>NC_047130.1:8315236-8915236 GCF_009829125.3 Periophthalmus magnuspinnatus
ATATTTAACTATTCAATTTTTACAGGCTTAAGATGGTTTCAGATTCATGTTTATATATTTGTTTTATATGAGGCCCACCACCACTTTGAGAATGACCAGCTGATGGAGCCCTCAACCTTCCACTCATGTGCTGACCATATACAATCATTTTAAAACTAATAGTTAATTGGATTTCTACAAAATATTACATTATTTGATTGTATTTAGTAATAAAATGTGCAAAAATGACATGCAGTTTCCTTTGTTTTATTTTATTTTAAATAGTTATAAGCTGTAGTAGTTTCTCCAGCATTTACTTTAAAATATGATATTTAACAAATACAAAATGGTAACTAAGTGGCTTTATACGATTTATTTCAGACATAAAGTTTATTTGGTCCATAAATGGAAAAACAACATACAAAGTAAAAGACAGCCACATTAGACATACCATTGATTATTATGGTCAGGGCGGCTCAGGGCCATTATAATGACACTTTCACACAGCTCCAGGAACTGCATCCATTTGTACGTTACATATACATTATATAGGAATATTATTCGTACATTCCTCAAAAACACTTGGGTCATAACCTACTCTCATAACAGCTGCCCTGGGCAGACTGACAAAGATGTGGCTGCAAACAATCTACAATCGCCACAATAGATCCCACAGGCAAATGTGTGAGGTGTAGTGTCTTGCCAAATGACACAAATGACACTACTGGGGCACTAACTAACGATTATTTTAGTAGTCTACTACATCACTGACTTATGCCTCGGTGATGGTATTTTTGATTAGACAACTAGTCACATGATTATTTCTATTGTACATTGTGACTTTTTAAATACATCATCAACTAAGTCACGATTAGTCGATTAGCGTCCACTGCCCAGCACACACCCCTAAAGCAGGTGACATGTCAAATGAACAGCAGGTGGAGGCAAAGAGCCTCTTTACACGGTTTAATGTGACACTTAAGACGAGCCATGAAGTCCTCTCGTCTGCCAACTCCAGCACACTGGTTTTGTTTTAGACTATTTCATTGTATAAAGTGACATGTTCATACTCCCACTTTGCCAATGGCAGCTCCAAAACTGACTTTGGACTAATGTGTTTGAGTACCAGCTGTGCAATACAAACATGACAAAACTTTGTAGGCTACTGAATGTGTTAAGAGTCTCTGAAAATTAATCTACACGTTTAAAATATTTTATATCCTTAATAAAATGAGAAAAAAAGCCACATTTCCTGGGCCTAACAGTGTTTGGATGCCTAAAAGTACATGTTTGATGACTTTTCTCCTTGTATACGCTGACAATAGTCACTATTAGGCTCTAGTAGAGCTCAGTGCTCTGTGACCTGCTGCAGGTTTAATGGTTTTGTTTGAACTCACGTAAGTAAACTGACCATAAACATGATATAGACTTTGATAAAAGATATTTTGTCTTAAGTAGTGGTTGTTTTTTGAGTAATAAGGTCATAGGTAATAAGTTAATCCCATAGGGACTAACATTAACAGGGAAACAGTCAAACCTCGCCTCTGGTCCACAGAAAAGTCTGGTAGGTCTCAGAAAAGTCTTGAAGTCCTCAGAGAGGTCTCGTTGTCCGAGTCAGGGGGTGGTCAGTACAAGTCTGGGTGAAAATGTCCTGAAGTTTGGTCTCCTTTCTCAAGAAATCCTCGAATGAAGCTCACAAATGCAGGTTTTTGATCGCAGCCAAAGATTCAATATTTGTTTTGATGCACTTGGCAACGAGATGTACTTGGCAACAAGAGCGCGCCTACGTCAGAACGCGCGCGTCTTTGGACGTAATCGCCCTGCGTTTGTTTGAGAATATTTTTGCGCCTTAAATAATTGGCAAATGGTTGTGTAATACGGCGTAATTTTATGATTTTATTTTGAAGCGCATTTATTTATTTGTAGAGTTTGTTGGACTTGCATTTTAAATGCGCGCGTTCATTTATAAGCTACTTTCCGCCTTTTACATTGCGCTCAGCGCTTTCAGCACACCTGTGAGACGCCCACAAGTGTTTTATGGCTGGTGGAAGACGAGGGACGTGCGTGCCACAGATGAGCCGTGCGCACCGCGGACCAACCCGCACAGACCTGTGGCACTGGAGCACAGAGCCCCGTCAGCCCCGTGGAGCACAGAGCCCCGTCAGCCCCGTGGAGCACAGAGCCCCGTCAGCCCCGTGAGGATCTTGTGGCGTGTTGGAGTTGAGCCTTGAGCGGTTGTTTTTGACCGCGTGGTGCGCCAGGCTGGAGGTGGATGTGAGTGAAGGTGTCACTGTCGTCGGCCCAAAAGTTCCGTTGCTTTCTCATCTCGTGTTTATTCGACGTGTTTTTCCAAAAAGCAGCGTAGAAACTTGACTTATACTAATATTGTGAATGTAAATCACAATGTGGAAACTGACCAGCAGGACCACTGGATCCAAACAGGAGAAGCTGCTTTTTCTCGTCCGAAAGAGAGAGACTGCACTGCGCCTTCCCCTGCGCCTGTCCCGCATCTGTCAGGTTCACCTTTTACACTTTTAAACATGAAATTAAATGCTTGATTTTTTTTCCCCCCAATTACATTTTTTCCCCTTTTTTCAATTTGAAATAGAAATGCATACAGAAGGGATCTTATGCTGCTGTTTTTTGTTTTGTTTTTGTTTTTTTAACACATGTTGTACTTTTAGTCACATTCCTACTTGTGTACTCCTTGGCAATGAAGTCATTATTCATTCTCTGCAAACATATGTCATTTTAGGTTTACATATTTAATAATAATGTTATCTTTCTTACTGATTCAGAGATGCACAAATAACATTTATATTTAACTATTCAATTTTTACAGGCTTAAGATGGTTTCAGATTCATGTTTATATATTTGTTTTATATGAGGCCCACCACCACTTTGAGAATGACCAGCTGATGGAGCCCTCAACCTTCCACTCATGTGCTGACCATATACAATCATTTTAAAACTAATAGTTAATTGGATTTCTACAAAATATTACATTATTTGATTGTATTTAGTAATAAAATGTGCAAAAATGACATGCAGTTTCCTTTGTTTTGTTTTATTTTAAATAGTTATAAGCTGTAGTAGTTTCTCCAGCATTTACTTTAAAATATGATATTTAACAAATACAAAATGGTAACTAAGTGGCTTTATACGATTTATTTCAGACATAAAGTTTATTTGGTCCATAAATGGAAAAACAACATACAAAGTAAAAGACAGCCACATTAGACATACCATTGATTATTATGGTCAGGGCGGCTCAGGGCCATTATAATGACACTTTCACACAGCTCCAGGAACTGCATCCATTTGTACGTTACATATACATTATATAGGAATATTATTCGTACATTCCTCAAAAACACTTGGGTCATAACCTACTCTCATAACAGCTGCCCTGGGCAGACTGACAAAGATGTGGCTGCAAACAATCTACAATCGCCACAATAGATCCCACAGGCAAATGTGTGAGGTGTAGTGTCTTGCCAAATGACACAAATGACACTACTGGGGCACTAACTAACGATTATTTTAGTAGTCTACTACATCACTGACTTATGCCTCGGTGATGGTATTTTTGATTAGACAACTAGTCACATGATTATTTCTATTGTACATTGTGACTTTTTAAATACATCATCAACTAAGTCACGATTAGTCGATTAGCGTCCACTGCCCAGCACACACCCCTAAAGCAGGTGACATGTCAAATGAACAGCAGGTGGAGGCAAAGAGCCTCTTTACACGGTTTAATGTGACACTTAAGACGAGCCATGAAGTCCTCTCGTCTGCACACTCCAGCACACTGGTTTTGTTTTAGACTATTTCATTGTATAAAGTGACATGTTCATACTCCCACTTTGCCAATGGCAGCTCCAAAACTGACTTTGGACTAATGTGTTTGAGTATCAGCTGTGCAATACAAACATGACAAAACTTTGTAGGCTACTGAATGTGTTAAGAGTCTCTGAAAATTAATCTACACGTTTAAAATATTTTATATCCTTAATAAAATGAGAAAAAAAGCCACATTTCCTGGGCCTAACAGTGTTTGGATGCCTAAAAGTACATGTTTGATGACTTTTCTCCTTGTATACGCTGACAATAGTCACTATTAGGCTCTAGTAGAGCTCAGTGCTCTGTGACCTGCTGCAGGTTTAATGGTTTTGTTTGAACTCACGTAAGTAAACTGACCATAAACATGATATAGACTTTGATAAAAGATATTTTGTCTTAAGTAGTGGTTGTTTTTTGAGTAATAAGGTCATAGGTAATAAGTTAATCCCATAGGGACTAACATTAACAGGGAAACAGTCAAACCTCGCCTCTGGTCCACAGAAAAGTCTGGTAGGTCTCAGAAAAGTCTAGAAGTCCTCAGAGAGGTCTCGTTGTCCGAGTCAGGGGGTGGTCAGTACAAGTCTGGGTGAAAATGTCCTGAAGTTTGGTCTCCTTTCTCAAGAAATCCTCGAATGAAGCTCACAAATGCAGGTTTTTGATCGCAGCCAAAGATTCAATATTTGTTTTGATGCACTTGGCAACGAGATGTACTTGGCAACAAGAGCGCGCCTACGTCAGAACGCGCGCGTCTTTGGACGTAATCGCCCTGCGTCGTCGGCCCAAAAGTTCCGTTGCTTTCTCATCTCGTGTTTATTCGACGTGTTTTTCCAAAAAGCAGCGTAGAAACTTGACTTATACTAATATTGTGAATGTAAATCACAATGTGGAAACTGACCAGCAGGACCACTGGATCCAAACAGGAGAAGCTGCTTTTTCTCGTCCGAAAGATATATATATATATATAAAACAAGGACGTAAGAATAGGATTGAGGATTAATGAGGACCACTCAAGGAGCCTTTCCCAAATGCCTCCCTTCTCCATTCCCTATGCCCTCACACTCAATTTTGCACATGTGAAGGGGAGTGCCATCGAGCATGATGTAGCAGCAAGGGAGAGGGGCTGAGTGCAGATAACCCCTAAACAATTGTGCTATTCACAGGAGAGCAGCCCCACGTGCTACATCCACCAAACCAGTTTAGCTCCACATTTATTTAGGTTTATGTAGAGATGTAAGTATTTAGACATGAGTAGCATAGCCTATCTCATCATACAAATGTGCAAAAGGAGATAGATCCTTCATTGTTGCCGTACTTCCTCAGATTATTTAAGCACATTTCCTATCACATAATTTGACAATAATTTTGGATCACATAATGTCAAGATAGTATCATATAAAAACGTGATACTGCTAATTTTTTTTTAAGAACACGTGTGTCAGCTCTATAGTGTTGTTAAGTCTGAGCTCTGAGTTTCTGAATTAAGTTAAGGGACATTGACAGAGTATCACTGTACAAAATATAGAATGTAATGATTCATCAATTTTATTTGAATCTTGATCCAATTGCTTAATACCCTTGAATACAACTGAATCAAAACTCCTGATCAATCAATGTCACCCAACCTTAACTATCATCCCTTTGTCTTTTTTTCAGAGTTGGTCAAGACCAGAGAACAAGGTTTGTATTACAATTTCAGATCCATGCACATTTTACAGAAGTTCAGTTTTCTGCCCAGTTTTCTGTGTGGTGCATCTGAGTGTGGACAGGTGAATCTCAGGCATGGACTGTATATAAAAATGAATGTAGCTAACCTGCTAGGTGCTTTGCTCCAAATAGGAAGTGATCATGGGCGTGCTTCCGGCTCCATCGACTCTAGCACCAATTCACTTTACATTAAAAATCTGTCACCCCTTTCAATGTAACTGCTGCAGTGACCCTCATCATTTCGGTCTTAAAATGTTCATATTAACCTGCTCTACATGATCCTGGTATTTTTATTTCATTGTTATGTCAGTAAAAGAAGATATAAACTTTAATAACAGATGAATCAGGCACCTTCTTTCCTCAATGTCACTCCCATTAGCGTTAGCAACAGGTTTGATTGGCAGCATTACTAATCGCCCACTCTGTGCTAAACCAGCGGTGCGGGCAGGAAGGGACATTATCATCAGCCTCGCTCCAGACTGGCTCTTTGGTTGCTATGATACTCACAGTCAGAATTCCAGATATGGAACTCGGCTCCAAGGAGCTTAATTTGACTGGTGCTGAATGCCATGGGTGACGGCACACTCCCTTAGTCCTCTTCTTTATATAGCCTATGATCTCAACACAGTGTCAAATGATAGGTTAACAAATATCTATATCTACTCTACAAATATATTTGAACATGTCTGCGCACCCACTACAGAAAACAGAAAACACATTTTATTGACAATATGCACTTCCACTGGTTTATTTTATGCCCTGCACAAGCAAACTCTTAAGCAGATGGTATAACTGTGCTTAGTTTTTGGAAGCAAGTATTTAGTTTAGCCAGATTAATAATGAATAGGATTTACATAGCATCTTTCATTACCCCAAAAGTGCTTTATAGTGCATTATTCTTGACTTGATAGACGGTCTGTGTTTTTGTGGTCTCTGTAGGAGCTGATGCAGGCAGCAATATAATGGAGACAAGGAAGGAGGATAATGGAGAAGAGGAAGATAACGCTTACGACATGCCCTGTGAGAGTCAGGTCTATGAACACATATGACATGGTACAGGGCAAAGCAGAACTAGTGCCACGACACTTTGTACATCTGATAATAGGCACATCTGTAAGGGTGTCGTTTAGGCATGGGACGACATTGAAGTTTTGTTTCACGATTACTATGGCCAAAATAATTGTGATTAACGATTATATCACGATAATGATTTAAGTTGAAGTTAAAAAATGTTATGCATATGAATAATTATAATTTTAATGTTATGAATAAGTTCTGTGTTTAAACAATTTTTATGTAATTGTACTTTGTTAGCAGTCAAAACAACTACCATCTGGAGAACATTATAGATGAGCAGGGCTGTCAACAGAAATTTGGTGGCCCGGGGCAAGAAGCCTTACATAAATTAATACAATACAAATTAATACAAATTAATAGGAAGAGGGTCCAATTCTGGGCCCCTAAAACCCTGAGGCCTGAGACAACAGACCCTTTTGTCTCTCCCTGTTGACGTCCCTGTGAAGAAGCTTCTTTCTGGACATTGTGGTGATGTAATGTTGATTATCTTTGTTGGCGATTCTCAAGATGATATAAAATGTTCCGCAAACGATTGCTGTTGACCCTTTTATTATGATAAATGATATTGTAGTTTTTATCCCATCCCCAGTGTGTTCACTTGTACATAGACTACACCAAAAACTGGGACTAAACCCTAAACCTGGACCAGACCTGGACTAAGCCAAGGCTATAACAGACCAAATCAGTCTCAGAATAAACCTTTGCTCAATCCAGGACCAAAACAAGTGTAAATGCACCAGAATTTAAGATTTATTTACGCTGTGGTCACTGAGAATTCCAATGGCTAACTGTTATATGTTAAGGAAGCATTAAATCACAAAGAGCCATGTCGTCTGGCTGTATAGAAAATGTACTTTGTTCTGAAACTCCACATTGTGTGTTACAACTGCTCAGCTTCTTGTTTAATGTGATTGTGATGGAGATACAATTCCACTGCACTAGGAAACCTCAGTGTGCATGAAAAATAAACTCTTTCTGGATCATTGAATGAAAAGCCAGAGCTTGTTCATATATGCTCATTTTCCCCACAACATAGTAGCTAAGAAAAGGTATGACAATTGGCCCAATGATGTTATTACCAAATAATGTAAATGCATGCTTTCACAAAAATGGCTATAGACTTTTTTGTACAGCTTTATGTTGTTTCTGTCAAGACTGTTTTGTCAACACCTTTATTATATTGAATAAAGAGGCTGTAAATGATACAGAACCTGCACTGTGAGTGGGATACACAGTGGGACAGAACCAAAAGTAATGCTGTGTATTTGTACTTTTCAAAATGAATATTATAAAGTGCTTTCCACTAAAAAACAATGGACTGTTTCAGTGAAAATAATAATAAGATAACCAGATGTGTTTCCAAGGTCCATACCAGCTCATCTTAGGGGTCTGAAGCAGACCCTGGAGGGGGCAATTCCTTCCAAAGAATCTGGGCATCTTCAGCTCTCGGACTGGACAATGATTGAATGATTGGACAAGAGAGAACTCACACTCAAGACGGTAAAAAGCAAATATAAACAGAAAATCATAATTTCTCGCCAAACTCTGAGGTTCTCCTTAAGAGAACCTTCATTTGTACCACAATGGGGAAATTCCAGTGTTGCACCGCACAGTTCAATGGTTACAGCACGAGTATGTATAGTAAGTGGCTCTGACTATTACTATGTACAAATGCAGCACATGGGCAGAATAAACAGCAGGTAAAGTGACATTAGTGTACTCCAGTTCTCTGGAATGAGTTGCCAACAGAGGTAAGGGACTTATTAAATATACATACATTTTTGCACTATTTGTAAGTATTTATAATTGTATCATATATAATTTACTCTCTGCATTTGACCCATCCTTCAACCAGTGCTGCTGAGCCACCTTTCAGGAACAGTGGTTGTTGCAGTATAGTGCTTGGGGACCCATGTCCTGATTATGAGCTGAAGACCAGCAAAGACCACCTAAACGCCTTTACCTCCTCCAGACTAGAATACTGTAATACACTCCTCATCGGGGCTCTTGGCAGATGAGTGAAAAAGCTGCAGTCCATTCAAAATATATGTATGACAGCATCACGCCATTTGTCAGGTCACTGCACTGTACGAGTTCAACAGGTTCAACTACAAAATATGCCTTTTCACTGTGTCCATGGAACTGCATCACTGGATCTAAAAGAACTGCTAACCATCCACACTCTAGCATGACACCTCCACAGCACTGACCTTCTATAGCACCTTCTATAGCTCCCCAGCACCAAACTGACAACCATGGGAGACAGGGCCTTCTAGGCATTAGCTCCACAGCTTTGGAATTTTGCCTGAATTACTCAGGTACTGGGCAATTCTAAAAGACAACTAAAATATTTTTTATTTAGACCATGTTCTTGCTGATTATTTTCATTGCTGATTGTGATCCTTCAGTTGAAGCTCTGTTATCTTTAAAGGCTTTCAGACCACTCACTTGATACCACTCGCTCCATAGCAAACCAAGGGAAACAATGCTAATACAGCTTGACCTGCAGCCCTCTTCTTCACACAGATGGAGTGATGGAGTATGCAAAGTATTTACTATAACAGTGCATATTCAAACATGTAGCACACATGCAAAGTGCTTTCAGTACAGTCTATTTGTAGAATATTTTATTCTGTGGAAATATTATATCCGTGTAAAGAACAAGGCTGCGTTTGTGAAGTCCACAATGGGATCTAAGAAAAACAAAACAGAATGTGATCAGGGGGGAGTCTTTAAAGGTGAAACATAATAAATATAGTATATCCACACTGTATGGGACACTCAGCAGAATGAGGAGCTGTCTTCTCAACATCATTTTAATAAACACATGATTTTTTTTTTTTTTATACCAATCGCCAAAACCAACTTGACTTTTCACATTTTGTAATATTCTGTAGCTATTTCACAGAGGCTCATTGGTCAGAGCAGTGGTCCCCCAGAGGATCGATTCCTGCTCAAACCAAGTTCTGTCATTGTGGCTTTAGGCAAAACACTTCACTCACCTTGTCTCTGTATGAAAGTGGTGTGTGAGTGATGAGGGGTGGTCAGTGATTGCAGCCTTTCTTCCGTCAGTCTGCCCCAGGGTAGATGTGGATACTACAGTAGCTTACCACCAAGTGCAGAGTGAATAATAACTACAGAGAGGCTTCGACTGTAAAGTTAAATGAAGTATAAGGCATTATAACTATTATGTTGCTCTTCACATTTGCATCCATTTTTGGAATTTAGAATGTATTAGCTTATTCACTTTTATTTCCTAAGAAGGTCTATTATACAGTTTGAGGGTATTTAGTTTTAAACTATGACATGTCTAGATCTCTATGTATCTGACCCAAACTGCACTCACAAGACTACACCTGCAGGGGGAGTTCATGCAAAAACAACTATTCATGTAGAAAAATACACTAGGAATATATTCCTAGTGTATTTCCATATTATATAAAGATTAAATTCCATGAGTTATGAGTTTATTCAGTCTTTTTACACATACAGTACCTTAAATACATATAAAACACCAAATCTTCAGCTGACTCAATCTCAGCTCCTTTTTGCTGTTGTCTCATATAAATCCTTATAATCTAAATAAAATTATTAGTCGGCTAATACAAATTTTAGTCGACTAAGACTAAGACCATCGATGAATGGACTGAAGATTTAAAGACCTATAGGTCATAACTCTGCTTCACAGGGGCATTTCACAGAAGAAAGCAGCACATTTTTACTGATGTATTGCTATGGAGCATTATAACGTGACCCTGTTGGCTAAAGTGAGAATATATTTACAGGTTGTAAAAGCTATAAAATAATTTATGATATTAATATTTTTACAAGAACCAGTTGTTTAGACTAAACATAACACCCACTAAATATACTTTTTCCTTTACATATTTATGTTTGATATGAACACTGCCACTGCAGTGGTCACTGGATGCAGTACACAGTCCAGTCCTGTTTTTGACCAGAAAGCTAGAAAAAAAACTTAGTTTGTACTAAAATTATTAAAAAGGACTAGGAACAGAAATACTTCATACATCATATATGCAGTGTTGATATAAAGAAGTAGATTTATTGTTATTGCTGCCCCCGCGACCCGGCTCCGGATAAGCAGAAGAAAATGGATGGATGGATTTATTGTTTAGTTCCACTAATAATTCCTAAAAGTTGATTTTACATAATATGTCGTCTTCAAGAAAAATTTTGTGTATGATACTAATAGTTTTGTTCGTTGACATAACTGTGTCATCTCAAGTCTCTACAGAGCCTCCAATAGTCGTATGTGGAAGATCAGGAGGCTGGATTGAATTCACCTGGAAAACTCAAGAAAACTATGAGAAAGCCGCAATGTCTACTCCAACATATCCAATTGAAAGTACCGTGGAGGATCGATGGGAACATGTGTCTGGATATTCTCTGTACAATGACAAAGCAACGGGATCTCTGAAGATGGTGGTGAGGTCGATTCCAAACGAGGACTTTGGGTCCTATGAGTTTTATGGAAAGACATTTGAACTGCAACAAGGCAAGATGTTTTTATGTTACAAATAAATAAAAAAATGTTCTTATTAAAATTACTCCTAAATGTCTGCAAATATTTTCATTAAACCTCAAAAGGACACTGCATAGTAAGCACCTGTACTACTACTACTGAGGATGAAGAAAAGCATTAATCGAAATAGCTGGGGGAACTGTAGGCTATTGCTTATAAGTAGCAAATATGCCTAACACTGGCTAATACTTAATTTCATAATATTGTGGACCCTGATTTCAATATGACCTGAAGCATTACCAAAATATACATTTATCATATCTACTTAAAGGGGCTATATTATGCTATTTTCTGATCTATGTTATAATGGTTATTTCCCCATTGAAAGCATATCCAGTGTTGTGTTTTCTTTCATTCACAGATGTTTAACACACAAACCCTGATTTAGGCTGAGTTCTTCTTTCAGACACCTTGTGATGTCATGTGGTAAAACAGGAAGTGCTCCACTGTGTTAAACGTCATACACCTTCAGTAGCATCATTTGGATCATTTCAGCCCTTGAACTGCCAATCTCTACTGAACTAAAGGTAAAAGGTAGCTGTGAACTTGAAAACTATCGCTTCATGACATTACAAGGTGGAACAGAGCATTTTGAGCTTTGGGGACATAGACAGACTATAATAAAGGGTTACTCAAACATGTGTGAACGAAACAAAAGACAACTCCGGATATGTTTTTGATGAGATAACAACATTATGACCTGACTTAAATCTAATAAGAATCCATCTTGTGTATAATTGTTACTGTTACTGCTACTTATATTGAGTTTTTTCAGATCATTTGGCCTGTTTGGAGGACAATCAAGGGACAGGCAACTCATATCTGTATAGAGACAGAGTACTCCTGTGAGATCCTAGTCCATGCTCCTGAGTACACCTTCACTGATGAGAGTATACAGTGTGAGGGGGTCTACTGGTGCGGATATGAATCACTGAGCGAAGGTTACAGGGTGTCACGGCAACAAATACAACTTCAAGGTACAGAACATTTATATCTGATAAACCATTGCGATCTTAAAGCAATTGACTTTTTGCAGCTTTCTACTATGTTATAATGTTGTTCCCTCATTAAAAACATGCCTGAAGTGTTTTATATATCATCCATGCATGTTTAAGTAATGTAGTGATCTCTCCCGGCCCCTATTCAAACCCTCCTTACGGTTAGCTGTAAGATTCTGTCTAATTCTCAGCCCAGAAACCTACATCCCCCATGCTCCCACACAGCATTTCTCCATAAATATACAAAAGCATGATACAAAACAATACACTACAACTTGATGCAATGTGTATTAGTTTTATTAGCCAGCTGTAATGTGATAGCATATGTCAACTTTTGTCATATTTATTTATAGTTGTGAATAACTGTGAATAATTCAAATCTTACTGTTTCATTCTGGACAGTGTTTACGCTCTCATGTCCATGGAGCAAGAAGCACCCAGTCAATCCTTCACGTCGGCCAGCACAAAGCCAGGATGAGGAACAATGAGTTTGCAAATATTAACAACAATTCTTGGTCCTAACTTCTCCAGTGCAGCTCCTATAGCTCCAGATGCCCTGATAATAGTAACAATAATGTGTGTGTGTTCAGAGTGAGGTTGTCCTGTTGCATAGTAATAGAGGCACTCTCCATGTTGTCTCCACACCACATGATCATATGTTTTACAGGGCTTCTCTGGAAGACGCTGGCGAATATAATTTCTGTCTGTGGAGCTGTTGTACTCCTGGGGGTTGCTCTGTTTTACCTCAAAAAAAGCAGGTTTAGTTTATAAAATATTCAACTCTTGTTATTGTGTAATAGATGTGACAGCCCATGTTAAAGATCAGATCTGAGGTTGATGTAAACTCGCTGGAGACACAGGAAACTGCAGTGGAAACTGCAGTCTTGCACCGGTGCCAGTCACTGTCAACACTCATAATCTTTAAAAACTGTGACAAAAGATACATTTTACTTATGCATAGATGAATTACACGTCTGAATTTGATGATTTTTTTTGATGGTTTCTCCACATAAGAGGAAAGATTAGCTATTCACATACTGACTGAGACATAAATTTATAAATGATTCTAATTCCTCCTTCAGGACATTCCCTCTGCATGAGCGCAGCACCACAGAACACAGAGGTTGGTATTTGAAAATTAAAATGCTGTTATTAGAATTAAAAGTCCTATATTACACAAAATAAATTATTTTGAGCTTTAAACCATAGAATCTTGTTACCTCATGAAAACGCACCCAAATTTGTGTTTTGTTTCATTCACCCATGTTTGATTGACAGGAGATAACTAGCTGGGGGAAGTATGGCAACCTGAGCACTATCCTCTGCTTCCTCCTATTTTCTCATCAGCAATGCTATTCACATGTATTCCCCTGTCCCACTCCCCCTGTGGAGTGTAACTCTTTTAGATGCCCTGATGACAGTTCCTTCTCCCCGCCTGGCCCTCCTCCACCCTCCTCCCTCTCCTCCTCCTCGCCTGGCCCTCCTCCGCCCCCCTCCCTCCTCCTCGCCAGGCCGATTTTTCTTGTTTTGTCTGATTTTTCCTGTTGTTTGATTTTCCTGTTTGTTTTTGTGTGTAGGCAGCACGGTGGCTGAGTGGCAACACATGCCTCACAGCAAGAAGGTTTGGTTCGATCCCCGGGTCGCCCAGGCCTTTCTGTGTGGAGTTTTTCATGTTTCTCCCCGTGTCTGGATGGGTTTCCTCCGGGTACTCCGGTTTCCCCCATCAACCAAAACATGAACACCCTTCGAGACAACTGTTGTTGTGATTTTGGGCGTTACAAAAATAAAATGAATTGAATTGATTAATCCTTTATTATTGGTCTGTCTATATCTGCAAAGCTCAAAATGCTCTGGTCCGTGTTATGATGTCAGGTAGTGTTTTTTTCTAGTTAACAGCAACCTCTTACTTTTAGTTCAGTAGAGACTGGAAATTCCAAGGCTGAAATGATTCTTGTGAAAGCATATAGAGTTTTAAAACACAGTGGAGCATTTCCTGTATTATTTCCTGTATTAGAACTCAGTCTAAATATGCAACTCTGGGTATGTTTGTGATGAGGAAACAACATCATAACATAGATCAGATGACAGCATAATAGGGGCAAGTTAATGTATTTCATGTTATTTTCTTTGTACTGTACCTACTGTAAGTGTGTTACATGAATAGTCCGGCTTTTTATTTACTTTTTGTGTTGTGTTTTGTGAAGGTACATCAATATGATCACACACTGGAGCGCCCCCTAACACCCGACTCAGGAACTGTAGTCAGTACCATTTACGATACAAGTACATTACCCATTGCTGACTGTGCTGGGCCAAGTCGGATTTGCACCACTTATACCAATCTTACAAATTATACTCCAACTACTACTACTGGTGCAAGTACTACTACTGATACAAGAACTGCTCCAGCTGGTTCAACTACTACTCCAACTACTACTTCTGATACAAGCGCCGCTCCAACTACGACTACTGATACAGGCACTACAGCTGTGTACTTCACTGTAAACCATCTCACCTCAGAAAATGCAGAGATCAAAAACACCATCATCAACAAAACCACAACATCTGACATAAAATGTGCTGCGTTTGCCCTTTACTCAGAGGTAAATACCCCAGATGAGTACACTAAGCAGTAGGGACTAAGAGTGTCTTGTTAGAATAGAAAAGAATTCTATGGAAGCATTTGGCCTTTGCCTGTCAAAATGCAGGTGCGTTGACCTGGTTTATGGTTAATATCTCCATAATTAGTAGGTCTGTCCCATTGATTGTACATATAAACGGACACAGTTAACCTGCTGGCTTTTGCAATTCAAATAGGAAGCGATCAAGGGCGTACTTCTGGCTCCATTGAATCTGACTCTAATTCAGTTTACATTACAAAATTGTCATCACTCTCTCTGTAACTTCTGCAGTGAGCCTCATCACTCAGCATCCACTTCCTGCTAAACCAGCATTGCAGGCAAGAAGTGACACTACCTTCAACAGCCTCTCACTGGATTGGCTCTTTGGTTGCTATGATACTCGCCATCGGAATTCCTAATATGCAACTTGGCTCCAAATTCGTTCCTATAACTGCTAGCCTCGATGAGCTTCATTTGACTGGAGCCAAACGGTGACGTCACACTCACTTAGTCCACTTCTTTATACAGTCCTTGCCCAAGGACACAAATCAATGCTGTCATTGTGTCCTTGGGCAAGACACTTGACCCCCCTCGCCCCCAGTGTCTGTGGGAGAAGGGGCTCAAACTTAAAATAAAAAGGACACTCAGTGCAAACCTCTCGAGCTATTTATGGAGGCCCCTTAGTCACCCCTCTGTACATGCAATAACATCAACAGAACAGTGTATTTCGTCTTCTGAATCTATGACTTTTCTGTGAATGTGGATTGTAGGTAGGCTAAATATTGGTGGGTTCTCAGAAAATTATGTATTTTTTTTTACAATAACAACCCTGTATTGATTTGAAACTTGAGTGAGGAATCTTTACCTGTCCAGCCAGAAGCACACGCTTTACAAAGACAAGTGGGTCTGGAATCATATCCTGTCTCCCCAATTTCAGAGAGCGTGAGTGACAGGCGGATTAGCCAATCATAGAGACTCATGGTTTGTTCCAGTAAAAACAAACATGGAATCTTACACCTAAAATGGGGGGAAAAACAACACAGGAGTAAAAGCCAGTGTAGATTTCTGCAGTGTAAAAGAGACTGGCTGGTCAGGCAAGACAAACAGTTTCAAGTTTATTCACAATTAAATGTTATTACAACATTCATATGGTGCAAATTGCAAAGTGCAGTTGAGATTATCTGTCAAAATAACTTGTAGAAATGGAATTGCAATCTTTCTGCATTTTGCTATAAGTCACATTTTGTTATCACGTTGCTATATTAAAACCACAATGATGCAATTGTTTTTTTAAACTGTCTGAATCGTAAATCCACAGTGAGACCCTGTACTTATTCACAAATAATACTGTCTTTGAAATGTCCTGAGCCCTGTTGTATTTTTAATCATATTGTATATTTTTTTAATATTTGAGGTAAGATTAAAAATACATTTCATCTTATCTTATCCAGTCATGTCATGTCATTGCTTGAAGTCCAATGAAATACAAAAAAGATTCTAGATTCTGCAATTTACAAGTAATTAAAATGTCGAAGATGGAAATAAAAATATTATTTGCAAGTATTTAATAAAGTATGTTTATAAACCATTCATTGATAATCTTAGAATGATAAATTGTTTGCCGATCTGCAGTTTTTTAGCCTGAAATTCACATCTGTGTTGCCAATCAAAGTCATGATTTTGACCATAAAACTCAGGCCGAGGCGTGTCTACAGAAGTACAGAAGTGTGACTATTTTAAACCACTGGTAAATGGAAAAAGCGCTTTCATGCAGGATTAGATCTATACAGGAAACAGAGATACACACAGACAATTTTGTAATCAACAAGTAGAAGTCAACACATCAACATGAATATCTGTCTTCTACTCATTTTTTCACTGACTACAGGTAAGATGCATTTTTATGAAGTGAATTAGTACCAACTAAAACTATTTATTGCATATATTTGTATGTGTATTTATATTTATATTTTTACTTATTTCAATTTTTAAAATGGTTTAGTTTGTCTAATATTAAAGGTACACTCGGCAACTTTTCTGGGTGGCTTTGTGAAATATTTCACAGTATGGCATTGGTCGCCTTTTCTACCTTCAATACGCTTTACACGCTTCCACACACACATTCATACACCAGTGTACACAGACACTGGGAGCAAGGTGGGTAAGTGTCTTGCCCAAGGACACAACATCTGTGGGAGCTGGGCCACCAATCTACCCCGTCTCTTAAATATTTGGGGCCCTGTTTAATCAAATAAACTAGCTCTGCAAAAAGAGCAACACTGTCCCTTAAGTGCAACTGCAGTCACAGCTCCAAATGAAAAAAAGCAGCAAATAGAAAATCGCACGGAGCAGCCACGTTATTTATTTAATTTATTTATTTTTTTATTTGAAGGACAATGTGCAGATACATTAAATAGATGGCATCACCAGATTTAGCAAAATTCTAATTTCCATCCGTAGTCCTTGGAGTCACAAACATTAAAAAAAACAATTCACATATAAAAAGTGCAATATAAAAGATAATGTACAAGTGTGCAAAATTTTCAATACATAATGCAAACTACAAGTTATTAAAGTGCAAGACATAGAGAAGAAAATGCAACAAATATCAGAATAAATACAGTGTAGTCGCTATCAGATGATACCCACGAGAGTAGCATCTGATAGCTCTGTAACTTATTGGTATAAACAAGACAGTAATATGACACTAAGACAATACTATGACACTCATGATCTGGTAATCTAGTGGCCATCAGATGGTACCCACTTCTGTTTATAGACATCGTGAGTATAAAAGTGATGCCCCAGCAGAAAAAAACAAGTCACAGATCAGAGACTACGTGTGTACAGAGCATATAGTCCAGTTCCTCACCCAGACTCGTCCAGAGTGCGTTCATGCTGCATCAGGTGGGCTCCCTGCAGGCTGCTTTAGTTCCTTTTTCAAGATTCAAGACTCCATTTGAAATGAGTCCTAAACCCGTGACCCAAGCAGCACTGCTGTGTATGATCTATTGTACTGACTCTGAGCAGGAGAGGAGATGGGGGCAGCAGCGAGGTGACCAGTGCGCACTCTTTATCTTATCTTTTAGTTTAATGTGTGATGGTTTAGCGTTGAGTCCCAATACTTGAACCCATCTGTTCGAGCCAGGTGGGTCTGGCTGAATTTTAACTGAATAATTTGCTCAAATTACCCAGAAAATATTCTTACAGTGAGTGGGGGTCACCTCTTCACAGATCTGACCAGTAACTAGGCCTGATGGTGTCATCTGGTTGTTTCTATGGAGGTAAAGATTTAATGCCACAGTAGCTCAGTAGAGTGTTCATCCTCTGGTCCAAAGGTTAGTGGTTCAAAACCTGCTCTCATCTTAAACATGTGAGATGCTGTGAGATGTGGCTAAAGATAGAGCCATCACTCTGGATTATCATCAGCTTTTACTGTATTTGTTTCACTTCTCTGCACCTCTACACTGCATTTTAATGTATATTTAGGTAATGCATTGGTTTGGACTGATGATAGTTGCATAATACTTTCGATTTTGAGTGGTGAGTGCATCGCTGTTGCTGAAGCACTAGTCACCTAATGTTGCCGTCACAGGAAATATGGCATTTTATCACAAGATCAAGTTAGCATTAGGTGAGAAATTATTATTTTCTGTTTATATCTGCTATATTTGCTCTGAGTTGTTTGAACTGATGGAAAAGAGGCTATAGTGCACTTTTGATCTATTCTGTTCTTCTTAACAGGTACTACTGTGGAATCATTTATTGGATGTCAAGGAGGATGGGTCAAGTTCTTCTGTAAAAGTTCTTGCAATAGTAGCTTCCCAACAAACAGAACAAACATGATCACAAATAAAGCTAACAATGTAATTGTTGTGGTTAAAAATATTCAAAAAGAAGACAACATTACCGTTCCCACCTCAAACCGTGTGCAACCACTAAAAATTGGTAAGAGGAGTGTTGAACTTAAGTCGTTTGTTGATGCACAATTATAATTCTGACTTGGTTTGGTGGGGCAGTAACTGTGGTAATTTGTATAATAGTTTCACATCAGTTGTGGTCAGTGCCTATTTGTGGGGAAAAAAAGCTGAAAAGGAAAAAATAAAAAAAATACAGGAAGTAATGCTGAGTTCTAAAATGGGAGTTTTAGCCCTTGTTTTATTATGGTTGCTACGTAACTCATGGAACTTATGGTTATATCCAGTGGTGGGTGAAGTACTCAACTTTGTTACTTAAGTAAAAATACAGATACAGAGGTCAAAAGTTACTCAAATAAAAGTGTTGTTGATTTGTTTAAGTGCTAAATGTAGTGATATTGATTAAAATGACACATATTTTGGTCAACTGTTACAATACAAATTATTCTCTTAATTTTTCTTATGAATTTTGTGTATTTGCGTCAAAAACTTTAGTCAGGATTTTACTATGAACATGGTAAAAATAACCCCTCAAATCATATGAAAAGCACTTTTTAATTTCCAGTCCTGTTAAAAAATGTTGTGAAGTAGAAACTACAGATATCTGCTCTCAAATGTAGTGACATAAAAGTAAAAAAGTATCCACTTTAAAATACACTTAGGCAAAGTACAGATACCTAAAACAAAACAAAAAATCTACTTAAATAAAGTACTTCACTACATTTACTTTGTTACCTTTGTTACCACTGGTTATATCTACTGCGTGTGTCCAACCAGGAAGTAAAGTGATAAATGTCACAAAAATTTAAAAAGTAGAAGAAGATCTTTAGTAAATTATAATTATGTTTTAGTGCAATATTACCTACACATGCACTTTAAATATTGATTAATGTTTCTGCACAGGGAACCACTGCAGCCATTTTAATCACACTGCCTTCATTAAAGCGTCGACTACTATTGCATGCGGCAAACCAAATTGCAGTCACTGTCCAGATACATTTTTATGCAAAGAAAAAGGCGATTTTGACTGTGAAGATATCAGAACGATCAACACGCACGCAAACTACTCAAAGAACTCCAGCGGTCTGTATATCACCATCACTGAGGTCGAGTCACAAGACCAGGGCTTGTACTGGTGTGTGGCACGAGGGCATGCCTTCAACAGAACCTATGCAAAAGTCTTCATCAAAGTTCGCGGGGGTGAGTCCAACAAAGTCCTCCTCACGTGCTGTTATGGCCTTCCCTGGGATCCAGAATACACACATCCGATCTGGTCACCTCTGAATCTCCCTGAGTTCAGATGGGCGTGATTGATTCGAGCCAATCAGAGGAATAACATATCACAAGGAATGAAAAACAAAGCAAATTCTGCAGAATCACAAAGCACTAAACTGTTAATCTGAGGTGAGGGAAATTGGATTACTGTAAATAATGGTGGCTAATGAGTTCCTTCATTCCTTATGTGTCAAGGAAATAAATAATCTGATTGGAAAATCACGTCTGAGTCTGGCTCAAGGTGCCACAGAGGGAGTGATAACCAGACTGATATCCCTCTGTATAAAAAAAAATACTGAGAAATATCATTCTGGACTACCAGGGAAGTTATGGCCAGGAAGAAAATCTATAGACAAAAGGTAACACATAAGACTAATTCAAAATATGTGAACACTGCTGAATTCAAAGTAAAACAAAAACAGAATTCTATCAAAGAATCTTTGTAATCTGGAAGAACCTTTTGTAAAAGAACCATGTGTCCAAAATGGTTCAGTATTGAACCTCATAGGATCCAATCATATTTACTTTTATTTCATTACTTTTTACCTTTTATACCTTCATACACACATTACAAATCAAAGTAATGTGGCTAAATTATAGAAAGATGAATGAAAGATAATTATGTCATTTTACTTTAGATTGGCCTTGCTTATTTAACTGCTTTGTAAAAATAAAAATAATACTTCAATTTCTTTCAATCATAGGCTTCACTGATGACCAGAAATATTTTAACACCAGTGAGGACTTCGAATACGTGTTTAACTATAATTTTAACCACAAATGGAGCTATTTCTTCTGTAAAGGGGAGGATCCACAGTTGTGCCAACATTTGCTGAACAGCTCAGGGCTAAACCTAAACCCCAACAAGTTTTCTTGGAAGAAGGACTTAACAAACCACAAGGTGTCTGTGACGATATTCAATTTAACAGAGGATGCAGGAGTGTACTGGTTTGGAACTGATAAATGTGGAGAACATGGATTTAAGCTCCTCTACAGACTTGAGCTAAATAAGTGAAATTTAAAGCCTTTAAACTGTTTTCTGATCTATGTTATAATATTTCCTTATCAAAAACATACCTGGAGTTGTTTTTTTTTTTTTTCATTTGTGCATGTTTAACACACAAACCCTGCATATTTAGACGCTCTTCTCTAAAACGGAACATTGTTCTACTTTATAATGTCATGTGGTAATACATATATCACCTTTAAATGAATAACCATATCTGTTTTCTCAGAAATATCTATAAACCAGGGCAGCATTTATGGTAAGATAGCTTTTTTGATGTAATCTCCATCATATAAGAGTGAAACATGAATGATCCTAACTGATTTGAAATGTGTTTTGTAGAAGCGGCTTATGCCATAATACCCCTCAGTGTGATGTTGGTGGTGCTGGTGGTGGTCATTATAGTTCTTAAACAGCGTGAGTCAAAATTTTTTTAAAATAATAACTAAATTTCAAATGGGGGGCCGTAGCTTAGTCGGTACAGTACTTATCCTCTGATCCAAAGGTTGGCAGTTCAAATCCCACTCACACAGATGAATATTGCTGTTGTGTCCTCGGGCTTTGGTAGAATGGCACTATAGAAATGTGACAATTTACCATTCAAACAGATCTGCTAAACTGGGCAGCACATGAAGGACTAAAAGGGAGAGTGAGGGGGGAAAGGGGCAGAGCTTGGGGGTATAAGGAACAGTGTGATTGATCTTTTAAAAGTTTCATGTACTCAAAAACCCTTTATTATCCTTTTCCTCAGGCAAAAGCAGAAAAGACACTTCAGAGCAGGTTTGGGTCACTTTTTCTCCCTTTTTCTTCTAGTTAATTTCGGTTCTCATGGTTCAATTTACAAGAAATTATTGCTACATGTGCTCTTCTTAGAATGCATTTTTTGTTTTAACTTGCGATTCCAGAAGTGCCTGCTCATTGTAGCTTTTTATAACAGGGTCAACAGGAGGACCATGTTTATGATGAGATCCAGCATCTAGACACAGAGAGGAGAGTGACCACGGTATACACCACAACTGAGGCCTGTAAAGAGTCTCTTCATTATGGGAGCATAGAATTTGGAAAAAGTCCCAACTTTACAGAGCCCAGACCCAGTGCCTCTCATTGTGAATACAACGCCATTTTCACTAAGAACAAAGACTCCTCTGCTGCACAAGGGAACAATCTATACTCTGTTATCTTACTCCAGTCTTAAGACACAGTAGTAATGCACTAGCTGTGGTGGCTATATTCTTTGTATTATTGATTGTTTATCTTAGTTTAACAGATAAATTCTATATTACAGGGGCACTATGTAAGTTTTCTATTTGAGGATCATGAAAATGTTGACTTTGATGCCTTTTCAGTTAAAGGCATTTCTATTGACAAAACATTTATTTCGGTCATCAACTTCTCTATGGAGATTGCGAAGCATTAGACCATTTCATGTAGTATTCCAGGCTAATCAACAACATCTAAGAGGAAAAGGTTTCCCTCCCTGAAAACGTACATAGTGCCCCTTTAAAAGAGATGTAAAAAGAGTTCTGAGTGATTTGCTGGCTTTGTAGTTAATAATAACAACTTTAGCTTCATCTTTGTCCCCCCGTCTACTCCCCTGTTTAGTGGCAAAGTGAAGGGATCGTAATCGTCAATAATTGGGTTCAGTGCTATTCTTTGTATAAATGGGAGTGCTAATACCAAATACCACTGCTGGATCAGATAAGCCATTAAGGCTCAAGGATCATAACTCAAGACGAGGGAGCCTACATCTTATCACACACGGGACGCAATCCTGGAGAAGGCCTTTCCCCTACTGTCTGGTAAAACCATGTAAGCATGTGTCCATGTGTTGGACAAAATAGTCCTTTCTGAACTATTTGCTGTTATAGTTCAATTACATTTTAGAGTGTACTTTCCTACTATACATGTGTTGAAATAACAAGACAGACAACTTTCTTTTTGAGTGTACTGCTTTGGCTTTAATTCATTAAAACTTGTTTGTGTTAGGGGCAGAACCGCTACTAAAACATTCATAAAAAATAGTTTAAATTTTGTCAAAAACTGTATTTGTATTCTGTGAAACTGGTGCACTGTATCTCAAACCTAGTCCAGATCCATGCCCTCCGCTGGGCTTAACCCAGGAGCGTCCCCTCCCTGGACACTCTGGTAAATGGAGGCCATGTCTGCATTGGTGTGGATCAGGTTGGCAAATTCGGCCATGCTAGGGCTCCTCTCCACCTCGGGCACTGCCAGCAGGGCGGCGACAGCACGCATGGCTGATCGTCTCAGCTCTTCCTGCTTCTCAAACTCTTGCTTCACAGAGCCAGCCTTTACCTGAGAAAGACAGAAATCATTTTCTACTACTCCTTTACTTTTTGACTCTACAGCTGGTAAAGTATAATTAAAGGTGCACTGTAACTACTTCTATTGGAGGGTCAGCCACCAGCTTGTCTCCATGAAGATGCTATAGCTTTGGAATGTTTCCCTGTGTGGTATTATTTTTATCTGATTATCTCCATGGAGACAAGCAGGCGGTGTATGCGCTACTAGAACAGTTACACGGGGTACCGTTAAAGTAAGGGAAATAGACACTGGTCACCAACTTATCTTCAAACATAACGACTACTCTCTGTGACTTAGAGCCCTAGAAGATATTCGTTCTTTCAAATCACTAGAAGATTATTGTTTTAAATCTTTACCCCCTTTTTAATATGTATCCATGGTTTAGCACGACACATGAAATAGTTTATTATGTGCACATTAAATACTGTACATTTACCTTTGTTGTGCATGTGGCCTTCAGTGGCTCCACCAATCGGTCTAATCGTTGTAAAACACCAGCAGGGCACAGGGAGGCTAGTCTTGCCAGCATCAAGAAGGTCAACATCTACAGATAAAAATGAATGAATGGGAATTATGACAAAAATCATAAAATAGTAAAAAAAAAAATTTAAATGGAAAAAAATACAAAAAAGATTAAATAAATAACATGAAAAAAAAACAACATAATTATTTTTATATATGTTTTGTCTTTTGTAATGTGACCTAAGTAATACTGTGTAATCTATCAGACAAATCCAAACTATCTGAGTCAAGTCTCACCCTGATGTCATAATGGTCTTTGAGTCCTTCCTCTACGTGGTCCAGAAACTGCAGTACATCCAGCCCTTCGAGGCAGCTGTCCAACAGGGTGTACATGCACTCGAACGCTGCTTTACGGACGTCCAGGCCATCGTCTACTTTGTGTTTGAATGGACCCATCTCCACCTGAAAAAGCATGCCCACAAGTGAGCAACTTAAACTGTTTTTTTGTTTTTTTGATTCTACGTGATCTGAATTATAATATTGACCTTTCACTTTTGCTGTGTTGTCATTGGTGATGGACAATATTGTTTAAAAGATACATTTTAAAATGTATTGACATTTTATTAATTGTACAGAAAACTGTCCAAAAGTTGTTGTTTTTTTGTTTTGTTTTTGTGTGCTTTGTACAAAGGGATATTGTAATATTTCTGCATTTTGTTTTTAAGTTTGTTCATATAAAAATATTATGTCTTAAGTATAATTGTCTAACTTTGTATCTTAAAGGCTAAAGTGTTCTTATTTTGTACTGCAGAAATGGTACTTCAAATATGTCTACCAAAATAACTACGCTATGAATCCTACTTGACTTAGCAGGGCTGACCTCTCTAATCAGGTCCTTTCTGATCTGTGTCGCTTGGTACAGATGGGGCAGAACCTTTGGCAGGAGCCCCCGAATGAGAGACGGTTTATTATGAGCTGCAGAGTTGAACATGACCAAAGCCACGCGCCGCACATTGATATCCTCATCTTTAAGAGTAGCTAAAAAGTCCCCTGTTACAAAGAGATAACATATCATGTTACTAATAAAACAGTATAATGCAAAAGTATACAATGCAGATTTTAGCGTTATAGAAAGCTTTACCTATGGAGTCCTTCAGCAGTGTGTCAATGGCCGTGGGTTGGTCAATAATAGTGAATTTTACAGCTGTTACCACTGTGCTACGGGCTAGAGCAGATCCTAAAAATAAAGGGGCATCTTTGATCATATTTTTCAATACAACCAAGGGTGTCAAACTGGGAGGTAAAGGGTAGTTGTTTATCCAGGGCACAAGGGCTTTGCAAAAATATGCAATGTGCATTTAAAATAGATAAAATGTGGAAAAAATTTGTATGTAGAATTAATGTCGTTAGTAGTTAATTTCATGCCAAAACAACAATATATATATATTTTTTTTTTTTAAATTTAAGATAAATATAGAGAGTTTATGGAAAAATAATAGCTTTTTTATTTTGATTTCTTAATAATAATAATAATAATAATTATATATATATATATATATATATATATATATATATATATATATATATATATATATATATATATATATATATATATATATATACACACACACAATTATTATCTTGTAATGTTACTATAATAAACAAAAACAAAAAAATAATTCCAAAAATGCTCCTTTGTACCTCCCGTGAGTTGCTTTTTGAGTCTGGGAAGGAGCTGATCCGGGTTGACCAAAGTGAGCTTTCCCAGGCACTCAGCTATGAGGTTCCTGGTTCCCTCCTCTGGACACTGGGCGTTCTGAAATAACAGGGCCCAGATGGACTCCAAGTGTGGGAAGAGGCTGCGGGCTGGACAAGCACTGCACACACACACACACACACACGCACACACACATACACACATTTAGACGGTGAAGTCTAAGTGTATCTGACACCTTAGACAACTCATTTCTAATATCATCATATGTAAGATTTAAAAAAAATCTTGCCTAGTATTTTTTTTTCCAGTTTTTGTCATTTTGACAAGTTTACAATTATGCGTCCTGGTTGGACATGGGCAGCAAATATGACATACGTGAAAGTAAGTGCACAACTAGTAACCATAATGTTAACAAGGGCCAAAAGTTGTTGAAATTAGTTACGATTAGACAAATAAAAATAGTTTTAATGTTTAAACTGCCAGAAAAATGCCGTCCTTGCCTAAATTGTGTATTGTGGGTGACATTTTCTCTGTTGATGACTTACATGAAGAGATTCAGTTTTTGAACTCCCCTCTTCCTGTATTTTTGTATTTTTCTTTTCAACTTTTTTTTTTTTCCCACACACTGACACGTAACTGATGTTAAACTATGATAAAAATACTACAGGTACTATCCCATCAAACCAAGTCAGACTTAAAAAAAAACACAAAAACTCGTCCTATAATGAAATGATTGATAACCCTTTTAACAAATATATTAGTTATTACATATTAACCATTATTAATCTGAAACACACATGAATGAGATAGCTAAGGTAACTTTATCCACAGGAAACAATTTGGGTAAGTGAGAATTCATCATGCCCTTTATGCATAAGGTACTATGCACACACCAAATATGTGGTTAAAAGTAGGTACCTTTGTTATCAAATAATGAAAAAATTGTATAAAATGTATAAAACTGGAAAAATTGTCACATACAGTATTTGAATCTACAAGGTACAAATGTAGATTTCTTGTATAATTTTTATAGCCTTTTTTATAGCAAATAGTTTTAAAATTTAGTCTATTATTCATTCACTCCATAGTCTTGTAAGCTTTTATAAGCTATTTCATAATCATAGTTGTCCCACCATCTTCATTCACACAGTAGGTGAAGTGTCTTGCCAAAGAGCATAGTTGCAGAATGCAATGAAAACCAGCCTTGAGTTAGTGTGCAACTATTACCACCTCTTCCAAAATGTACAAATATTACAAAAAGCATAAACATTTTGTAGACAGAAAAAAAAACACTCTCAAGGTTTGAATGTATGTGAATAGATTTCACAGACCTGATGACCTCTTTGAGTGAGTGGAGCAGCAGGTACTGTCTCTTTGGCTGTGAGGCAATCTCTTTTAACATGAAGGGGAGGTAGTCATTCAAACTGCCCACTGCCATGCTGCCTAGAGCACAGGACGCTGCAGTCTTTACCTGAAATACAATAGTTCACGCGCATAACTCAAGAAAAAATAGACAAAATATATTACTTTCCATGTGTCACTGTTTTAACTCTCTTCAATTATTTTAATTTCTAATATAAAGCATGTATTAAATATGAAATATGAAATGTACAAAACGTTTGGTTCATACCTCTTCACTGGAGGAGGAGAAGGCCTCTAGGATGACTGCCTGGACTTCCTTACTGCCTCCCAGACTGCCGCTCCTCCCCACCTCCCCCAGACACAGCACGGCCAGGACCCGAGCCGACTCCGGGGAATTGTGGCTCTTCACCTGAAAGACACAATAGATGCAACATAATTCTACTCATGAAAATATCAAACTTATATCCAAATTTAAGCAGAATGAAACACAAAATCAAGTGTTAAACTTTGCTACTAAACTACATGATGTTTAAAGATATTACTGGGTCTACTGGTCCTAGTGCTTTTTGACACTTTTAGAGGAAAACTTGAGTAGTTGCAGCTTTCCAGTCAAAAACAGTCAAAAACTAAGTCCTGCCGCCAGTGACCACTGCAATTTGAAGTATTTGGTGACATCACACATGACTACTTTGATTAAAGCCAGAGGTTTTCTGATTACAAACACCTGGCTGAAGGGGCGGAGTATAAAAGCGTGGATACCTGTTAGACCAATCACACTGTTCAGCCTACATTCAGACCCCGCCCCTCCTCCCTCGTCACTCTTTTCATTAGTCCTCCAGGTACTGCTCTATTTACAATGTGGCTGTGGGCAGATTTTAGTCCCACTTTAAGATACAGGATGTTTTTTTGTATTTTCATTCCTTGCAAGTATAATTGCAATAATTTTAAACTACTTTAAAATATATATGTATTTTCTTATATTATATTTTGTATATTCTTTTTCATGGGTGCCCTGTTTAAAATACAATACAAACTGAAAAAACAATCAAAACAAATAAGTCCATATAAAATATTCAGTTTTGCTTTTCCTTGAAGTGTATTTCATTTTTGTGAATCAAAACAGCTAAAATCCCTCTTTCCTGTCTCAGTTCTGGTGCAGCTAGCCCTTAGCCTTATGCAGTCATGGATCTGATATTAAATGTTCCGGTATCAATGATTAACAAGCAGGTGAGGTATTCTGGCAGGTTTTGAAGTAGTCCCTTATAGATAAACTTCATTCAGTGCTGTTCTCTTTTAAAAAATAGTGATGGCTGACCCACTTTTTCATAGAGAAGACAGTAAAGAGTTTCAAATCCATCAGCTGTAAAATGAAGGGCAGAATGAAAGAGAGGATCCAATGGTTTCCAAGATGAGGCTGAAGTCTGCATGTACATCACATCCCCATTAATCCAGTATAGAGAGGAAGGTTGTTGGCACTATTTCTTTTCTGTAATTTATTGGGATACAATATTTGTTTCTGTAATAAAATGATCATTTAGATTTTAAACTGTTATGTTTTTAAAGGATAAGTTTTTATCAAGCCAAAATCCAAGATATTTATGTCAACTCTTTCAATGGATGTACCATTTACCGTATAAAGATGTGTAGCTTGCACGTTACTGAAATGTTTTTATACTTAGTTTTATTTGCATTCAAAGACAGTTTAAGATTTACGAGGGAGTTTTGGATATCATTAAAATCTTGTTGTAGTTTTAAAAGCACCTGATCATCATCTGCATATAAATGTATGTGGCTTTCTTTTAAGTTGTGACCAATAGAATTAATAAAAATAGTAAAAAGTAGGGGGTCCAAAATTTAGCCTTGGGGCACTCCTTTAAAATCATCGGCTACTACTGCCTGGGTTCTGTTTGAAAGATAATTTTGGAACCAATTACATGTAGCAGTGTCAAATCAAATCTGGTTCAGACGCTTCAAGAGGACTCCATGATCCACTGAATCAAAAGCTTTAGTTAAATCAATAAACAGACCTACACAGTCGTGTTTGTCATCAAGGGCTGAGAAATGTCATTTAAAACATTTTGTGGTTGCAGTGACAGTACTATGCCCTTTTCTGAAACTGATAAGACTTCAAAATGGAACAATTATTTAAATAACCTGTAACTTGATTTGCAACTAACTTTTCAAAAACTTTTGCAAGATAAGATCATTTAGATACTGGCCGTAAATGATTTACATTTGTAGTTGTCCATTTGAATTGATGAATTAAAAATATGTAAAAGAGGTTGAATTAAATATGGGGCAGCTAGTAAAAGAAGTTTTGGATCGAGATCTTTAGCTCCTGTGGACATCTTTGAGTCTATGGAGCAGAGAGCATTTAAGACCTCCATATAAGTGAAAGGTCTTAAAGAAAAAATGTGATTATCTGTCCGAGATTCAGACTCAGCATAATCAGAAGGACCATCATTATTATCCAAAAGTCACATGCAGAGTTAAAATGCCTATTGAAAGCATCACATATTTTTACTTTTTATATTTATACTTTAGAATATACAATACTGGAATCTAATAAAATATTAGTTGGTAATGTATTAGGTTCAGAGAGGGATCTGACTGTCCTCCAGAACTTTGTTGGATTTCCATGACTCTCTATCAAAGCAGACATGGAGTAGGATGTTTTTGCCTTTCTAACTGCTGATAAACTTTTATTTCTCTTCTGGTGAAAAGATGCCCAATCCAACTCTGACCTAATTGTGTGAGCAATTTTCCTGGGAGCATTTCTTTCTCTAATTAATCATGCAATTTCTGAGTTGAACCAGGGATTATTACATGAATTAGAAACATGAAACCAGGGTTTTCATTCTAATTGTTCTTTTAGGCACATGCTGGTCTACAGTTTCATTAAATGTATTAATAAAAAAGTTCAAGGTCATATCAGGGTCAGGGAATGCTGATGTTAGCCCAATCTCACTGTAATATAGGTCAGAGATGAAAGTCTGCTCATTGAAATGTTTATACCATCTTCTAACCTTTACACATGTCATTTAAATTTGTAGGGTCAGGTCTAGTTGGAATAGAACTTAATTGTGTGAAATTTAGGCCATTGCATAGGTTTTTCAAAGTTTGGGACTCTTTCTCCAGCCAGTTAATATTTATATCGCCCATTATCAAGGCCTCATAATTTTCCATCTTAGAAAGCATCATGAAAACTTTATAGTTTTAAATATTATTATTCATAATGGGGGAGAGTAATTTACAACTTTCAACAAATGGTTGCAAGATGTTGCAACTGTATTGCTTGAATAAGATGAATCATTTATACAGGTTATGTGTATGTAGCCTTTTATACAAAACATTCAAATGCTTTTAACTACATCTTATTACAATTTCAAATTTAAGATACAGACCCACATTTTCACACACTCATACAATATATTATAGTTTAATGTATGCATTGTTACCTGTAATCCCTCAGTTGTCCGCTTAGGGAGAAAGAAAATTTAAATCTGTCAAATGGACAAATGTTGTGAAGAAAAAAAAAACAACAACTTTGTCCAGTTGAACTGATTTCAATTTTCTTTTGCAATGAGTAATGTTAGTTTCGTCAGCCTGTGTATTCTGCTAACAGTGTATATATTGCACCTGTTGTATGAGGCTGGAGACTGTCCCTGGTGTGTCTTTGGAGCAGACAGAGCACAGCGCAGCCACACAGCGGGCGACAGAGTGGTACGACTGTCTGTGGATGTCTGACAGGCACTGGGGACTGTGGAAGGGCTCCATCAGGGACTTCAGCAGCTGACTGTACAGACAGAGTTTTAGATGTATAAAGTATTTGTATAAATAATATCACAAGCAAATTTCAAATAATGCTATACTGGGGAACATTTCAGGCAAAGCAATAATATCTCCAGATTTCCATGTTACCTTTCATGGCTTTGAAAAATGTTATATTCAGTGAAAACAACATACTGACATGTTGAATAAGTTTCAGTTTAATTTTTGACACTGAGTCTCCTCTCTTTGCTCCCCACTCTGACTCACTCCTCCTTCAGAGTGTTATCACAACATAACCACCATGCATTCTGCTAACAAAACTACTGTACATCGCATCAGGTTTGTGAAGTTGTAGTCTGTTGTTTTGTATCCTCCTTTTGTTTATTTATGTATTTTAATTAGGACAGTGCATATTAATCAACATGTCAACAAACAGCATCAATGTAAATATGCCGGAATTAGTACAATAGCTAGTTTACATCCGTTGGCCTAAGGCAAGTCAAAAATACTGTACTGTGGAATACTGTACTGCATTGTGGAAGCATGGGTGACATAGACTTGTGGGAAGAGCATTGGACAGAATCATACTGCTAAAGTCAATTTTGCATAGTACCCCCTTTTTAAGCAAGAAGAATCTGTACAGTTCAGGAAGCAAAGAAAAAATCCATTTACCTAAATCCGAGGTTACTTGTTTTGGAAAGCACCAGAGCCTGGAGGAAGTCCAAAATGGCTGCCAGTGCTCCTCCTTGAAGCAGTGGGGAGTGGACCAGTTTGAAGACTCCAGGGAGCACAGAGGAGCTGATCTTTGCCAGAGAGGAGGGGCAGGCTTTGGTCATACAGGTCAGCAGAGTGATGGACAACTGGACAGACACAATTTATAAGTAGCATAAATGTGAGGGAACAAAACAATACTATAGAATAAAATCTTGTCTCAGACCATGTGAATAGTGTGTTTTGGTATGAGGAAAGTTCCTCTTGTTCTTTATTTGCTGAACACAAGGAATACTGTAGGCCGTATCCCACGCCAAAACAAAAACAAAGAAACAGCAGTCTCAACTCATCAGAGCAAGTCTCCTAACTGACCAGTAACTGACAATAAAACCTTCACATCAATTTGTCAGCATAGCAAGTGTCACATACAAAAGTAGTTACATTAACAACAACACATTAACAGTTACTGAAACAAAAAAAGGTTTCAATCCTGAAGTAAATACAGAATATCAGCTCATTGCTGTATATTTTATTAAAATTATACAATCCGATACTCAAAAAGTTAATTTGTCCATTGTGAAATATTAAAATAATCTGCCTTCATCGAGTATGGTGTAAGTCGTAACTTTATCATGTTCATATCAACAGCAGTGCCTATGGATCTATAATTTGGTCAGGAACAGCAAATTTAATAGGCAAAAAATCTAACTCAACTCAACTAACTCAATCTAACTCAACTCAACTAACTCAATCTAACTCTTCCATATTTAATAATAAAATCTATTTTGATTTCTTGTAAAGTTAATTTTTTCTACTTTTTATGTACATGATGTGGGTATTGTGTTCACACACATCTTGATTAGTATGCTCCTAAACAAGTCAAATGTACAGATTCATTTGTATTTGTGTGTAAAAAACAGTAAGCATACCTGAGACACGTGCATGTCGCTCTCATCCACTAGAAGGGGCAGTTCACTCAGGACTGGCTCCAGTGCTGCAGGTTTGATGCTGGAGGTTTGATGTGTGACTAAAGCAGTTAAACACGCCAACGTCCCCAACTTGAGTGTTCTCTGGTTTTTACGCAAGAAAGAGCCCAGCACTGACAAGGCTTCAGGCAAAATGGAGGATAAGTCAATCTGAAAAAGATCACATATATTTGTTTTTAATACAATACTACAACAATAATAATGACAATTGGTTGAGTTAACATAATTTTCATTAAAGTAATATATATATATATATATATATATATATATATATATATATATATATATATATATATATATATATATATATATATATATATATATATATATATATATATACACATATATACATATATATACGGATATAAAGCAATATTTCTACAATTTTGTGATTAATCATACAATTACATTTTCCTGGCAAATCCATACTGATTTCTTATACAGATGGACATCAGTCTGGTCACCACTACCTACCAAGCATGGTCGTGAAATGAGATTGTTTATTTCAGTGACACATGTGAAACAAAGGACCCCATTGTTCATCTATCATTTACAAATGAAATAGAATTTCGGTCACCTCTTATTAACAGGTTAGTGTTTCACTCATCGATTCTGTAGAAATTCGCAAAATGTTTCAGTCACCTGTGATATTTTTTCCTTTCCTTTTTTTGTAAGCAGTCATATTTGTTTTGATACAGGACAGACCATGTGTGGCCCTGATTGAATAATCCACCTGTCAATCACACCCATTTGAACTTGGGGAGATTCACCGCTAACCACTTCTGATGGATTAAAATGTAATCTAATATTTATTGTTGAGATGATAAAAATAATATCCATATACTCATTATCATCACTATAAGTTAACGCTCACCGGAACTAATGAAATACGAACCTTGAGTGGAGATGATGTGATCAGGGTGAAGGTCCGCACTGTGGTCAGTCTTGTGATTTCATTCTTCAGCCTCTCCAAAAAAATGCTAAGGACACCCTTTAGCTCTGCCCCCAGGTGGTCACCCAGGTGACAGACCATGTGACCCATGCAGGAAATAGCCCGCTCTTTCACTTCCTGGTCGATGTCTGTAGCTTTTAGCCTTTTCAATGTTGAGGAGAAGACCTACAAGAGGGAAAATGCATTACAACATTTATAAAATGGTTACAGTCCATCCATCCATTTTCTTCCGCTTATCCGGGGCAGGGTCGCGGGGGCAGCAGTCTAAGCAGGGACTCCCAGACTTCCCTCACCCTAGACACGTCCTCCAGCTCCTCCAGTGGGACCCCAAGGCATTCCCAGGCCAGCCGAGAGACATAGTCCCTCCAGCGTGTCTGGGAGTCCCTGCTTAGACTGCTGCCCCCGCGACCCGGCCGCGGATAAGCGGAAGAAAATGGATGGATGGATTTTATCAGGAAGTCCCTTTGAGATTGCATCTTATTTTTAAGGGAGTCCTGGTGTTCGTTATGGACAAACTGTGATTAGCACAGAAGTCCAATAACAAAACACCGCTCGGGTTCAGATCAGGGAGGCTGTACTTCCCAATCACACCCCTCCAAGTGTCACTGTCGTTACCCACGTGGGTGTTGAAGTCCCCCAGGAGAACAACGGAGTCCCCTGTCGGTGCACTGTCTAGCGCCCCTCTCGCTAAACTCCAAGAAGGCCGGGTACTCTGCACTGCTGTTGGGCCCGTAGGCCGCCACAACAGTGAGAGACCAGTCCCCGACCCGAAGGCGCAGGAACGCAACCCTCTCGTTCACCGGGGTGTGGGCAATGAGCAAGCCCACACCAGCTCACCGCCTCTCCCCACGGGCAACGCCAGAAAGATGGAGAGTCCAGCCCCTCTCAAGGAGTTGGGTTCCAGAGCCCAAGCTGTGCGTGGAGGCGAGGCCGACTATATCTAGTCGGTAATGCTCAACCTTCCATTCCATGACATTCCATGTCCCCAGAGCTAGTCTCCATGTCCGGAGATCCGGTCGTCGAGGCCCCCGCCTTCGACCGCCACCCAGATCTCCATGCACCAGCCCCTTACGGATCCTCTTGCGGGTGGTGGGTCCACATGAGGACGGCCCCACGTCACTCCTTCGGGCTGAGCCGGGCTCCGTGGGGAGATGCCTGGCCACCAGGCAGTCGCTGTCGAGCACCCACCCCAGGCTTGGCTCCAGGGTGGGGCCCCGGTAACGCCGGTCCGGGTGACGTAGCTAGCCTTGATTTTACTTTTTTCATAAGGGGCTTCTGAATCACTCTTTGTCGGACCCGTCTCCCTGGACCTGTTTGCCATGGGTGACCCTACCAGGGGCATGAAGACCCCCACAACATAGCTCCCAGGATCAGTGGTTTACCTGAAAAAACACGTGTTTATTTTTGGCTATTTTTTTTAGCTAAAAGGTTACATACTGTGTCTTTAAAGCCCCACCGTTTAACTTTTAAAACCCTAAATAGATTACAATTAAAGTTTGATTTTTAAAAATTTTTTATTTGGGATGTTTTTATTGTACTGAAAAACTTACTTTGAGCAGGCCTGTATCTCCACAAACCTGACACTTACTTGACCTGGAGGAGGATCTTCTTCTACTTGGTTCCATGGAAATGTCGTTCCTTTGGCTATAACATTCCACCGTATGGCATAAAATTCCATCTCCATGGATAATGTTGCAAAGTATGGTTTAAACTTTCTATTTGCATGAAATCATGGAGTCACGTGCCACCTCAAGATACAAGTTACATGGTGTTGCTTTAAATCAACATATATAGCCTTAAATGAAGAGGGAAATTGTTACCTCTTTGACAAATGGCTTGGGGTCGAATCCTCCAGCAGTGTTCTTGTCCAGCGGCCTCATTACTTTAACTAGCTGCTGTGTGACCAGGAGAGCCTCTGAGGTGATCTTATAAAAGGAGTCTTCTACACAAGCTACCACCGGGGGTAACAGCACCTGTGTTAACATTCAAAAGATTAGTAATAGAGCTCAACAGTGACCGTCCGCTTCTAGGTTATGCAAGTTAATTTGCAATTATGCAAGTTAATTTCCCATTCATTTTTCCCATTTTTCATTTTCCAAAAAGCTTTCTCAGGGCTAATCGCTATATCGACTACAAGATGTATAATTTAATTTAAAATCTGTCTCTAAAACTTTATAAACCGCTAAGTTATTTAAACATTGCTTTATGAACTGGAAACAACTGTGTTACGGTTAGTTAGTTACCACATTGCTGGTAAGCCTACACAATCTCTTTAAACTCAAAAAGTCTATGGGAAAAATGAATGTCCCCAGAGCTAGTCTCACCGGGGGCAACAGCACCTGTGTTAACATTCAAAAGATTAGTAATAGAGCTCAACAGTGACCGTCCGCTTCTAGGTTATGCAAGTTAATTTCCCATTCATTTTTCCCATAGACTTTCCAAAAAAAAAAAAGTTTCAAAGCTTTCTCAGGGCTAATCGCTATATCGACTACAAGATGTATAATTTAATTTAAAATCTGTCTCTAGAACTTTATAAACCGCTAAGTTATTTAAACATTGCTTTATGAACTGGAAACAACTGTGTTACGGTTAGTTAGTTACCACATTGCTGGTAAGCCTACACAATCTCTTTAAACTCAAAAAGTCTATGGGAAAAATGAATGGATCAACCAGAGCAGACTTCGAAGTGAGTGGGACTGTTGAGATTTCAATTCTTTAATACCTAAAGAATCCATCCTGCTTAGTAATTTAACATTTAATATAGAATTCAACAATAGATTATCATTGTTTTAGTTACACACCTGCATGTGTGGTTGGAAGGCCTGTGGAGGATGGGACACCAGAAGGACGTGGAAGAATGACAGAGCATCAATCCTCATGGTGGAGGAGGTGGACTTGTCTGTCAGGGAGAAGACTATGCCTGCGGATGGTAAGAAGAAGAAAGCTACAAAAAAAGGAATTACAGCTAAAGGGCCTGTACCTGGTTTTATTTTATTCTTGTCAAGATATATGCTCTTTATATCATGTATTATATTTGGCAAAGCTGCAAATAAGAAAAAAATAGACTGTAATATATACAGTAATCTACTCATTTTCCATAACATTTTCTCAGGTAATAACTAACACAGAAGCTACTGACAGAGTCACGTTTTCCATCCAATCAGACACATGGGAAACCAATGGCCTGTCACTATAAGACACTTGATTCTCTGTCATGGTGCATTTTCAAAAGTAACAAAGTGCAAATAGTAGTCTTGGATATATTACCTATACTATATGAGACAGTTGCATCTGTGTAATGGTCCAATATCACAGTGGCAAAAAGGACTCAGTGTATGGGGCTAAAACATTTTCCTGACTCTTGGTTTGAAATCATGTACAGGCCCTTAAAAGCTCTAATATAATATGGCTTAAAGTTGACTTATTATTATTATTGGACACTTTGAAAATCTAAAGTGGTTTGAAAATCTCTATTAACGTATCAATATTAAATGTACAGAATTTTTTATTTAAACTATATATTCTTTCAGCCCACATACCATCATATCTTTTGCACATTACCAGGTATGAGAGCAGGGATGTGTTCTTCCAGTGCTCCTGGTACAGTGTGGGCCAGTTCAGTCAGGACAGAGAAACAGCCCTGTCGAGACTTCAGACTCTTGTCTTTTAGCTGTTTGTGCAGAACTTTCACTATCACTGGCACCTGCAACAACATGCAACACAAGTCAAGACAGTACCTTTGTTACCATTTACCAAAGTGCACTTCATTTTATTACATTTGACAATTACTATACACACTATATCTCTCATCTTTTCATACCATTGTAAATGTTTTAACTGAAGCTTGTGGACCCCAGGTTCTGTAAATATTTAAATGTACATTTTACTATGCATTTTATTCATTGCAAATCTTGTATATTTTAACTGTGTATGCAGGACTCCCTTGAAAATAAGATGCAATCTCAAAGGGACTTCCTGATAAAATCCATCCATCCATCCATCCATTTTCTTTCGCTTATCCGCGGCCGGGTCACGGGGGCAGCAGTCTAAGCAGGGACTCCCAGACTTCCCTCACCCCGGACACGTCCTCCAGCTCCTCCGGTGGGACCCCAAGGTGTTCCCAGGCCAGCCGAGAGACATAGTCCCTCGAGCGTGTCCTGGGTCTTCCCCGGGGCACGGGGAAGACCCAGGGGCAGAACACCTCCCTAGGGAGGCGTCCAGGAGGCATCCTGAGCAGATACCCGAGCCACCTCAGCTGGTTCCTCTCGACGTGTAGGAGCAGCGGCTCTACTCCGAGTTCCTCCCGTGTGACTGAGCTCCTCACCCTATCCCTAAGGGTGCCCGGCCACCCTGCGGAGGAAACCCATTTCAGCCGCTTGTATCCACGACCTTGTCCTTTCGGTCATTACCCAGAGCTCATGACCATAGGTGAGAGTAGGAACGTAGATTGACCAGTAAATCGAGAGCTTTGCCTTTGGGCTCAGCTCCTTCTTTACCACAACGGACCGATACAGCAACCGCATCACTCCAGACGCTGCACCGATCCGCCTGTCAATCTCACACTCCATCCTTCCCTCACTCATCAACAAGACCCCGAGATACTTGAACTCCTCCACTTGAGGCAGAGACTCACCACCACAACCCCCCGGAGAGGGCAAACCACCTTTTTCCGGTCTAAAACCATGGCCTCGGATTTGGAGGAGCTGATTCTCATCCCAGCCGCTTCACACTCGGCTGCAAACCGCCCCAGTGCCTGCTGCAGGTCCTGGCTCGAAGAAGCCATCAGGACAACATCATCTGCAAACAGCAGAGATGAAATCCTGTGGTTCCCAAACCAGGCCCCCTCCGGCCCCTGGCTGCGCCTAGAAATTCTGTCCATAAATATAATGAACAGAACCGGTGACAAAGGGCAGCCCTGGCGGAGTCCAACATGCACCGGGAACAGGTCTGACTTACTGCCGGCAATGCGAACACAGCTCCTGCTCCGGTCATACAGGGACCGGACAGCCCTTAGCAAAGAGCCCCGGACCCCATACTCCCAGAGCACCCCCCAAAAGACACCACGAGGGACACGGTCGAATGCCTTCTCCAGATCCACAAAACACATGTGGACTGGTTGGGCAAACTCCCATGAACCCCCAAGGACCCGATGGAGAGTATAGAGCTGGTCCAGTGACTTCTTGATAAAATGAAATAAATAAATACATTCATTAATACCTGCTTCTTCAACATAGCAAAAGTCGGCTCCTCCTCTCTCGCTGTCCCCTGCTCGGTTATCAGTCCAACATGGCTGCTCCCCACTCGAGTTTGCCTGAGGAGAGTGGAGAAGGCGGAGAAGACATCTGCGCGTACATTCTCCTCTCTCTCCTTGAAGCGTGCGAGCAGGGCGGGGCAGAGGGAGGAGTAGAAGGACAGGAGCAGGTCTCTTCTGGTGTGGATCAGAGCCTCCAGACACTTGATGGAGGAACGCCGCACTTTCCAGCTCATATCATCATCGTCACTGTACTCATCGTCTGACTCTAGGGGAAAGATGATTAAATGGTTCCTATAATCATATTTTAAAGTGAAACTAAACACAAAGTTAACTTTTTTGGTACTGAACAGTTTTTCAAGTACTGTACTATGTGACATCACATAGCACTACCCTGATTACAACCAGTTGTTTCTGATTACAAACACCAGGCTGCAGGAGCGGAGTTTGAAATATGGATACCTGTTAGATTAATCACACTGTTCATTTTTACATAAAAAATCTTGAGAATAAATAGTACATGAGTACATAAAATCACCCTGTATACTTGCTTAAGGTGCACAACTTATTTAACTTGTAATCTTGTAAACAGTCTGCCACTTGTTTGTCCTCATGGTGCAAATGACACCACCAGGCAAGTAACAGGTCAGATATGTGGGAAGAACACATTGCTCTCTTTAAGAATACTGTGGAATATTCCTAGCAAAGCAATAACATCTGCTTGGAAATAATCAATAACAATCTGACAAGCAAAAAAATTGCATTTTTAAACCCAGATGGAGTGTATGATCCAATGTGCAAACTGCAAGGTAGCCTTTCAGTTTTTGATCCTAAAATTATTGATAGTATTCTGGTGATATTCATTAAAACCCTCCCCAGTAGCTTTCATTTAATGTGTTAATTAAAATATGTTAGTCAAAATATTCCCCTCATAATTCCATAACAAAAAATGAAAAAGGTGTTGTCAAATGTAGTGTTGGCACCTTCACCAAAGCCATCCTCTATATCCATACTGTCCTCCTCCTCTTCATCGTCATAGTTATAGTTGGGGTCATAGGTCATGAACTTTAGACACAGCTGTGTCACCGTGGAGATGTGCGGTGACATTTCTTTTGGACATCTGAAAAATAATAATTTCTATAAATAAATTTTTTCTCATTGAAAGGGAGTTGTGACAAATGTAATGGAAAAATGACAGACCTCCTGATGAAAGCTTCAAATGCCTGGAAACAGTACTCTCGGAGCTCGTCATCCTCCACACTGGTCAGTTTCACTACCATAGGGATTAGCTTCTCTAAATGTTCACCTGGAAAATACACATCAATCAAATAAACAGGGCTAGATTCAACTTATACTTCATCTTTTTAATATATTTTTTAAAATGTGCAAAATTTTTTTGGAACAATGAATGTGAGTAGACAGGATGTAATGGGGTTGTTGATAGTTTGGTGGATTCTTGTGGAACCAGAAACACCAGAACATATAGCAAAATTTTTAATGTTTGAATACAAAACGAAAGCTGTGCCGGTTGATACCAAATATTGATTACAACAAGATTCTCTTCATATCACTTAACTTTGCCTTTTTCCTCGTTGCTCAGTGCCTTCAGGTACTAGGCGTGAAAGATATCACAATTACTGGCTACCAAAACTACTTCCTTTTCAAAACCAAAACAGGTGTGGCACAGAACTAAACAAAAGGTGATTTTACACAATTCACAATGAATTACAGACAGAAATAATAACCGTCTGACTCTGGGGGGGTAAGATGGATAAATAGTCAAATTCATGTATAGTTATTATTAAGTGTGATGTCACTTCCGGATCCATCAGAAAATTGAAACCAATAAACATGTTTAAAATGTCCTCTTTCTTTAGTGATAACACGTCTCACATTACAAATTAAGAAACTGGGCTAAGCTAGCATTAGTGAGATATACACATTAGTAGTCCTATGTTATGAGAGATTATTACTACATTATTTACTTTAAGTTTAAACCAGGTTCAAAATATGTGACATCCAAGGAGTAAGAATATTACAGTCTGACTCTTTGTTATTTTCTACATAAAAAAAATAAACAACATACAAATAGACATTACATGACTTTCTGGTGAGAAGTTTGCAACCTACTTGTCTCCACGGATATGTTATTGCTTTGCTAGGAATGCTCCACAGTATGGTATTATATAGCTGATTCAATTGCAGTAGTATATAAGTATTTAAATTGCCTGGAAAAACATGCATTCCTATTGTAGAGTAATTATAATTTTACAAGCTTGATTTTATTTTTACGATGTATATTATATAAAATCTTATTGGGCACCACATTACATTATTTGAAATGAACTTCGTTTCTTACCAACTCGATGTCCCCCCTGGCGACTGACTGTAGCGAGGCACTGGATGTAGGTTCGGGACATGGAGGTGGGTGGGGCCTTGGACAGCTCCATCATCAGGTGTTCGGTCAGCTGAGAGAAGAGGGCGGGGCTACAGGAGGGCACCAGATGACCGAGAGCCAAAATGGAGCGCTTCCTCACCGCCATTCTGGGGCTAGTTAACTGAGTCGGTGAGAGATAGTGTTGCAAATGTTTATTATGTTAATGCACCTCACTTGCAAACTATTGACTTTACAGGCAAGATTTTATATATTGATTAAAAAATATCCCTCTCTTGTTTTTACCTGCGGAAGCAGGCTAGACAGTAAAGATCCATGGAAACTGACCAATGCGCCACTTAACCTGCGGAATACACAAGTGATAGTCCATTCAAAAACAAAGTCCAAAACTTGTTTAACAAGACAAATGATGCTATTGGAGATAGTTTTAAAATATAACCTACATAGATCATTATTTCAGATTTTGTCTGTTGGATGCTGCGTTGTATACAGATATGCATCTGTATTTATTGATGAACAATGGCTATGTGACATTTTCAAACCAACATGTGATGTGATCTGGCTTTTAAATTTTAAAAAATAATTGTAAGTAGTAGTGGGTAGGGATAGGGGGTACTTGAAAACAGAGAATTTCTGAGCAGTTAAGCTTCAAATGCACAACAATACAGGATTATTCAAACATGAAAAATCAAAATACAGCTATTGATAAGGGAACACTGTTATAACACGGATAAAAGTTTACATCATATTTTCATTACCTTCCCAACATGTCTGAGAGAATGTCCAGAGCCTCCAACTGGACTGACACATCCTCCTGCTTTCCCATGGCTCCAATCAACTGAGAGGTGATTTTCTTGCACACTCCAGTTGTCAGGTTCACACCTAAAGATATAAATGTCCAAATGAGAATAGCTTTGGAAGATCCCGAATGAACAAAAATGTATTTAAAAGTACCTGTTGTAGAGAGGGGGAGCTCTGCGATGACAGTCTTCAGGCCCATACTGGAGATGTCTCGGAGCTGCTCTTTATCGGACATCATGTTTGAGCAGAGAGTGTCCACCATCGTTTCCACCTGGGGCTCCTTCACCTTACTCACCAGAGGAGCCAAGCTAAAAGAACACAATAGTTAAGTATTCATCTTATGACTTGTACTTGGTGATATTTCAAGCTTGGGTTGGGTGTTATGGTGATAATAATTAAATTGTGATCTCTTTCCTGTAACAATATGCAATTTTGGTATGAATCAATTATTTTTGGCATAAATTTTCCTATTGAATACCAATGATAAATGTCCATAGAGAAAGCTTGCCTGAGATTACACACTTCTCCAATACTATAAAAAAAAACATAGAAAGATACCATTCTGGACTTGCCAGGCAATATAAACTTTGTGGACAGGCAAAGGGGAGTCAACCTATATACACAGAACTTTGTGTGTATAGTTTTGATGTATATCTGATGTATATCTTTATAAAATCATCTTGAGTGCTAGAGTATTCACCATTTGACAGCCAGGTTCTGCACCTCTCCATTCTTGTCTTCCAGAAGCCTGAGCAGCATAGTCACCACCTTCCTTTCACTGTCCTCGTCCAGTTTGATGCTATCCTTCTGCAGCTCCAGCATCAAGTCATTGGTGGCCATGAACCTGTATGCAATCAGAACAAAAAACATGTGGGACTATAACCTATAATTATAGAAGCTATTGTCAATATAATCTGGTCTTTAGGGCAGTGTGATTATGGACAGGAGAGTACAGAATTATTTTCATGTAACAATTTCCTCAAACAAAAAATAAAAATGAAAATGGAAATTGAAATGCATTAGTTTTAGAGGCCATTACATTAGTAAGTGTCTTTTCTCCAGGTTTTATTTTGTGTGGCAAAATAATGAAATAATAATTATAATTAAAATTAACTGTTAAAGCTCCAGTATATAATTGAAAAATTGAAAAAAAAAAAGGCTGAAATTTAATCATATTTTTTCATTATGATTGTGTTTATCGCACTGAAAAACATGCATCCTTACAGCTCCATAAATCTAACTTTTGGCCTGGAGGAGGGCCTCCTTCTGCTTGTTTCCATGGAAATGTTGTTACTTTGGCTGTAATATTCAACATTATACGTTAAAATATATTTATTTTCATGGAGAATGTGCTGAAGTATGGTTTTAACTTTCTATTTCTGTGGAATGTCCACCACCACAAAGTTACATACTGGGGCTTTAAACATTGTTTGAGCAGTTGCAATCATGATATTATAATAGTTCATTCATTCCTGTCCTTGTTCTAGTGTTAGTAGAGGTGGATATTTTGGGACAAATAACAAAATAGTTTTGGGTTTAACATGAGATATTAATAAGTTAAATGCATTTTAGCACTTTATCAACCACTAGATGTGTCCTCTGTAGTGGTGGTAGCCTGCTGTAGCCTACCAAAAACTGTCATCTCATGTCAGCACAAGTACAGTGAGTTGGGTCAGGCATAAGTTCACTTGTAAGTTCTTACCTAAAATCTTTATCAGTGGAGGTCATTTTCTCCAGTAAGTTGGAGATGTGGTAGGAGACATTCGACATCGTGATGTTTTGGCAGCTGTCACCACCCCTGAAAGAAAATAAAACAAGATTTAACCTAAAAACATGGCGAGGAACAACAGCTCAGCCTAGGGGGGAACTTGACACTATGGTGGGCTATGATAAAAATAGACCTGAAAAAAACCTGTATAATGTCGCCATCCTGTGGACAAAACTATTTTACACTAATAACACGTAAAAACAAATTATACACAATTATTGTCAGTGTATTTGATTTATTTTGACATTTGAATTAGTTAAAAAACACAACATTCACATAACATCAGATTATCAACCAGCTAGCTAACGTCAACTGTTAACTCTCATTACCCTATGTAACGGCAATAAAACTAAAACTAAATTTTCCTATTCATTATTTTAAATAATTAAACGCTGTTTACATTATACTAAACCAAAAATATTCAATACTAAAACAGAAATACAGACATTTTTCTACGTCGTTTTTTCGCTGAAGACATGAGGAACCTTCTCCTCGCCTTGCCTCATTTCCACTCGGAAGAAAGCCACGGGCGGACGCACTGGGTAGCGGCTTTGCTTGATGCCACGTCGGAATTTGCGAAGATCTCAGTTATTCATTCATTAAAATAGGTCGAGTTGCCCTACGTGGACTTTTAACATATTTCAGCTATGGTATGTTTTTTTTTAATCATATATCGAATCATCTACATAACGTTGTAGACTTGACTTTAGTGGCTGTTTCTGCTTTGATGCTGACGTTGGCAGTACAAGTTGTTAGCATTAGCGCCCAGACCACAGTGCACAACGAGAATATGTCAGTTTGTATTCTAGATTTTATTTATCACATATCCTATTTATGTGTGTGTTTATTTGTGCTTTCAGGTTTCCGTAATTAACACAGTGGACACGTCCCACGAAGATATGATCGTAAGTTTGAATGTTTTGATAGCCACCATAGCCATTGCAAACTTTAGCATACATAGCAGGGACTTATGTTCTTTTGATTTCAAATGAGTGAAAATTAATTATCGTTTGCATTCATTAATATCTTTTCTGACTTTTATTCATCCTAAAATCAACAACAACTTGGTGTTTGTTTTGTTTTGTTTATACGTAAATCATACAGTCAAATTTCACTTGTTCATTTGAAAAGGGTCCCCTCTCAGTATGTACAGATTTGAAGTGTTTACTTACTCAACTTCCTGCTTGCAATGATCACTGTGTTTGTTGCAGCATGATGCCCAAATGGATTATTATGGAACCCGGCTGGCCACTTGCTCCTCTGATCGAACAGTAAAGATTTTTGACGTTAGAAATGGAGGACAGATCTTGGTAGCAGATCTTAGAGGGTAAATAGCCCTGATTGTTGTTTATATATCTTGATGTATTAATCTTTGCTCATCTCATGTATTTCTCTCTTTTTTGCAGCCATGAGGGTCCAGTGTGGCAGGTAGCGTGGGCTCATCCAATGTTTGGCAACGTCTTAGCGTCTTGCTCCTATGACCGAAAAGTTATTATTTGGAAAGAGGAGAATGGTACATGGGACAAGATGTATGAGTACACAGGGCATGAGTCATCAGGTTGGTAGCTTTGTTTGCCAGTTTCAAAGCATTACAATTTCTAAAATTATAACTACAGAATACCATTAATAACTTCATAACATTTGTCATTGTTTTGTTTCTGCAGTAAACTCAGTCTGCTGGGGTCCCTATGAATTTGGTTTAATCTTGGCCTGCGGCAGTTCGGATGGAGCCATTTCCCTTCTCACATTTACGGGTGATCAGCAGTGGGACATAAAGAAGATTCCCAATGCACACACAGTAAGCTATTATATACAAGAAATGCACTTGTAAAACAGTCATAGAATAGACAAAAATATAAACTCTAAATATCACCAAGAGTTCCTATTTATTTTAAGGACAGCATTGTCAAAAAGTATGGATTTGAATTTTGTAAATAATTTTAAAGTTGTATAATGTAACTTTTCTGATGAACGGTCTGCCATTTGTTTCCATGGAGATGTTGCCTTCCTATAATGTAGTAATGTAATTGACTGTGTTTTTATTACTAAATGCATACCTTGAAAACATGCAATCTTGCTGTGCATGGGGTTGCTTGTTACTGTTACCTGTTACTTGTTCTAATGATCCCAGCTGATAAATGACTATAGATTTAATGCCAAACTGTAGAATAGTTTAGACCATGCAATACCATCCCAATTGGCCACAAGCAGGAACCCGGCATCAGAAAAGTGAAAAGTGAGTGCACCTTTTTAGATAGATCAAATTTCCTAGATACCAAGTAAATATGGCATTATTAATCCTGTTGAATAGCAGTTGTTATTAATGGTACATTTTCATTCTAATGTTCTTCATATTATAGATTATACATTTATAGCCATTCAGTTACATTGTAATTTTTTTCTAAATTTTTAGTATTTATTTGGTTTCTTCCAGATTGGTTGCAATGCTGTGAGCTGGGCCCCTGCTGTTGTCCCTGGCAGCCTAATTGACCAACCTACAGGACAGAAGCCAAACTATGTCAAACGTTTTGTCTCCGGTGGCTGTGACAATCTTGTCAAACTTTGGAAGTAAGTGCTAATTTTTGGCTCTCCTAAAATTCAAGATGTATACATAAATTGAAAGCATATGGTATTTATTTGTGCAATACCACTTTTAGGGAAGAGGAAGGTCAGTGGAAGGAGGATCAGAAGCTGGAAGCCCACAGTGATTGGGTCAGAGATGTTGGCTGGGCTCCTTCTATTGGACTGCCCACCAGCACCATCGCCAGCTGCTCTCAGGTTGATTACATTACTAAATATTTCTGCAGTGACCTTTTATTATATGCTTTTGAAGGTTGCTATACAGTGCTATAACAGATTTAGTGTTCGGTATATTTTGTCATTACGCTGTTATCATATCCTGTATTTGGCCACCAGATGGAGGCAAAATGTTTAGATTTGGATTAGAAAAAAGAGATGAAATTATATGGTTAAATTTGAATATTGTGATCGATAGAAAGCCTTTCTTCTTTTTTTTAGAAAATGGCAATATTTTTTGCAAATTACCTTATCAATGAGAATGGTAAGGTCATTGAATATGATGAATTTACATGTACCAGTATATATGGTGATGTTTGTTCATGTCGCTTAAATAATAAAATCATCACAGCACTGGGAAGAAATTGGATGCAATTAATAAATCAAGGGTCTTATAAATTCTTACTTTGTAAAGCGTCAACAAAAAAATGTAAATTGGATAATAGGAAGGAATAAAAAATGAACAAATTCTATCTGGCATACAAATCACTAAAGATGATTCCTTACGATATATTCAGAAAGTGGGAGGACACAGTTGATGTGCAAATGTTGATGTGTTGATTTTTGTTTGTTTTAAAAAAAAATCAAAATAATGTATAATTTTCTGCTAACACAGAAGATGTTGGATTGAGATGTGGAACATGGCAGAAACTGACGAATGCTACCACCAAAACTGTACAATTTCGACTAGTACTATCACAACTATAACCCATTATTACTTCACGGCTTGTTCCAATTGCATACCTTGACAAAATACTAACCTTTTTGTGGCTTCAGATGAGAATGCATTTGAATAAGATCTCAATCTTGCATAAACCTACTAAAATAAGGTTGGTGCCTTTTGAAATGTGTTTACTAAACTTTTTTTTTTTTTTTCCCCACCAGGATGGGCGTGTGTTCATCTGGACATGTGATGACCCAGCTGGAAACACGTGGTCAGCCAAACTGCTGCACAAGTTCAATGATGTTGTGTGGCATGTGAGCTGGTCCATCACCGGGAACATCCTGGCTGTGTCTGGAGGAGATAATAAGGTAACACAGCAATAGGAATGTAATGATCCAGGTATTTTAGTAAAATATTAGAGATTAAATTAGATTAGATTAGAGAGATTTTAGTAAAATATTAGAGAGATACATACAATCTATTATGTGTCTACAAAGTGGAGCTCTCACTCTATTGTTCAATTGCCACAAGACATTTGCAATTATTGTATGTATTCAATGTACAAAAAAAGTATGTACATGGTTCAGACTAATCCTTATGTAGATTTGGTTTGGTGCTGTTCTAGTCCAAGTGTGAACACAGCCTGTGTAACCATTTCAGTGGCCCGTGGCCAGTGGCAATATCTCTGTTTGTTTGGAAACCACTGCATGAGCTTTTCCCTACTGTTATTATATTTTGGATCTAATTATGTGTTTGTTTTATGAAGGTGACATTGTGGAAGGAGTCCATGGACGGTCAGTGGGCCTGTATAAGCGACGTCAGCAAAGGCCAAGGAGCCGTATCCACCATCACAGACACACAGCAGAACGAACAGTGACACTAGATTACCTAAGGAGCGACAATTTACTTGTTCTGAATCGAACTCTGGGACTCCCAAAATGAAACGAAAGAGAAAAGGCTGATTATCTTTTGAAAACAAATATTACTTCGAAATGGTTTTAGCAGATGTACTCCATATACATGCACATATCAATAAATACAATATTGTGGAATCTTTCTGTAGATTAAAGGCACACTATGCAACTTTATGGTGGGGGGCCATTACCTTCTTGTTTCAATTGAGATGTTATTGCTTTTCTTAGCCGTGTGGTGTTACTGTTATCTATCATATATTTATTAAATTTATTTTTATTGCTTAAAATTACATGCATTGCAACTGTGAGCGAGGTTGCCTCTCCACAGATATGACCAGACCTAACTTGGCCTGGTGGCATCTCTTACTTTTCTCCATCGACACAGATAAGTGTAATGCCATACTGGGGAACAAGAAGGTGAGGACCCTTCACTAGAAAAGTGTAAATTGCACAATTATTAAAGTAAAGGGCTTTTGTTGTTAGTGTATTGATTGCAGTTAAAGGCTCACCATGTAACAAAAATACATTGAAAACTATACAATCTTACCGTGAGTGCGGTCGTCTCTCCACAGATCTGACCTATAACATGTTCTGCTGGTGTCACCTGCTTATTTCCATGGTGATAAGTTTAATGATATACTGTGGAACATTTTAGGCAAAGTGATAACATCTAAATGCAGACAAGGTGGCAGACCAAGGTGCCAGAAACGTTCCATAGTGCACCATTGACTGCAAGCAATAGTATAGAACAAGTTAAAAACATTTACACTAACTGGCTTGAAATTAAGTGTGTGACCTACTGTAAAGCATTAGAAGAAGAATTGAAATACTTTGGAAAATCTTTAAATAATTTGCAGAAATATGTTTACATTTTTTCCACAATACAGTATTCATTCAGTTGAAATGTGCTTGTATTTGTAAGATTTTGCCATCTCCACCTCAACCATAATTGTTTTCTTACAAAACATTCCTCCCACAAATGCTATTTATCATTTGCAGATTTTAGTCCTTGGTTTCTATTCACTCCAAAATTACTCTAAAATAGGAAAAAAGATGGTGACACAACTCAATATTATGTCAACTATAAATGTGTAAATGTGCTCTTGATGGAAAAGTGAAGAAGAGTGAGGAATCCTGTGTTTTCAAATGTAAAATCAAACCTGGGATGTTTTTCATATATGTTTGTAATTAAATAAATACATAATGTACAATTTAGCATGTCATCAAAGAATATCTTGTTTAACTTTTCATATGACAATATACAAATATTACAATATTATCATGGCAATCCAGTGTTTATTCTAGTATAGTAGAAAGCAGAACAGAAATGTGTAAGTGGAAGGCTGCAACAATTAGTTAATTGCAGTAGTTAATTCTGTTACTTCAGTAAAGGTGCAGATACCAAAGCAAAAAAAAAAATCAAGTAAAAGTATAAAATCTACTGAAGTTTAACTATTAAAGTACCTGTTAAAAATGTACTTTAATAAGAGTAAAAAGTAAAAGTATTTCATGCAGATTTTGAGATCTAATGAAGCTTCAAATGTATTGATTTTAAAGATGTGTGAATTTCTTTTTTTTCTATTTCTGTTCAACAGAAACAAATGAATCTATAGTTGTTGTTTTTTAATTAATTTCTATGTTTTTATTTGCTCAAATTATGAAGGTAAAAAAAAAAAAAAACTCAACCTAACAAAAACGTTTCATTTTCAGTTCTGTTCAAAAATGTAGTGGAGTAGAAAGTACAGATACCTGCCATCAAATGTAGTGAAGTAAAATTAAAACGTATCTCTTTTTCATGCAGTAAAAGAGGTAACGTTACCAGGCCAAATTACAGGTCAGATCTGTGGAGAGGCTTGCCTGCACTCATAGTAAGAATATCTATTTTTCAAGGCACTTTTTGGGCAACAAAATATTATTAAAGTTTGTTGTTTATAGCACAATGTTATCATTTTGCACAGTAAGAAGGTATTATCCACAAACGCGCTGCTTCACAAACTTTAGCATTTGTTAAAAGGGCGTAAACTGTTAAAAGTTCTCATGTCTAAGCTAAACCCTTACATAGCTACCGGTATTTACATAAGCTGTGTGTGTGTGTGAGAGTTCTCAGGAAGCTGATATAGTGCTGGGGTCGATGATGAGTTAGCAGACACTTCCTCTTTGTGGTCTTCATACAAGCCGGGTTTGACTTCTCTGCTCATTTTTGGTTTTGGCTTTGAGTTTTTAAACAGTTTTAGGTGAGTAATCGTGGGAATATTCTTGGTTAGACATTTTCCTTTATAATTATTGAAGCATTGTTTGCCTCAATGTGCATATGTAACGTAGTCATAATCCTGGACTATATACCATAATACTTGTATAGCTTGTTATGTTGTTTTTCATGTTTTTTGACAATTTACATCTTGGGTGCTGTAGGGAGTACACATGCCCATGCAAATTATTAAACACCAAATACCCATTGTTTTTAGTATTAGAAGTAACATTTATGACACACTGCTTGCTAACAGACAAACTTTAATTTGTGTAGAATGTATGATTTATTTTTGTCATTTAGGAAACTGTGTTAAAGGCACTTCATGTACATTAAAGGGATGTAGGACTAAGCATAATACAAGAAATGCACTGTATAAAATGTTTTTCCTTTTTAAAATTTCAAACATTTTGTTTCTAGATAAATTGGTCAAAATGAAAATTGCAGCCTTCAATGGTAAAAACCTGGGAATCAAGAAAGTCACAAACAATACAGTGGTGAAGTATCTCACCAAGGTACTGGCTGAGTTTTTGTTTTTGTCTTTTTTTGTTTTTGTTCATTTGACATTTACTTAAAATGTCTTGTAGATCCTGAGTCGGTACAGTGTGGTGGTGGTTCTGGAGGTGATGGATAAAAGTGGAAAGGCCATGCAGATGTTACTGGAGAAGCTGAACAGCCTCAGGTGAGTGGATCGCATCACGTAGTTCTAAAGGATAAGGCAATGATGGAACATTACAATTAGACTGCGTGTATATCACTTGATGCGTGGTGAAGTTATGGCTACTTATTTGCCCAGGTTATTTCCATAATATAAGTAATAATATACAGACACTGTATAATGTAGTAGTTTTTTATATATATATATATATATATATATATATATATATATATATATATAGATATAGATATAGATATAGATATAGATATAGATAGATAGATAGATAGATAGATAGATAGATAGATAGATAGATCAGTGTATCATCACAGTGCTATTTTTACACCTACCTCGTTAATATAAGGCGGATAACATTCTTTTAAACCTATATTTGTATTGTAAATGTATTGTAGATGTGTTTCAGTAAAAAAGTAAAAATAACTCATTTAAACAATGACTGGACATGAGTTGGTCTAATCCCTCATTCGTCCTGCAATGGGCCAAGGCAAAAAAGATTTCAAAGACAGTCATCAACTATCAGTGGTGCTTAAGGTACAGTCCCTCCCTTTTATCTAGAAAAAGTCTCTATCTGTAGTCAGATGAGAAATGAGGCCAGTGGAGCACTAATAAAATAAATAATAAGTAATAAAATAATAAATGAGGCTAATCAAACACTAATAAACACTAATCAGGTAAGGGAGAGGCCATGATGAAACAATAGGGTGTATATGACCCATAACATCAGGGCAATTGACCCATAACAAGGCGTGTAGGGTAAAAACAGCAGGCATGTGCCCTTTTTGCCCCTTGACCCTCGAGTGCCCTTTTCTGTCTTGTCTTTTTTAATAATGGAAAAGTACTACCTGCTTTATTTATGCTGAGAGCTACACATATTTATACTACAAACAAATGTACCTCTAAATAAACACTATGGCCTTCTCGATGCCACACTGATGCTCCCTGAAGTATAACTCTGGTATAAATTATAATTTCTCAGTCCAGATGTAAAATTATTTCAAGAATAGATCATTTTGAAAAGTTTGAGGACTGGACATGTTGCTGATTGTGTATGTTGTTCTTCTAGCGCTAACAAAAAGCGTCCATATTTGATGGTGTCCAGTTGCCCTTTGGGACGAGACAGCTACAAGGAGCAGTTTGTCTGCTTCTACAGGTAAATAATCATTACTACAATAGACCTACAATAAACATAAGATCAGGGCCTTCTCTGCTGCTCCCCCCACCCTCTGGAACTCCCTGCCCAAACACATCAGAGACTCATCCACACTCACCATCTTCAAAACAGCCCTGAAAACTCACCTATTCAAAACTGGCTTCAAATAACTGCATCTCCTTTTTGTCTGTTTCTTTCATTTGTGTTTTGTCTGTCTTGAATTGTGTGAAGTGTCTTTAAATATCATGACAATCACAATATAAGTGTTAAGTATGAGATGACAGCAGCAGTTGGTAGTGTTTGTCCACTAATCTGAAGGTTGCAAGTTCAAATCCCACTATCGACATAAACATAATTGACAAAGCGGTCAGATCCACTGATTCAGAGGTTGGCGGTGTAATTCCAGCTCCCACAAATGAATACTGGTGTTGTGTCCATGGGCAAGACACTTAACCCACCTCGCCCCCAGTGTCTGTGTACACTGGTGTATGAATGTGAGTGTGAGTGGGTGAGTGGTTTCTTGATGTAAAGTGCTTTGAGTGTCTTGAAGGTGCAAAAACGCGATATAAAAATGTGACCTTTTACCATGTTTTATTATTATTACTATTTTTATTGTTATATTATTAAGTGTAAATGCAAATTGATGGAAATTGTAAGTTCAACATAATCGGCAATAGAAATAAAACACGATTTGATTAATGAGCTTCTTTCGTGTGTCTCAGAAAGGATGAGGTGTCTCTGAGGGCCTGTTACCAGTACGAGGACAACCAGATCGGAGATAAAGATGCTTTTGCCCGAGAACCATTTGTCCTGCGCTTCACCTGCCCAACAACAGGTCTGTGGACTTTTCTAGTTGTTAATCCTCTCCCTTTATTTGGTAAGTTTGAGTTTTTATTATTATTTTTGTTCGGGACAGTTGTAAAAGACCTAGTTCTGATCCCAGTCCACACAAAACCAGAGGATTCCCTGAAGGAGCTGGATGAGCTGCACGATGTGGTTCAAGTCATTAGAGATACGTGGGGTAGCAATGTGAGTTAATAAAATATATGAATTAATTAGGAATAGCTATACTACTTATTTGTTACATAAAAAATCAATAGTGGGATTTGAACCACCAACTTTGAGATCAGACACTCTACCAACTGAACTAGTGTGATTTGATCTGGTCAAAATTCAAGTACAATTTAAAGGGACGACATTACAGGCAAAATAAAAAACAAAAACAAAAAAAAACTAGATGAAATTCAAATTTTTAGGCCAATTTCTAATCAAATCCAATTTACTAAAATACTAAATAAGATATCAAAAATCCCCTCTTTACATCTTTTGTGCTATATATCAACAAAATTAAGTGTGACATTTAAACATGGTATTTTTCCATTTTTCAATCTATATGTCCTAAATAAATGGTACATTTTGGCAATTTTACACACAAAATGCATATTTTTTTCTTACTTGCATTTAAGTAAAACGACAAAAGAAAATACAAAAATATATCTCTTTATTATCTTTATTTATCTAAGATTTTTCTATTCACCTGCAGCACCTTGCCATGTGCTATGTAACTTTTCTGATGAAAGAGCCCACTACTTTGATGTAACTTCCCCTGAAATCATGTCCTCCAGTATAGCATCAAATTTGTCCAATTACAGATGTTTTTGTTGGGTTTTTTTACCTTGAAAAACATGCATTCTTACTGTGTCACCTGAGCTCTCCACAGATCTAACTTGGTCTGGTGCTTGTCTCCATAGATATAGATAATTTTATTGCCATGGGATTGCATCACCATGGTGACAAGTAGGTGATGGACCAACAAGTTAAATAGTATCACTTTAATATATATTTTATTCAGTGTATTGACATATAAAAAGTATACTATAGGGTTTGCGTTCCAGTTCTTAATTAAAGCATGCGGACAATCATAATTCATACTATTCACATGTAATTTGTGTTAACTTTCTTATTAATCTTTTTTTCCAGAACATAGTGATTTTAGGCGACTTTAATGCAGATGGACGTTATCTCTCCAAAAGGAAACTTGAAACCATCAGAATCCGCTCCGAGACGTACCATTGGCTGATCCAAGATGACGTCGACACTACAAGCAGTAACTATAACGACAACACTTACGACAGGTGGTTCATATACGTGTGTACTTTAAAATGGATACCCCTCTGCATGTGTTATAACAGTGTGTGACTCCCATGCAGGATTGTGGTGTATGGAGAGAAGATGCTACACGCTGTTGTACCTGGTTCAGCCAAAACATTTAACTTCCAAAAGGAGTTCAAACTAGATGATGACACAGTAAGTCAAACGCTATTGGTGGATGGTCCATTATCTCTTAACAAGAAAAGCAAGTTACAAATCAGATCTGTGGAGAGGCGCTCTCATTCACAATAAGAATACATTTTTTACAAGGTATTTTTGTAGATGAAAACAATTGAATACAAGCAGGCTAGATACTGTAGGTTTAATGCCATGATATGTAAAAAGTACTGATTATGATCAATTGGGCCAGTTCACCTGTAGGTTTTAGGGCCAAAAACAATTGGTCTGAGGGCCGCATTTGGCCCCCGGGCCATAGTTTGGACACCGCTGCTGTAGGCTCTCTGCTACACAGTACAGGTATTATACTTCCATGCTCTGTGCAAAGAAGCACTCTATCTAACTCACTTTTTTTACATACATAAAATAAGCAACCTATTCAAATTTAAATTAACTAAAAATAAACACTATCCAGTTACTTATATGTGTAAACTGCTTCTGTTTGTGTTGCTGTTTTAATATTTATTATGCCTCAAAATGAGCATTAGCATTGAGGCACAAATATCCATCTTTCTAAACACAGAAGTATTAATTTTATTCAGCTTAACTTGTTGTCAATGACATCCACTTTCAGCTCCCTATCCACTGCTTGATCTTTAAATATTTATTAATTTTATAACACTGCAAAATCCCCAGAGATAAAATTAGACAGGAAGTAGTTACGCTAACAAGCTATTTCAACTTTCACAGTGAATAATCATCCATAACTGGCCAGATGGAATGTTTATAGACAAAAACTACAACTGTAATTCTTCTGTTTGTTCTTTGTTCAGGCTCTCAGCATCAGTGATCATTATCCCGTGGAGGTGAGTCTCAAAACTGGTCCAAAAAAACTCCCTGTGCCTGTGAAAAGAAGAACACCAAAATCTTGTGACCATCAATGTGAGAATTTTGTTCATATGGATAACTGGCACATTTTAAACATTGCACAAGTGTTCATAATTTAAACTTTTACAGACACTGGAAAGAAGCGATCTGCCCCAGTTAAGAGGAAATGTCCAAAAAAGACGAGAGGACGGTCCACTGAGGGGTCCAAATCACCGGCCAAGAGAAGACGTGTCCAGAAGAGATAAATTGTTTTCAGATATTAACACTTAATATAACTTTAATTTTATTCATATTTTTGAATTATAAGTCATTTCTGTATGTTTAAGTAATCCTGCAATTTCTTGAGTTTAAAACTTGAATTCTCTGAAAATGTTACTTTTCACCTATCTCCTGTCCCCGCCCACTCGATTTGTACTTATACTTACTTGCAGTTATTCAAACTATTCCAACCTTGACTCATACACATAGGGTTCACAATGTGGATTACAATGAATAAAATGTAAAATTATTATCTAAACCTTTAAATTATTGTTGTTTTATGCCTCCAGATGTTGTTGCTGGGGTTGCTCAGGACTACCATAGTTGAAGGATTTTATCTATTGTGTATGTTTTGGGTGGATGGGGGGAAACCACAGTGTCCAGATGAAACACACCCAGACACGAGGAGAAACATGTGACCTCTACACAGCGGGCAAACCCATGAGTCGATCAACATCAGACTGAAAACATCCAGAATGTCACAACTACCATAGTGACAAGAACAGTAGACAAACATGTAAGGAGGGTCAAGAGTTTTTTTTATTCTAGCACATTTTTTCTTCATTTCTGGTGGATTTTAATTTCTTCCAGTTGGCGACAGTGGGCTTAAATTTACATTATAAATGATCCTTGCACTGGTGTAAACACGACACTGCCCTCACCTCTGCCCGACTCAAAAACAAATGTAGCAGCAGTAGATATTTTGCTGCTATAGGTATAAAACAAATGCAATTTTTAGAGAGACATTTAGGCTGCTGTAAATACACAAGCCCTGTGTCTAATAAAACTTGATATATTATATTATATTCAATATAAATGTATGGGCTCTTGGGGGCCCTCTGGTGGCTCCAGGGCCCTAAGCAGCTGCTCAGTCTGCTTATAGGCTGGGCCGGCCCTGCTGACCAATCATATTGTCATGTTACTTGTTTACACAGCCAGAACTAAGGTCCAGTTATAACTCTTTGTAACACTTTCTTCTTGCATCATTTTTTTTTTTTTTTGTAAAGCGTTTTTCATTACTGTTTTCAAAATTCAACATTTTCTTAGTTAATTCTGTAGTAATTTTCTACAGAATTAACTAAGAATGAACTCTTTCTAACACTTTCTTCTTGCATCAATTTTTATTTTTATTTTTATTTTTTGTACAGGGTTTTTCATTGCTGTTTTCAAAATTCAAAATTTTCTTTAATTAAGACTAATTCTGTAGTAATTTCCTCCCAGATTTTTGTGACTGTGCACCCACCTGTCACACAACACAATACCTCCACAGTCTCCATAATGTCCCGTTCATTTGACACCATGCTTCATTTGACCTGACTCCACCCACGCCTGCTTTAAAACCAAGAGAAGGACACCTGACCCTCTCACACGATACATCCCCAAACCAACTGCTCCTTTCCAGCCAGAGATTACACACACATTTTCCACAATTTTTTATTTCAAATTTTTATCATCATGAGTCTTAGCCGCACCAAGAGGATCAGCTCCAGCGCGTCGGTCCGCAGCAGCAGCGGGTCCAGGAGGGTTAGTGGCTACGGCCCGGGCGGTTTTAGTGGGGTTTCTCTAAGCTCCAGCTCCCTTTACGCTAATGGGCACCAAGGCCTGAGCCCCCCGCTGGCCACACTGTCCGTGAACAAGAGTCTGCTGGCCCCGCTCAACCTGGAGATCGACCCCAGCCTGTCCATGAGCCGTGCGCACGAGAAGGAGCAGATCAAGAGCCTCAACAACCGATTTGCGTCGTTCATTGATAAGGTACGTGCAGGGATTAAGGGTAGTGAGTATTAAATAATAAATCCTACCCATAAAACCCATCCACAAACTTCAAAATTAGACTAATAATGCTCAAAAAGGAGTCTATGGTAGGCCTATAAAGCAAAGATTACTACTTAGTTAAAGCAACACTGTGTAACTTTCTGGAGGTGGCACATTCTGAACATTCTCCATGGAGATAGATGACAGGAGGAGGCAAACAGTAGCTTAAATATACAACATTAATGAAACAACTCAAATGTATGAATATATGCCCCACAAGCATTTTGAATATAAACTTTAGTGAAATGTAAACCAACAACTGATAAAACAAGTTTCACTGATGCCCGCAAGTGAAGTTACACCTTAATTCTTAATGTGTCATTAAGTGGTATCACTATCACTCTACCACAGCCAGCCGCTCTGGGCTTTAGGGTGGAACTGTGGATTCCTGTGACATATCAAATTAGCGGCTTCTTTGTACTCCATAAAAGGTTAAGGTAACATGAAATGACACTTTGAAACAATTTATAATACATTATTCATTCATACCTCAGTCATATTTGTGGTAATCTGCCTCTACAGCCTCACCGGGTCCACACAACTTCAATTAAACATGCTGCTTTAGCTTAACCCAGCTAGAGATCAAAAGCCAGTGTAGTTTTGGAGCCAGTTCAGACCCTGGATTCATGTTCAGACCCTGGATTCATGTTGGCTGCTTTGAGGAAGGGCATCCGATGTAAGATCAATGCAACTTCAGAAACCAAGAAATTATGTAAAAATGTAACGCAGGATTGTATTAAAAAAAAGGGTAAATTGTTCTGCGTGTGTCACAGAGCATATTCCTGTCCCAAAGGGTTTTGTGGCGGGTCACTAAAGCTTGGGTTATGTGAGGGAGGGCATCTGGTATAAGATCCATGCAACCTCTAGAAACATACAAATCTAAAATACAAATCAGCCCTGTATCCAAATTGTATTTTAGCTAAATGTGCTCCAGTACATAAATATTGTATAAGCAGCTCTTGAGGTTGAGCATTTTATTGTCAAAGAATCAGGAAGTGTACTGTTAGCATGCTAGTTGTATTACAGTGACAACAAAACTCCAACCTGGCCTTATAAACTCATTGCGATGAATAGTTAGGAATGCATAAGTGAGGAATAGCTTTGGACCATTTACACGTTAAACATTACAACACGGTAAAATCAGGCGCAGCACATTAAAGGCAGGACTGAATAAAAAGTGTAGTTGCTGTGCAGTGTAACGGAGCACATTTTTGTTCCAGAGGGCTGTGTGCCTGGTGCCTAAAGTCGGTCAACGATACTGCGTTTAGAGGTTGATCTGGTCTTTCTCACGGAGTCTGTAACACTCACACAATAGAAGCATTCAGGCCTCTGCACATCACTGGATCCTCTGCAGGTGCATGGAGACTCATAGATGACAATCAATTGGTTTCAAGGGATTACTGTGGATTTAGGCCTGATTTAAAAAAATACATATTATCATAAGTCACAAATATGCCTGCACAATATGCCGCAATTGAATCAAAATTGCAGTTTAAGTTGACCCAATCATAAAATTTGTTCATCATTTATTATGGCTAATTAATGTGTGGATAAAGTGTTACTAAAAAGGTTCTTGTTGTATCTGCATGTTCTGAAATTCATGGGATTTAATTAGTCCAATCCAATGTGCACTCTGAACAGAATCCTGTATCCTGACACACATATATCGCAAATCTAATTGCAATCGCAGTAGAATAATTTCAATTGAATTTCCTAATTCCTTAATTTGAATTAATAAATGGGCAACAGTAGCTTAATTGGAGTATTTGTCCAGTGATGGACAGGGTTGATGAATCCCACTCTCAACATAAACATCTTTGGTTGAGTGGTCAGACCCCCCTCGCCCTCAGTGTTCATTGGTGTATGAATTTGTGTGTGAATGGGTGACTGGTTCCTTGATGTAAAGCGCTTTGAGTGCCTTGAAGGTGGAAAAGCATTCTGTAAAAATTTGACTATTTACCATAAATAATTCAATTTTACAATTTTTGATTTATTTCTGCAAGTTAGCTCCAACATCAAAACAATTCTTCTAATGGGTATAGGATGTAACTTGAACCTGAGATACAGACGTTGCAAAACAAAAGTGACTGAAATTAAGCAATAATGGACCATGAATGTACTTTTGACCTTTGGCACTTTAAATGTACAGCAATTGTAAAGTGTATATTTATAAAGAATTTTCGACACTGACAATAACAAGTCTAAGCTTAAATTGTCTTAAGTAAAACTTCCCCTGTCATTTGAGTGTAACCTTATCATGCTGCCCCCTCTGGCCTGTCCCGGGACACTGAAACATTTAAGAGCATGGGGCCTCATGCAGAGAGGTCAGTGGAGCGCTCATGCAGTCCAAAGGAAGTAAACATGTGTGTGCATCAGAGACATGCTGATGGTAAGAAGAGATGGAAATGGGTTTGAAAATAGTCAAGTAATTTTTTCAGAGAACATATTATGCAATTTTTATGAGCTTGTAACTTAGATATAGCGGTTAATCTTCTCTCAAAATTAGCTTAGGTTGTATTTTGATTCATGCCTCTTAGTGTAATTCTGTATTGTCTTGCATTTGAAGTTGTACTCGGAGAATGCCTGTTTTCACCTACTCCCTATCCCTGCCCACTACTCTACACTACTGCAGTTATTGGAAAATCACAGTCCACGTCATGCATCTTGGGTTAAAAAAATGCCACCTAGCATTTTTTTCAACAGTGAAAATCTGCTTGTTGCTACGATGCAAAATAACTATGAAGAGTTGAAGGCTTCTTAGTTCTGCAGTTTTGTTCACAAGTCACTACCCATTTCTTTTGAGAAGTTGTTTTGTGGTTGTCAAAATTATCAAAAATCACATACTAATCAAAACTACAAGTGATATTGAAACTAGATACTCATTTGAGCAGGTATCGATACTTAGAAAACATGTGACCTATCTGAACAGTTTTACAATGAACACACATCAAGACAGGTAAGGTCAAATGATTATGTAAACATATTAATACAATCTTTTCGTTATTTATTTTAAAATAGTCAGTAAAATGTATTAGTGAGTACCAAAAATGATTCCAACATTCCCTTGGTCTTTAAATGCACCACCCGTTTAAACCCAAACCAGTGGCCTGTATAAAACTCCATTTAAACTCCTTCTCTCCTGCCCTAAACCTACTTAGGGAAGGTGTACTACGCTCCTGTCCCATCATGGAACGCTGAGCGGTGTAACCCGATAAAGAGGTCATCTCAGCCCCACACAGAAGGCCCGAACACTGGGGCTTTGTGCTGGATGAGAGGAGAGAGAATGGGGGGGTGGAGGGAGAGGTGGAGATGGAGGGAGGAAACCTGAGACAAATAAGTTCCACAGAAGTGTACAGGAAGGACACGGGTCAGGAAGGAGAGGGTTTTAATACTGACTGATCTGCTAATGACCACTAGTTTACTGTTAAAGGAGAAAGTTGTACTTCTTGTCTCCATGAAGATAGACAAGTTGTCTGCTATGCTGAGGAACATCCCAGTCACAAAAATAACATCTCCGTGGAAACAAGAAGGTAGTGGACCCTTTAAAGAAGGCACTAACATTTGCCTCTAGATGTTACTGTTTTGCTTGGAAAATTCCACAGAATGGCTTTAAACTTAAAGTTATGTATCTTACACTTACACAATTAAAAGTGTTTTTATTGCTCAAACATATCTTATTCATACGTCATAAAAAACACAGAGCTTCTCTTGGGCTTGGATGTTTCATACTAAGGTCTGCTGCCAGTCTGGTGATTAGCAACAGTACAGTGGTAGCTTTGTTATACATTAATCACAATGGCTGAAATGTGCAATTTTACAAAAGAGAAATGTATGTACAATAGTCACGCCCACTTACAAAATCTAACCAATCATTGCACAGCTGTTTTTTTTTGCAAACAAGCTTCAAGAACCATGGAACAGGAGCTGTAACTGATTTGCTTTTTTATTCTTACAACTCTCTTCTTGCTTCTTATGCAGTATGAATTTCCCTTTACCGTGAGCAGGTTAGCCTCTCCACAGATCTGACCTGTATCTTGGCCAGATGGTGTCACCTGTTTGTCTTCATGAAAATATATTGTGAACCCTAGTCAACTGTTTAAAATGTGCATTCAATCAAATCAAGTTTAACAGTGTAAAATAAGAAATACTATACTCTTTGTTGAATTGTTTTTGTGTAGGTGCGGTTCCTGGAGCAGCAGAACAAGATGCTGGAGACTAAGCTGGAGCTGCTGCAGGGTCAGGGGGTGAGCCGATCCAACGTGGAGCCCCTGTTTGAGGCGTACATGGCCGGTCTCAGGCGCCAGATGGACCTGGTCAACAACGACAAGACCAAGCTGGACGGAGAGCTCAGGAACATGCAGGGGCTGGTGGAGGACTACAAGCACAAGTACACACTAAATATAAACTCACTCGATTGATTGGAGCAGATTTTAATAAATAATTTTATCATCTAGGGTTTTTTTTGTACTCCAGAAACTAGAATATAGTTACATTTTCAGTCTCTTAGAGCTCATATCATTCAGAATACATAATAAAGGCAATCATGATAAAATTGAAAATCCTTATTGATTTATTATACTTAAAAAAAAAATAATAATAACATGACCATGAGCATATGTATGTATTTTTCCTCTTAAGTCCCTTTTGTTCATATGATCCCATTTTTAAAATGTATGTCTATTGTCTAGTGAAACCTACTCTTTCTGCCCTCTGTGTTGCCAGATATGAGGATGAGATCAACAAAAGGAACAACCTGGAGAATGACTTTGTGATACTAAAGAAGGTCAGTCTTATTCACTCACAGGTGTGGCCTGGAACGTGACACTATCTATTGTATTTTGCCATTGTCCTCGCCTTTTCACACCTCTTGTACACTTTTCAGTGACATACAAAAATTATGTCAAACTATAGTTTGACATAAAGCAAGTTCAAAAGTTGTAGCTGCCTAATCACAGGTTTCATCTTGTTATGTAACAAAGTAAAATTAGTTTTGCCCACTACAGAATATTGTAAAAGCAGCTATTCGAGTCAAAATGAGACCAGGAAGTAATGCTAGTGCAGTTAGCATGCTAGTTGTTGTTAGCATTACTATGATGACAAATCTGTGCATGGCCCTCTAAAATAATAGTTTTAGTTCTACTTCTGTTTTTCAGGTACAGTCAGCACTACAATAGACCTTTTTATAGCATTAAAAGACTAAAATTTAAAATAAATCATATTAAGAAATAATCACTGCTTCCAAGCCATCTTTACCAAGACATATTGTATAAACAGGATGTGGACTCTGCTTACCTGGTGAAGGCCGACCTGGAGGACAAAGTGGGAGCTCTGACTGACGAGATCAACTTCCTGCGCAGTGTCTATGAGGAGGTAACTTAACAGTTATATAAAGAACTAACCAAGTCTATATTAAAGAGGGTTTATTATGCTAAATAGATTTTTTTTAGCTTTCTACCATGCTATAATGTTGTTCCCTCATTAAAAACAGACCTGAAGAGGTTTTAGATGTCCATGCATGTTTGAGTCTTTTAGCGATCTTTAGTGGGCCCTGTTCAAAGCCTAGGTCACCCATGCTCCCACACGACAATTCTCCAAAAATATACAAAAAACATGTTGCAAGACGGTACACTGCAACCTGTCCAACCTGATGTGATGTGCAATAATTTCATTAGTGGGATGCACGCTGGTTATGTTGTGTAAACACTCTTAAGGGGGGATTAACTTGTTTTTGGTGAATATGGCATTTTCAAAACAATAAAAGTTGACAGTGTTACATCTAAATATGTTATGTTTTAGCAGTTAATACCTCTTTGAAGTAAAATACCCCCCTTTTTAAGCTGTAATGGCCAGTAGAGGGCATTCATTCCACTGTCTTATCAATCCAAGCCTAACTATGTTTCTGTTGTAGGAAGTATGATAACCTCTGAAAGTCATAAATCCACAAACCCACCCCAATGCTCCTGCACGACTATTTTCTATAAATATACAAAACAATACACTACAACTTAATAGACTTAAATGCCAACTTTCTCACTTCACAGTTTGAAATTTTTGAAAATCTGGCACACCCAAATTAGTATAAGTATTCAAGTGTCAACATTTGTTTGATGTGCAGCCTATATTCAGAATTGATCCACTGATCCGAGGTTGATGGTTCAAATCTCACTGTCAACATGTACTTCGTTGGTAGAGTGGTCCGATCCGCTGACCCACAGATTGGCAGTGCGATTCCAGCTCCGACAGATGAGTGATGTTGTTCTGTCTTTGGGCAAGACACTTAAACCCCCACCTTGCCCTCAGTGTCTGTGTGAATATGTGTGTGAGTGGGTGAGTGGCTCCTTGACTGCCTTGAAGGTGGGAAAACGCTATACTTAAAAAAAATGTGTGAGATAACAAAAAAAACACAAAAAAAACCATTACATTCTTTGTCATATAACTGATTAACGCTCCCTGTTGTGTGTGTGAAGGAGTTGCGTGAGCTGCAGGCCAGTATCAAGGACACGTCTGTGGTGGTGCAGATGGACAACAGACGCAGCCTCAACATGGAGCAGATCGTGGCCGATGTCAAAGCCCAGTATGAGGACATCGCTGCCCGAAGCAGAGAGGAGGCAGAGGCCTGGTACAAGAGCAAGGTACAGACAGTCAGGAGGTACACATGGGTAGGGTGTTGTAGGGGAGCAAATATAAAAGGCCAGGACAAAGGTGTAAAAATATACTTTAAATTTAATATAGGCAAACATCCAGGCACAAAAAATGATTCAGATAATATTAAAAATGTTTGAGCCTAAGGACAACTTAGCTGAATCAGAGGCACTTAAATATGCAAAAACTGAATTGTCAGTCAATCTCCTCCATGCCATGTCTCCTGTACATATGTTCAGCTTGACAAATTTACCTAAATGTTTGATCTCTAGCTGTGTGACGCTGTACTTTTACTTAAGTAACAAACTGAGTACTTCATCCACCACTGCTCTAAACTGAATAACACAGCTTGTTTCATAATAGTGTTTATTCTCGGTTTGATTGTAGTATGTTGTTGTGTCCTTGTTCCAGTTTGACCAGATGTCAGTGCAGGCCAGTCAGTTTGGAGACGAGCTGAGGATGGTTAAAGGAGAGCTGGCCGAGGTGAACCGCCTCATCAGCCGCCTGCAGAGTGAGATCGAGGCCGTCAAAGCACAGGTACAACAGCAAAGATCATTAAATCCCGCATATCTAGGATGAGTTCTTCTCTCAAACAGAAAACACTCTGTTCCTCCTTGTGATGTCATGTGGTAATTTAGGAATCACTAGATTCATTTGGATAATTTCAGTTTGGGAATTTATAATCTCTACTGAAATAAAGGAAAAATGTAGCTGAAAACTACCACTATATGACATCGCAAGGTGGAACCGAGCATTTTAAGCTTTGGGGATGTAGACAGACTAATAAAACCAGATTTACTCAAACATGTGTGAATAAAACGAAACACAACTCCGGGTATGTTTTTGAGGAGGTAACAACATTCTAACATGGCTTAAATCTCACAAGAGTCAATTTTGTGTAATATAGGACGTTTAAAAGGACAGTATGTACAAAGCACAGGTAAAACATGAGATACAGTTAAAAGGACAGTATGTATGACTCATGACTGCCCCCTGTGTCCCTTAGAGGAGCAATCTGGAGAACCAGCTGGCTGAGGCGGAGGAGAGAGGAGAGCTGGCAGTGAAAGAGGCCAAAGCCCGCACCAGAGACCTGGAGGACGCACTGCAGAGGGCCAAGCAAGACATGGCCCGCCAGCTCCGGGAGTACCAGGTCAGTGCCCACGGCACAAAAACTATTTTCAAAGCAAACTTTATGTCTGATACACAACATTTTCAGTGGTCAATACAGTCCAGTGTAACTTTTTAGCACAATCTCTGCCAATCCTTATGCACTGAATAAATTAAAATGAAGCAGAAAGACTGCCTCATTTTCAGTGATTTTAATGGAACATGTATCTAGTTGCATAATACAGCAACTTCATAGAAAATATTGTTCTGGTTCGCAGGACCTGATGAATCTGAAGTTGGCTCTGGATATTGAGATCGCCACCTACAGGAAGCTCCTGGAAGGAGAGGAGGACAGGTATTGGCAGAGTATTGACAATTTAATGTTCAATTTTTGCCCTCACTGATATGTGTCATTATGGAGTTGGCTTTTAGGCTACTTGAATTATTCTCAGAATGTCAGTTTTTCATCCTTTTCAAAACAACCCCATATATTGACCTGATTGCCTGTGTTCTCTTTTAGACTGGGCCAACAGTCCATCCTCAACATCCATTCTGTCTCCAGCTACAGTAAGTAACCCGGAGACCTGGACTACAGCGAGACCAAAGAGCCACTTTTACACTTTTCAAATTGTTTACATCTGCAATATGACTTGACATAAATTGTAACTGGACAAGATTAGAAATAAAAGTGATTGGAAATGTCCCGTGCATGTTTGTGTGCGTGCTTGTCATTGATTGGCTGCTCTTATCCCCTCTCCCCTCCACACCCCTCCTCTTGGCCTCTCTCTCCTGTGTGCAGGTCCCACTAAAAGCTCTAATGGCTTCAGCAGTCAGAGCAGCTCACCTCTGCCCAAGCTGCTCATAAAGACCACAGAGACCAGGGACAACAGCCGATTCAGCTTCCATTGAGATTTTATCAATGACTAATGCTTTTATAAGGTCTAAAGAAACGTCCAAATGTGAAACTGAGAATCACTTTATAATTACCACAACTTAATTAACCTTAATAAAGCAAAGAAAGACTTCATCCATAACACATAGTTTATTAAGACTAATTTAGGCTTAGTTACTACTTAATTATGGGGTTAATTAACATAAAAGCCTTTCTTGTTGTTGTTTCTTTTGCACTGAAAAGCATGCTTGCTTTGTTACTGTGAGGGGGCTTGCATATCCATAAACCTGACTCTTATTTGGCCTGTTGTTTCCATGGAAATGTTGTTCCTTTAGCTATAATCTTCCACAGAATGGCATCAAATGTGTCTATGTCAATGGAGAATGTACCAAAGTGTATTGGTTTTCTATTTCCATGGAATCAGGCAGGTGACGTGCCATCTATAGAAAGTTACATATTGGAGCTTTAAGTAGTTACTAAGCCTGAGACTTTCTTTATAAACTATTTGTTCAATACTTTTTAAGTCTTTGTTAATGCAACTAAAGACTATTGCAAGTGTTGACTTACACTCCACCATAAAAGTTACATAGTGCAGCATAACGTTAAGACATTACCATAAGAAGAAAATATGAAAATAAACACATACATTAGGCGTAGTAGTAGCTAAAAATTGTAAGCATGACACGCCTGCATTTACTTTGGCGTATGACAGTACACAATACATTAGGTCTATATAACCATAGAATAGTCAGCATTTAACTATATATTGTTATACTAGACATTTGGATATTTTCATAGCAAACTTTTATTATCCAGGATGTTTTGTGAAAATTGGTGTGCTGCTTTACATAGCCTTGGGTGAACATATGCAATAAAATAAAGTGTAACCCTGTGTTGTTTTTCATTACTAGGGGTATATTCTGGGATTAAATGGGGAACAATGAGATGAAAGGCTAACTTTAGCATGTAGCCAATGGGAGTTCAATGATCTTTTACTCATAATACTTTTTATATATGAGAAATGAGCAGAAATTATACATTTCAGAAGAATAGATGACATCAAGCTGCCCTCATAGAACAGGACGACCTTCTTAGGGGGAGGCCGGTGCCTGCTCATGAATTTGGTGCAAACTGCAGCCAAGCGCTCCTCAGTGAACTCCCTGGTCACAGGCTTGGACACAGGACAGGCGGATTTAGGCCGTGGGGTCACTGGGACCTTGGGGGTCATGTACTGGATGACCTGAAAAATCTTGAGGCTTTTCCTCATAAGAGGAGCCGTGAAAGGCTTTTTAGTCTTCGGAGACGATGTGGGGCACGCAGAGAACACTAGACTAAACTATTGTGAAGACACAAGTCTTATGCATATTTGTGTCGCCATTATACGACTTCTACAGAAATTCTGAGAGAAATGCGTCACGCTTAGCCGCGGAAACTTGCGCTATTGATTACAGACATTATTTCCTCTGCTGTTTAAAAGCTCTTAAGTACGTGATGAAGAGGCGTCTTTATAAGTTTCTAACTGTTTCTACACTCTTTATCTCAGTCCATGCTGTTAATGAAAGGGACAGTCTTTTACACCCTGTCCTGTCTCTGCTGATGCTGCGTGTGCAGTGCGTCCTCGTATTCCCACAAATGCACACAGACGCGCTTCTATCCACACACACGCAGCCTAGAAACACTCTGGGGTCATGGGTCATGTACATACAAAAGCAAATATAATAATAAGTTGCTACGATAAAAAAAAGTTGGTTTAGAAAAAAATGAAATTATTATTATTATTATTATTATTATTATTATTATTATTATTATTTATTTATTTTTATTTATTTTTATTTATTTTTATTTATTTTTATTTATTATTTATTTTTTTTATTTTTTTTTTAAATAGATCCATGGTGGGCTACCAGAGATTTTTATTCTATTTTATTTCCTTTCAGCAGTGTCCAGCAGATGGCGCGCTGATGCACCATTCACGGAGCTCTCGTGAGGGGGGAGGAGTTATCCATTTTTCCCGCCAAACCGCTGCATTGTGGGAAGTGTATGCGGAAGTGCTTGCAGCGTTGTAGTTTTACGGAGGGGTGAGGGGATCTGGTGTTTTGATTGCTCGCTTCCCCGTTTTTACCTTATTTTCGGGGAGTTTTAAACATTGAGGTCGGCGGAGGATCGGGGGCACGGATGCGGGGAGAGGAGTCGTCGGATTCGGAGAGCGGCAGGATGGAGGAGAGCTCGGCGCGGCACAGTTTGGAAGCCCTCTGTCAGGAGTTAAACCTGGACGAACAGACGGCGACCGAGGCCATGGAAAACTTCACTGCCATCTGCAACACGTACACTCTGGAGGTACGCAAATTTTCTGGAGTTTTAATCATTTTACGCAAGGTTCTGTTCACTATTAGTCCCAAAATAACCCAAGCGTAACATTAAAGGGTTAAAGTGGAAGGCATCCCCCATTGTCCCATCAGCTGCTGCTCTGCTTGTAATCAACAGGATCTCGTCTTTCACATGCAAAACATTGAAGTTCCCCGAGAGCATTTCAAGAATAGGTTCTGTTTGTTGTGAAAACGGGTCTATAATCGTTTTTTTTTAGTTTAAAGGCCCGTATTATGCTGATCAAAAACATACATCCTGCATATTTAGGCTGTGTTCTTTTTTCAAACAGAAAACACTATTGCACCTTGTGATGTCATGTGGTAATATAGGACATGCACCACTGTGTTTTTAAACTCCATACACCTTCACTAGAATTATTTGGATGTTTTTAGGCCCTGGAATTGCCAATCTTCTCAACTGAACTAAAGGCAAAAGGTAGATGTTAACTTGAAAGATACCGTTTGATGACATCACAAGGTGGAACAGAGTGTTTTGAGCTTTGTGATATAAACAGACTAATAATAAAAGATTACTCAAACATTTGTGAATGAAATAAAACACAACTCTGGGTATGTTTTTGATGAGGTAACAATATTATAACATGACTTAAAGAATCCATTTTGTGTATTATAGTGCTGTCAGTAACTATTTGTGAAAGATTAATCTGTGCATAGATGTTTATTTTCTGGACTAACATTTTTGGCTGCAAGGATGTCCAGATGGTATTTTCCTTTGTGCTTGAGTACATTTTGGTAAGTGATGTAAATAAAAGTAGAAAGCAAACATGAAAAATGCATTTTCATGAATATTGTAATGTACGTACAAGATTTGTGATTTATGTTTTAATAGAATTCTGATCAAATTGACAAAACTAAATGAACCAACAAACTAATACAAGAGTCACATTTCAGAACATGTTTGTACAGAACTGAACTACAGTTTTTATGCAGAATAAAACAGGATATGTTATTGTTTGTGGGGGAAGTTATGGTACTTAAAAAAATTGAAATCAGCCTTTGCAATTTGCTCATTCAGATTTTGATTTGGTTGCGATGAATCTTGTGTCTCTTTCTGGTCATACTGTATATACATAAGTGTATTGATACAGGGGATTATGTTTACATTAGGATCCAGTTTTTTTTTTATTATTCAAAGATTTATGATTTTTATATTGTCTCAGAACAAGTGAGGGCATGTCAGACCAGTTTAGTTGATGAGTCAAACAGCTGTTATCTGCATCCACATGATTACATCACATCCTGATAAGAACAGCCCCATGTTTGTCATCTCCTCAACTTCTAGATTTATTCTGGAGATTTCTACAAATTTTAGCTAGTTCTTTTAATGATGTTTAGTTTGTTGTCACTTTGTCTCAAAACAGTCCTATTCTTTTCATGACATTAATATATTATGCAAAATTGACTCTCGTGAGCTTTAAGTTATAATGATGTTACCATACCTGAAGTTGTGTTTTGTTTCAGTCACACATGTTTGAGTAATTCTTTACTATTAGTCTGTCTGAATCTCTAAAACTTCAAATGCTGAGTTCCACCTTTTGGTGTCATGAAGTGGTACCTTTCAAGTTAACAGCTACCTTTTACGGTTTGTTCACTAGAGATTGGCAATTCCATGTCTGAAATTATCCAAATGACTCTAGTGAAGGTGTATAGAGTTTAAAAACATGGTGGAAAGTTTCCTGTATTACCACATGACATCACAAGGCAGAGTGTTTTCTGTTTGTGAGAAGAACTAAATATGTGGGGTTTGTGTGTTAAACATATGTGAATGAAACAAAACATAACTCCAGGTATGTTTCATGAGGAAATAACAATCACCACCTGGATTTAACTTCGCAAATAAGTACGACCTTCCTCCAGTTGGTCAGGTCTAGGTTCAGCAACAATCAAAGAATGAGGTCAGCTGACTACCTGAATATACTGAATGACCAGGTCATTCCATCTATAGATTTTTTTCTTCCCTCATGGCAGGGCATATTTCAAGATGACAATGCCAGGATTCATCGGGCTCAAATTGTGAAAGAGTGGTTCAGGGAGCATGAGACATCATTTTCACACGCAGTGGTCAGACTCTACCATCATCAATGCAAGATTTTGGTGAAAAGTAATGCAACACTGGATGGAAATAAATCTTGTGACATTGCAGAAGCTTTTTGAAACAATGCCACAGCAAATGCCATGCTCAAAGCTAAAGGCGGTCCTGTGGAATATTACGGTACGTTCACACCGGTGCGTCAGGTGCGTCGCGTTCACATGTAAAGTCAATGGTGGACGTGCGTGTTAAACGCAGCGTGGCCAAGACGCAGCGTGACCTTTTTTTTTTTTTTTTTTGGCTAGGCAGTGTAACATTAGAATTGCGGCTGTTCCAAACCGTAACCTGCTCTAATGTTACTGGATCCTGTATCTCAGAGTAGAGATGGAAAATATTGATACTGATACAAAACTACATTTCAAAATATTGCGAAAAGAGCTGATGTAAATGTTTTCATCTTCCATATAATGGTATACAATGATATTTATGCACTGCGCTTATGAGTCATTTTTAGGGATACACACATACCTCACTCCTCTAACGTGATGTCTAATATTATGAGTCGCTGCTCTGTTCCAGGGGGAGGTGGTGCACTGGTTGGCTTGTGCTCTGTATGCTGCCTGTAGGAAAAACTCTATTCCCACTGTGGGCAAAGGTCTGATGGAGGGGAACTGTGTGTCTCTGACCAGGATCCTGCGCTCGTCCAAACTCAGGTGGGTCTATACACCAGACAAAGAAAACAACACTATGGCAGCTATGATGTACGTGGATCAGAATGGACCTGAGCTGAATATGACTTCAGCTGGTTGTAACAATAATATCATTTGTCATGATGAAAAGGGTAGACAATAATCGTTCGTGCAACACTTTATATAAACATGATAATTCCGAAAAGAGATTATGCTCATTATATCTCCAGAATGTGCAGAAAAAAGCTATTTCTTCATAATGTTCTTTGCTAAATCGTAGTTGACATAATATACGTAATATTAAAATTATAATTATACATATCCATAACAATTTTAAACTGTAAGCAACATAAATAATTATAATGATATAATTGTGAATCGCAATTATTCTGATAATCGTGATGCCAAATTTCAATATCGCCTCATGCCTAGTGTGTGGTCTGTTTGACAAATGAAGTGATCAAAAGTGCATATGATTAAATCCTTTGTACCCATTGGCCTGGCAGATTGTCTGAGGGAGTAGAGTCAGTTTCCATTTAGAATATGTGAATTCAAAATGATTAATCTATGTGAGATTTTGGTTATGTGGATTTTGCAATTGGAAACAGCAATGTTTCTCTTTTAATACACACGTAGTAAAATAAGATCAGCCTTTATTGTTCCCAAATTGATACATTTGTCTTGGACATCAGGGTCACAACAAAAATGCGCAACATCCAAACACATTTTCATAGAATTTACAATACTAAATATATTCCACTGACTGAAAGCTACACACTCCACAGTAAAGGACATTACACATATTCACATCCGCATTGCACACTAAGTATTACACAATCCGTTCATGGCCTTCTCCCACGTGGCCTAAAAGTCTAAAACAAGCTGAGTAATACATTGTTATTTAAAAATGATGCTTTGCTTGTGTGTTATGATAATTGTATATATAATTGTTGTTTAATGATAAATCAATAAATAATGATTATAATAATGATAATGTATGCATTGGATTTATATAGCATTGGGGTTAGGGGACCACTGCTCTTTTGTTTGATTATGTGAGGCATTAAGTGAATAAAAGTTTGATTTAATAAAAATATCGATCCATCCATTTTCTTCTGCCTTATCCGGGGCCGGGTCCCGAAGGCAGTAGTTTCAGCAGGAAGGCCCAGACTTCTCTCTCCATATACACTTCCTCCAGCTCTTCCGGGAGGATCCTGAGGCGTTGCCAGGCCAATAAAAATATTCAGTAAAGATAGCCTGTGCCACCATGGTGTTATATAAAACCCTGACATAGACGTCCCCTCTTATCTTCACTGTCAAACTATCACATTCATATAGCTTTTATCCCACTTGATATTCTCTTCCTCTTTTTCCCTCTCTCTCTTCAGCCTGATCCAGTTCTTCTCAAAGATGAAGAAGTGGGCAGACATGTCGAACCTGTCGCAAGACTTCAGGCTGAGGATGGACCGTCTAGAGAGGAATTTTGAGGTCTCCACGGTGATCTTCAGGAAGTTTGAGCCCATTTTCATGGACATGTTTCAGAACCCCCAGGGCGCCGAGCCTCCACGGCAACCACGCAGCCGCAAACACAGGTGAGATACTGAAAACAGTGCTCAAATGTACTATGGGATTATGTTTTGGTTAGTAAAATGGTTTTGTAACTATATGTTTGTTGAGAAGATGATCAACCATGTAAAAGGGACATCCTCATTATCTGCATAAATTCAAGTATTGTACTACTGTGACCAAGAAAATATTTCTTAAAATGGGGCTGCACAATTTTCCAGATCCAGCTTGTTTTGCTGATACCTAATGTGATACCAGTGCAGACACTGAAAACAGCATTTAATTCCTAATATAAAATAACACATTATCTATCAAATAACTGCAGAACAGCTTTGTATAAATACAAGTTTTCTGGGCCTACTACAACCACAAGTCATACATCAATTTATATACCTAATCAAGATATCAGCTGAGCTGATATTTGAAAGCTGATAGCCCATCCAGCAAATTTTTCAGTATCTGCACCAATATCCGATGCCAGTATCAGATCGGTGCATCTAACAATTATGGGGAAAAAATAAATAACTGCAATGTTTTTTACAGTTCAATAAGATTTGCAATGCACGTCTAAAAAGTAGGAATCTGTTAAGAGTGCACACTGTAAACAACTCAGGAGCATTTGAGAGAAGACTGAAATATGAACCGATAAACTCATAGAATCCCATGCATTTCAGGCCAATTCTGTAGAGGTCCACGAGTACCATGAGATGTTTCTATAAATAAAGAGGATATGTTGTTCTTTACAGATGACATTCTAGTATCTAAATAACTGTACGCTTTTCAGTTTGTCCATTGCATCAACTCACATTGATTTCAGTCTTATTGCGATATATTGTGCAGTTCTGATACAAAATATCCCAGTGTTTTATTAATGATGCACTAATGCCTACATGTGTGTTCCTCCACAGACGGCTGCCCTGTCACATTAGCGATGTGTTCAAGTTCTGTTGGACATTGTTTGTCTACACCAAAGGTACAAACATTAATTTTAACATTTGCAGTTCTAGTTCTGTTGGTCTTTCCTTTTAAGTTATCTGTTTGAAGTTATGATAAAGTTGTTCAGTTGTGATGGTAATAGATTTTGTTGTGTGATATATTGTTTGTTACACAAAAAAATCACTATAAACGATAATATTGAAACAACTTTATGCCACTGACATAATAACCCAAAAGCAAGAAGATTCACAGTAAACATTTTGATAAAAAAAAAATGAATAAGTAAATATTGACTTCAGTAAATAAACTTGGTTATTATCACTAGATGTTAATTATTCAACCTTCTACAGCTCAAATGTTTATATATTGTAAACAATATTGAACAAAAAGTGGTTCTAATAGTAATCGTTACAGGCTTAAGTTAAGTTGTTGTTCATTAAATCTTGTTACATACTTGCAGGTAATTTCCGTATGATTGGTGACGACCTGGTGAATTCCTATCACCTTCTGCTCTGCTGTTTGGACCTCGTCTTTGGCAACGCTCTGCTCTGTTCAAACAGGAAGGATCTCATCAACCCCACATTCAAGGGTACGCCCCCAAATCCTTCAGCTTGTATTAATTTCATTCTGGAGCTGCAAGATGTATCGCCAATCAAAATCGCAATTAGCAAATCACAAAGACTGCAATTATTTAAATACCTTGTATTGGTTTGAAGAAAACCTGATAACCCTGGAGTGTAGCCCTCTACAAGCATCAGAAATGTGGTTCTTGTATTAAATTCAGCAATTCATATTTCTGTTTTTTCCCAAATATTATGTTTCTAGACATGTTTAAATGTGCACTTTTAATTAAATTCAAGTTTATTTATATAGCACAATTAAAACAACTTCAGCAACTTTCAACAGAATCCAGCTATTAAAATTGCAAATCTAATCTCTGATACAGTGTTTCAGAAGAATCGTTCAGCTTTGTTTCATTCTTCATTAACTGTCTGCAAAAGTCTGCATATATCTGTAGACTGTAAAATCTAAAGTACAAAATTGCAATATGTCTTGTAATATGTCTCAGAAGTGGCTCATATTCAGCCAGAATTTTGATTGATTGATTTAAACAAAAATGTATATAAAAACTCGACAAAGACCAATCCAAAGTCAACCTGTTCATGTCTAATCCAGAACTAAACCAGTGCTACACTAGAGGCCCCAAGTATAACTGAATTCTTTGATACATTGTCCTCTGTCCCTCTTTTATATGTGTCTGTTGGTCGAGCAGGTCTACCTCCTCAGTACAAACTGGACGGGCCTGTGCCGGATGACCCTCCTCCCTGTGCTCTGGACAGACTGTGTGAGCTCCATGATGGGCTGGTGGTGGAGGCCAAAGGCATCAAACAGCACTACTTTAAACCATACATCCAGAAGCTCTTCGATAAAGGGGTATGTGCAAACACTAACTCTAACATGGGAATATACTGGGAGTGATGGGGTTACTAATATATGATGGACATAGTAAGCAAATGAAATACTGGGTAAAACAAATCTTAAAAATCTTAATCTTTACAATTATGATGGCAACCAAAACAAGGCTGAACAAAACACACTTTGAAATGGTCATTTTTCCACACACATTTTCACCTGAAAATTCAATCAATCAATCAAACTTTATTTGTATAGCACTTTACAACAGCAAAAACTGAACGAAAGTGCTTTTCATAAGTGCATTAAAATGTAAAAACAACAACAAAATTCTATATACAAAACAACAAACAATAAAAACAGTCATTAGCCAAAGGCAATCGTGAACAAATGAGTCTTTAGCTTTGGCTTTAAACAGAGACAAAGTAGAGACTGAGCGTAATTCCAGGGGCAAAGAGTTCCAAAGTTTGGGACCAGCCACAGAAAATGAACGATCACCCCACTGTTTCCTTTTGGTTCTGGGGATCTCCAGCAGGTGTTGACTGGCCGACCGCAGAGCTCTGTTGGGCGTATGAGCCGTTAACAGCTCGCAAAGATGTAAAGGTGCAAGACCATGCAGAGCTTTAAAAACAAACATTAAGAGTTTAAAATCGTACTGAAACGTACTGGGAGCCAGTGGAGGGAGTACAGAACCAGGGTGATGTGAGTATGTTTGCGAGTATTTGTCAGAAGTCGGGCTGCAGCGTTTTGAGCCAATTGCAAGCATTGGAGAGTGTATTGATTTACTCCACTATAAAGAGCATTACAATAGTCAATCCTGGAACTAATAAAAGCATGCATGGCCTTTTCCATGTCAGCTTGACAAAGAAATTATTTGACTTTTGCCAGGAGACCAAGCTGAAAAAAGCTGGCTTTAACTACACCATCAATATGTTTATCAAACTGTAAATACTCATCAAATTTAACCCCCAGGTTTCTGACAACATGTTGGAGAGAAAAACCAAGATCAGGAACTACATTGAAAAATTTTGAACCAAACAATATACATTCTGTTTTGCTTTCGTTTAAATGCAAAAATTTCAAGTAAGAGATTCAAGATTCAGTAAGAATCAAGTAAAATGTGTTTGAATCTTATTTCACATTAAAAAACACAATACATTTTCAAGTGATAGCTTCATAGATAAAGAGTTTTTAAATACAAACTGAGGTGGATAGGGATACATTTATTTTAGTTGTCTTTTGGAATAACTTTAGTATAATAGAAGTTTACTTTTTAGTTGTTTAGTAATATTATTTTGATGTAACCTTTTGACCTCTTCCTACCTCCCATTGATTGGGAAGTAAAGGTGGTTGAGAATACTTGGTTTCTATTTTAACACTGGCCACAAGTTTATACTGTCACTCCATTTGGCTGATGCTCGTTTGCGTTCACACTGATATGTTAAGGCATTTTTTCCAGCAGGGTTAACCGTGTAGTGTAAACCAAAGCATTATTGCCATTTTTGTTATAACAAAAGTAGTGGTAGTAAATATACTTATTTTATGATTGTGTATTTCAGATCCTAAGGGGAAACGAGGACTATCTGACTGATATGTTGGACCCTCACAACTTCATTGATAACAAGTAAGAAGCATATTATCTACTTGATCTACTAATACGCTAATTATAATAGTGCAATGTTTATGTTGCAGTGTAAGCTTTAATTGTCCTCGCTGTCTTTCAGTAAAGCCATAAACCGGGAGTATGAGGAGTACGTCCTGACCGTGGGAGACTTTGATGAGCGAGTGTTTCTTGTAGCAGATGCTGATGAGGAAATCGGGACGCCCAGAAAAGCAGTTCATGAACATGTCCACATGGTGGCGCACAGCCAACTTCAACAACATGTTGAGAAGGTACAGAAACAGTCCCACATAAAATATACAAAAATTAAAATGTGTCTGAGCAATTTTTTTTGTATTTGATCAATATTTTTTATTTTATTCATAAACATTATTATATATATTTTTTTTTTATTTATGCTGTATTATATTGTATTTATATTGTACATTTGTATTTTATTTTACAAAATTCATTCTGAAGGATGCTATTCAAAACAGCATGTTTTTAAAACTGTGTAGTAGACCTGTAAGATTAAATGCAAACCATGACAACTAAATATCTCTTCTTATTCTCCATAAAACCTGCTAACCCTGTAGTTTAGCTCTGTAAAAACATTTTTTCAAGTTTTGTCTGTGGCAGCTAATGTGTGAATTTTAAGAAATGTTATCTGTTTTTCAAGTTCAGAGAACATTGGTTTATATAACCCACACAAGTATTATTCTGTGGCAAAAGTAACATTGCATAAAAAATGGCCATATGTTTAATCTTTCTCCTCTCGACTACAGTCTGGCTCTCTAGCGCCCTCTACACCTCTGACAGGACGAGTTTACCTAAAGGAGAAGGACCTCCTGGTTACGCCGGTGTCGTCTGCCACTCAGAGCGTCAGCCGGCTGCAGAGTATGGTGGCCCGATTGAGGACAGCGCCCAGCGAAAACCTCCTGCAGATATTCAAGTTAGTTAAGACATTTTTGTGTTTTAAGAAAAAACGAGAATGAACAAAAAGCTAAAGAATAAGGTTACAGTTCCTCTAACGTTTTTATTTTGATATTTCTGATTACGTTAAGCTTTTTTGTTCTCTAAATTTCTATAAATCTACAATACTAACTTTTAATACTTTTAAGCCAGTAAAAATCAGGTACTAACTTACCTGATTTCTGGTCTTAAAAACATGAGGTTTGCAGTGGTCCAAAGTTATTCCTTATTCACTTGATGCATTCTAAGTAGGGATGCACAGATATAGAAATTTCGTTTTAAACAGCACAAACACAAAGTTTAATAGCTTTTATAATTTATCAAGCACTGCTTAGAGATCAGCCAATAAGATATAATAAATTATTCTTTATTGTTAATTTCTTGTTTTATTCAGATTAAGAGTAAAGTCTCTCTTTACCTCTTCAGTCTGTGTAAATGGTCACATTTTTATATTGCGCTTTTCCACATTCAAGGCACTCAAAGCGCTTTACATCAAGGAACCACTCAACCATTCACACACACATTCATACACCAGTGTACACAGACACTGCGTCCTCCTTGGTCCCTTGCTCTCTGCTCTCAGGCACCACACTCTCTTCTTCATTTAATTACTTAAACTAACTTGGAAGTGGTAAATATGTCTAAACTCATTTAGGAGGGAAACTAGTCAAATAATGACTGGAGAAAAAAAAGCACAGAGTTTATTGCAGGTCACCAACAACAACTACCATGCTAACGGTCCACTTCCGGATTATCTGATACTAAAATGCTTCAGAATTAGATGCAGACAGTACACAGCAGACTTATATTGCCAACAAGAGCTACTTATACAATATATCTGTATTTGCTGAATTACCTTACATCATTTTGATTTAAATTATTGCATTCAAATAGTCACATAATTTCCCGATGTGCTAATTTATCTTGTTTTGGTTTTAAAGATCCTGCACCCGAGATCCCACTGATGCCATTTTGGGTCGAATCAAAACTTTGGGACAAACTTTTAAAGAGCATTACACCAATGATTCAGAGGACTCTCCTGGATCACATATAGGTAAAGTTCAGATACAGTGTGTATTATTGCCAAAGCTGTTTGCATCATCTGTGTATGTACTCATCTGTTAAATTGTTGTTAGACTTTGCAGAGAATCGACTGAAGTTGGCTGAAATCCTGTACTACAAGATCCTGGAAAACGTCATGGTTCAAGAGACCAAGCGCCTGCAGGGGAAAGACATGAGTGTAAGTATGGGACCACTCATTGTTTATCCACTGTAAAAGCAGAATATCTCTATGAACTTAAATTCAAGATGCATTATCCAATTTTCAAACCATGGAAAGAGAAGTATCTATTTAAATCTCTGTATCAATGACGTTTTGGCACATAGTTTTAAAGCTGTGCACGCACCCCAAGATGTATGAATATTAACTTTTTTCAGATACCAAAATGAAACTGGGGTAAATGGCCAAAGCACAGTCAATCCTTGCAATGCTTCTGACTTTACTGGGTTTGCTATCTCTAAAATACATAATTATTAAATGCACAGTGGTCTGATTTTGTCTGTTTTTACAATATACTCTTTGGGGGAAAACTACTCATTAACAAGAAAAAATGTCAGAATAGTTTTGACCAGAGGCGGGATAAGATCTCATGCCACAAGATCTCACAAGACAAAAAAAAAGGGCAGATGTGCATCCCCCCCCCTTACAGTCTGCTGAAACCCTCATACGCTCCTCAATAGACTCCAGTACATTCAAAACTATTTTGCCCACCTCCTCACCCACACTTCTTCCCATGAACACATCACCCCTGTCCGGAGATTTCTGGCTCCCCATCCCCTAACACATCCAGTTCAAGCTCCTCACCGTTGTGTACAAGTCCTTCCATAACCTGACCCCCACCTACCTCTCTGAGCTCCTCTACCACCACACACCCACCTGTATTCTCTAATCAGCTGCTCCCACCCTCTGGAACACCCTGCCCAAACACATCAGAGACTCATCCACACTCACCATCTTCAAAAAAGCCATGAAAACTCACCTGTTCAACTACCTTCAAATAATGCCATCTGTTGCTTTCATTTGTGTTTTGTCTTGAATTGTGTGACCGTCTTTGAGTATCATGAAAGGCGCTATACAAGTGTTTTGTATTATAATGATAATTATCATTATTAAGGTTGTGCATACATGAGTAAAATGATCTTTTAATTGTCCAGCACTTTACACTTTTTTATCCAGCCCAGTCCAAAAAAAACTTTCATCTTGTTGGTGTGTAACAACAACAAAAATATTAAATTAAATAAAGAAATTATTAACTGAACTGCTCAATTTATTACAAATCCCAACCCTAGTTTTGAATCTGTTCTAAGATGTTCTGTGGTTTGCAGGTGCTGCTGGAGCAGGACATGTTCCACTGCTCTCTGATGGCCTGCTGTCTAGAGGTGGTGCTCTTCTCCTACAGTTCACAGAGGACCTTCCCCTGGATCATCAACGTCTTCAAACTGCCACCATTCTACTTCTTCAAGGTCAGTCAGACTCACACCAGTCTGGAAACACCAGGAAATGGGAAACTAGGAATAAATATTTTGGCTTGGTGTACTTGGTCAAATGGAGACCTTTTTAATTAAAATGGAGTGTTCAGTTTTGGTGCAGTAGTCCTAACACTCGCCTGTCTTCAGGTCATTGAGGTGTTCATCCGGGCAGAGGAGGGTCTGTCCCGGGACATGGTGAAGCATCTGAACTCCATCGAGGAGCAGGTCCTCGAGAGCCGAGCTTGGACCTCAGACTCTGCCCTGTGGACCGCTCTGCAGGCCGTGGGCCACAAGGTGCCCACTGTCGAAGAGGTGTGTGACAACAAGACATACAGTAACACATTCAGATCTTGAAGAGGTGAAGATGCATGCTTTTCAGGGTCTTTTGATGACAAGAAACCACTTGTAATGCCAGATGGATACTTTTAATGCCATACTCTGGAACATTATAGTCAATGCAATAACATCGCAAGGGAGACTAGCAGGTGGTGATCCTACATACATCACCTTTTGGTTACTGAGTTTATGCCAGTCATTTTAATTGCTGATTAGGTAATAAAAGTAGCAAGAATAATTATTTATCCACAACAATTACATTTAGTTGTTTCAGCACCTCATATTTTATTATGATATTGCATCATTTTATAACTACTTCTCTCTAAATCTGCCATCCTGATACTAAACTCTGGGGTTACGTGCCAACTGTCTGCAGGGAACTGTATGTTCTCTCCTAAAAATATTCTATGAATTCCTGATTGATTTTAGTCTCATTTCCTGTCTCCTGTGTGACCTGCAGGTGAATTTCTCCTCCAGCCTGGACACTGGCTCCAACTCCACAGGAGGGACCAGTGCCTCAAACCCAGCCCAACCCCAGTCTCACCTGCCCATGGTCACCCTGTCCCCCATCGTCCACCCACGCATCAGAGAGTTCAGAACCACCATCGGCAGCGCCGTCAAAAGTAAGGAGATGGCCATTTTAGTATATAATTTAAAGGGAGCCAGTTCATTACCAACTCCCTTTCTGTTTCATTGGTTTTAAAAATGTGTATGTGTGTTTTTTCCCCAATTGACAATTATTAAACTGAGCAACTGCCGTCACCCTTTACAAGTTAAAGCGGCTATGCCAGATTTTTTAAATGTAAGAAAATAAAAAAATGTTTTTCCCCGGTACAGATATATTGTGAAAGCAGCTTTTTAAATGAACTTTTTTAAGACATAAGCACAGTGCCTTTTAAAGTCAGCCAGTTTTTTAGCATCCTATATTTGTCACTTGAAGGGTACGTCCACATGGCAGATCAGAATGGGGACTAAACTGGGATTGTACCTGGAATTAAATCTGGACTAGACCAGGACCAAATAAATTTTACATCTGGTTTTAACTGGGCTTAAGGAAGGATCAAAGAAGAACAAATGTGAACACACCCATAGATGTTTGGTATTGAAAAGTTTCTTATTTTAGCTTTTCCTCAATTAAAAGTGCTTATGACAGCTTAGACTACCAATTTTACTAAAACACAGTGAATGTTATTTAATATTTTGCAAAGAAATTTACATTTAAAAAAAAATCATTACAGCAACCACGTTGTACACCAACGTACACAGAAATTCCAGGGCGTCCTTAGGCAAGACACTTCCCCCACATTTTCTAGTATGAAAGTGTGGAAATGAATAAATAATGACTAGAGTGTAGCGCTTTGAGAGGCTTTGAAAAAGTGCATTACAAGTGCATTATTTTGTTTATTATTATTTAACAGATAAAATTATAAGAAAACACCTTTATTTTGTTGAAATAATGTTTCTGAATTCTCCATAGTGTGATGTTAGCAATATGTTTTAGAACTCTCTATTTCCAATATTGGTATAAAACTATAAGTCTAAGTTAAATCTAAGTAAGTCACATGTGCTTTTCGTGCAGTAGCTTATATGATTTTTTTTTTTTACATAATATTTGAGTAATTTGAAATGTGGAAATGTGAAGTGTGACGTTTTTAAATAAAGAATAGGAGAATGTATGGTTTGATTGTAAATGGATCGATACTTGGATGTATTTTAATAGTTTGTACCCTGCCCGGGGACAACAGATGGAAACTAGCTTTAGCTAAATCTGGTGTAAAGCATCTCTTTTATGATATTAATCTATTTGCATATGGTCCCTGTTAAATTAAACAAATAAGCTAAACTAAACCCATTGTTTCCCCAGCTATCCCTGCCTCCCCTCTGACGGTCCACGACAGATATAGCTCCCCTGCAGCAGGAAGTGCCAAGCGCCGTCTTTTTGGTGATGACCCTCCATCATCGGGGGCAACAACCAATGGGAGCGTAATGCCATCCCCTGCAAAGAGACTTACCTTTGGGTCCACCAGTACGCTGAAGATCACCCCTCAGCCCCCCACACCTGGCACCATGGTACTGCAAGGTAATAAATATTGTCTTTTTACATTTCATGATATAAGCAGCTCTTAGAAAATTTGTGCAGTCTGCATCTAATTGTGAAGAGTTTTACTCTCCCAAACCAGAAAGTGCACTGTTAGCATGCTTGTTGTAGTTGTTGTATTTCTGTGACTGCAAAACACTGCTCTGGTCTCTGAACGTTGTGAAAAGCACTTAGAAACTCATCACTGTGAATAATCAGCATGCTAGGAATGCATTAGAAAAGCTTTGGCCATCAGAACTTGGGGAGATTCACAGGTGTCCAGACTCTTCTTCAAAAAACAAATGTCACCTACTAGCCTTACCTCAACTTACACGATAAAATAAAAATGCAATCAGTCAAAAATAAAAACAGTTGCGGCCTGTTTATACCGACAGAACTTTACACATCACCTTGGCAACCATTGATTTTGTCCCTCTGTAATGGACTATCTGACTATTGTAATCCATATAAAACTGTATTAGACTTAAAATTCAGTCTTGTTTTTTTTTTCCTTTTCCCTCTTGTCCAGGAGTGAATACAGACCGGACTATCACGCTGATCCCAGTGCAACAGGTCAACCCCTCAAACGCTGTCACCGCTCACTTCCTGCTCACCACGTCCCCAAGTCGAGTCAACATGCCTCCCGCGACCTCTGAACCCCAGGCAGGGAAGCCACGGCGCACAGGCTCACTGGCTCTGTTCTTTAGGAAGGTAAGGAAATCACAGAAGGATTCACACTGAATTAAAAAAAGTAAAATAAATGATTAGTGAGGCTTAGACATCATTTATCTCCTATTTATAACTCCATACTCAGACCTAAATCAAAACAAGGAAAACAATAGTGATAACCAGCATGTTAATAGGTGTGTGAGCCCCCATTAGGGCCCTGAATGATTATGTAAAATATGAATGAGCAGCTAAACATCTACAATTCTGTCAACTAGATAAAAGTTTTAGAGTGGTTTGTTTCTTTTGCTATTAATATCCACGTGAAACAAAAACTGTCACAAAGTTCAGTGTCTTTGTCAGGTCTCTCAGCTCTACTAAGGTGAAATTACTTTTTCACAATAGCTTCAAAATATGGGGTGAATTATTCAAATACAAAGATGTAAATGTTGTAAATTGAAAGTCTACAAATGTTGAAACTTATTAATGTTATGGATTAGCTCAGTTCTTATAGACGGTCAGATTTTTGACCAAATGGATCACTAGAGCAAGTAAATTCTACCAGGACTGCTTAACTTTTGGGTGTTCATGACAAGATACATGTCATGTCTAACTGTCAATGATCAGCTTAGCTCTTTTAACAAAGACGTCTACAGCCAATCCTCTCTCAGTAAAAGCATGTGGTTTAGAGCAGAATTCATACTTGGTTTGAAAGCTGTTGATGGTCATGACTGATATGGGTATTATCATGGCCGACGCAAATACGACTTGTCTGATATCTAGAGAAAGCAGTGGCTGATAAACCATTTAAATTTTCTACAAACTGACTCAGACATTTTTAACAACATATTCTTTAGGCAACAGGTCGGTCAATTAACAAATTATCAGCCTCTGGTGGAGGTTTAAGGCCAATAGAGATATAGACATACAAGCGAACCAGTATTTTTTGCATATCAGCTAAATGAAAACCATTTTTGTTTTATTTTTGAAAATAATTGTTTTTAAAAGTCATTTATTGTTTGCCTTATTACAATCCTAAGAGATACTTTTTTGAGTATAGTGAAAACCAAATATTAGAACTAACAAAAATTCCTCTTTCTAAGCTTTAAAATGAAAACGATGTTACCGTTCTGTTCATATCTGTAGAATCTTAAATACTTTCTGGTTAAAGAGTATTCTACATGTGCAGGTGTACCACTTGGCGAGCGTGCGTCTGCGTGACCTGTGCCTGAAGCTGGACGTGAGCTCAGAGCTGAGGGGGAAAGTCTGGACCTGTTTTGAACATGCTCTGGTCCACTGCACCGAGCTCATGAAGGACCGGCATCTGGATCAGCTGCTCCTCTGCAGCATCTACATCATCTCCAAGGTAACAGGCCAAACTTGTTCAGTTAAAAAATCTACACATTTTTCTTGTTTTTTACAAAAGAAACTCATAGTAGCATGGATGAGTGGTGTTTCTACATCTTAACTTAACTCTGCATCAATTCTGAATTCGTAAATCGATTTGAAATGGTTTAATCACTGCAGAATTATGTGAGCCTAGATAATGATTGAGTAGACCTATCTTTTATTGAATAATGAATTACATTTTTATTGTGATCTAACAACAATTCTATTTTTCATGGATGTACAGTTTACATAAAGGATTGTTACAACAGGGAACTGAATGTGTAAAATAAATGCTCTTTGTCTTTGAATGAAAAATTAAGAATTTAATTTAGATTTCATATTTTATCAAAAATCGCTTTAGAATTGAGAGTAGTTTTTGAATCGAATCAGAACCACGAAAATTCGGTTGAATTGCCAGGGACCTTAAAGCACCTTAAAGATTTGAGACCTAGGCTAGGGGTGTGAATCTTTAACTTCACCACAGCTAATTTTCAAAACTAAATGCACAGCTGCAAATATAGTTTGGACTTTCTACCACTGTGCATATTGTTACTGTACAAATGATTAGACACACAGATTTATTGGCGTAGCATGAGTATCAGCTGACCTTCATGTAATTGTATGATATCAGTACTGGCCAAATGCACCGATACAAGCCGCTGATGTGGCACTCTGGAAAAACAAACAGAAACTGACCCAATAGAGGCTGCTGTTATATTCCTGCAGAGCTTTTAACTTTTACCTAGTTTTTCTTCAAAGTGAGACGTCCCAGAAATGGCACTTAATTGTGTTAGAAATTATGCGTCCTTAAATACATTGACTTCAATTAATTTCATTTTTTACTAAAATGTTTTAAACAAAATATCCAGTGTGATTTGATACTTTTGACCATTTGTAAGTGTGATATTAATTCAGTTGCGATTAACCACATTTCTAATAAAACTCTGGGTCCCAATCATGGCTGGATATTTGAATTTGGTTGGTTGAGGTTCACCTGTTTTTGTATATTCTGTTTTCGCATCCTAACTCCAATTTTTCTTTTTTCTGCATTTTGTATTTGTATGTAGGTGACCAAAGAGGCAAATACCTTCCAGGACATTATGAAGTGTTACCGAAGCCAACCACAGGCCAACAGTCATGTAAGCAGTAGAAAAAAAAATAAATAAAAAATAATAATAATAATAAAAAAAAATAATAAAAAAAAATAAAAAAATAAAAATATATATATATATATATATATATATAAAATTTCTGTTATATGTTGTGTATATATATGTAATACAACATATATGTGTGTGTGTGGGTAGGTGTACCGGAGCGTGCTGATTCGTCACACTACCAGAGATCAGGTGCCAGATGAAAACATGGAGGTGGACCCAGCCTCTGGAGGAGAATGTAAGACCTCACACTACATACCATAGTATCACAATGCAATTTATACATTTTTCTATTATACAAGTTTTTGTCATACATTGGAGCAATAATTTAAATTACAATTATTATTTTGTTCCCCTTAGTACAAAAGGGACATACTTTTTAAATGATGGTAAAGACATTTTAGGTTTACCCCCATTTACCCTCATCAATTGTCACAGTTTAAATACTTTTACTATGAGTACAAAAAAAGTTTTACGTTTTATGTGTCCATATCCAGCTGCAGAGAAGAGCAGTCAGAGCTCGGAGACTGACCAATCAGGAGAGGAGGAGCGTGGTGACCTCATCCAGTTTTACAACTCTGTGTTTGTGCTGAAGATGAAGAGCTTTGCTCTCAGATATGCCAGTCATGACAATAGGGTAACTATAGGTTTTAACCTTTAAGTATATTTTTAGGAAAAATATCTCAAACTATGTCTAAGCTAAGACTAAATCATCTGTATAGTAATATTATTGCCCTATAGAATGTAATCTTGTCTGCATAATTTTGGTAAATGGGACAGTATATTCCATGAGTAAACTGGGAACATTAACTCTGACAAATCTAGTTCCAGTTTTGAAGTAACATTTCTTTACCATTTCAGTCGGATGCCCCGCCCTTGTCCCCGTTCCCTTCAGTGCGAGCTCAGCCTCTCTCTCCTCGGAGGATTTCTCAAAGACATTCTCTGTATGTGTCTCCTCATAAGAACTCCCCCAGCTGTCTGTCCCCCAACTCCTACACCTATCGTATCAACAACAGCCCCTCCAAGGTAACCACGCCCACTGAACACACATGTTACTGTCATTCATCATGGTCTTGGTTTGTTATTTGATCATTTTTCAGTTGTCAGCTGTTTAAATCGCAGTAGTAATGGTTATTACAATCAAATGTTTTTTTTCTGTTCACCAGGAACTGTCGGACATAAACCGTATGATCCGTCAGGGCTGTGTGAGCCGTAAGAGAGCCTTCAACATCGATGGCGACGTGACGATGTCATCATCGTGCGACTCTCCCAGCAAGAGGGCATGTCCTGAGAACGGCAGCAGTCCTGATGTTCTGCTCAAGAGACTACAGGACGTGGTGTCAGAGAGGCAGAGTCACTGATCCCCCTGTACTTATGTGTGATAAGTATGAGGTGTGGATATAACTAACATAATCAAGTGTTATTTATTGTGTTTCTATTATGGGCTAAGGGACATGTGACTATGTGAATCAATGGTAATAATGCCACGTTGCCCTTTTTTCTTATACTTTTTTTTTTTTTTTTTTTAACTAATCTACCAAAGCTAAAAAGCAAAAACTACATAATACAAAGATGTGAATTTGTAAGTCAAAAATAAAGTCATGTCAAGTTATGTAGCAAAGACTAGGCTACCATCTTCCAACACAAAATATATTCAGTTTTGTCAAATGATGCAATGTATCAAAAACTTGATGTAAAATTCAAAGCTCACCAAACAGTATTAGGCAATGTAGAGTTGTATTCACTGCTTTTGACAATTTGAGATTGAACTAAAATTACAAACTTTTTTTTTTTTTAACTTTATGTCTACGGTACTTTTATTACATTGGCTATATTCACACCAGCTACTGTTATTACACCAAATCTGAACCACTAAATGTAAGCACAGTATTAACAGCAATAACATTTTACTGTTGCTTTTACCTTTTTATACCAGAATAGACTTATAGTTTGAGACTGGAGTATTTTGTTCCTTCTAAAACCTGTAAATATCTTTAAGAAATTAATAAATCAAGTTTTAATAATCTCCTTTAGTTCTTAGTGCTGCAGGACAATGTGCGTTTTAATATTTGTACTTTCTTGTTTTGAGCTCTTGAAATATAATTGTATCTGAAAATGCTGATCAATGGCATATTTGTGTGTAACTGTGTAGCATCTACACAACCTTTTACTACTGTTTTACTAATCCGAGTCCACTGTTGGAAATGTGACTCTTGAGTTTCAACTAGGTGTAAATTAAAGTGTTTATTTTTTCACTATAAACAGCAATAATGATGAAACTCTGTACATTCATGTTCAACAAAGCACAGCTGTATTTTCTGTAAGACAAGTTTTGCAATAAATTTCCTTTATAAATGTGATCTTTGCCATTTTTTTTTTAATTACATCGTAGTTTTATAGGAAATATCCAGAAAGTCATGATCATTTCTGTTAGTGACAAAACCCTAAACATCCTTGTATCCCCCCCCCCCCCATATGTATTAAATAGCTGGACTACTGAACTACTACTACTGAACTACTAAAAGCACGGTAGGCCACCAAGCTAATGTGTCATGGAATCAGCTCCCTGCCCTTGTTAAAGAGGCAACCAGAGTATCTACATTTAATACCTACTTTAAAAGTTTCCTCTTTGAATTTTTTATTTTTTTTATTTTTTTTTATTTTATTTTATTTGTCTTGGGCAAATAGACATCTTTTCTCTTGCATAGCCTAGGCAGCCACAATCGATGTCAATCAACATGATACAAGAGACAAGGAAAAATAAACAAAAACAGACAGCAAAACACACACCAAAAAAAAGAGTATCTCCGATTGCCCAAAAAGGAGTGGGAAGAAGAAAACTTATTTAATCCCACCCCCTCTGCTATTATTTCTTAATTTGCTTATGGCCAAGTCATTTAGAAGCAGAAACAAAACTACTATACTGGTGAAGTATGGTAACTTGATTCACTTGATGTTCAATTTGCTTGGAGTCTGTCATTGCTATTCACAAGTTGTTTCCTGTCTCCCTCCCCTCTGGAGAGTGCAACTGTTTCAGATGCCCTCCCGCTGACTGCTGGTGATGACTGGACCCTAGACGCCCCTTCTACACCCTGATCCTGTTCTGTGGACCCGGCTCCTTCGCTTCCCTCACCTGGCTGGATGACCCCTACCCTATCCTGGAGTTGCATTGAATAGAGGTACACTCTATACCCTGACTGAAATAAAGATGCACTATGTAAGTTTTCTAGAAAGAGTTCTGTCTCCATGGAGATATTACTGCTTTGGCTGGAAATATACAGTACGGCATCAAACTTGACTACTTTGCATTTATAAAATTACAGGTGTTGTTATTGCTAAAACAAGCACTTTGATAAACATACTTTCTTACTGTGAGCGGCGTTGCCTTTGCTCTGATCTGACCTGTAACTTGCTTGTCTCCATGGAGATAAATACATCTAATGCAATATTGTGGAACATTCCAGATGCAGTAAAATAGCATATCTTTGGATACAAGCAGGTGTTTAGTCCTAGTTTAGACCTAGAATAGCCCTGTTTAAGACCTGGTTTAGCTCTGGTAGTACTCAGAAATCCATATATTATAAATACTATTATAAATTACTATTACTTCAAAATTTGTGATTCATTAATTCATATTTTAATTACTTGTTCAATAGAATATGTTCCACAATTGACTTTTTTTTTTTTCAAGTCTCTACTGTCACACCAGTCGCCTTGGTAACCCTATTCCTCATTCATCATTTTATGCAATTACAATATTTAATCTGCATTTGTTAAATAAATTATTCCCTTGTGCCCTTAATCATTAAAAAAATGGCATCTTTATTCACACAAGTCAATAGCTCAATGTCATTCTCTCCTCTTATCTATTCTACCACTTTCTCACCAGCATAATTTTACAGTATGATGAATGGTTTCTTGCGTTCTATAATTAAATGTGGGATTGGAGCGAGAAATAAAGGTAACGACACAGTTGTAGCTCGCAGGTTGATGGTTCAATTCCTCCTATGTGCACGTATTGCTGTTGTGTCCTTGGGCAAGACACTGAGGTTGTGTGATTGGTGGTTGTCGCAGTTTTTATCAGAGAGCAAAGTGAAATCCCAAGGCGAAATGGGCGGAGTTTTGGTAATTGGAAAAATGATCTAGAAGATTAGGGTCCTACTTTTTCATTTTGAACTTGAGAGGAGGAGAAATTATAGTAAGAAGCCCTCATCTTTCTTCATAGAACTACTGTCCAATGGTGAATAAGTGTTATTCAGCCATAGGCCAACTTCTAACTCGTGAAAGTCTCTATTCTGTGTCAGTAAGGACTTTTAAACTTGTGTGCTAAAAATTGAAGCGCTATAATATTTCAAACTATCAGTTAATTCATTTTTTGCCTATTCAAATATTAATGAGTTGTATAGACAAAATGACACAATGGTAGTAGGTAGTATCATGCTGTCAATAGGAATTAAACAGCAAGTCACCAGGGTTTTATTATTACAGTATTTTCATTTTCATTTTCCGACCTTGCCTGGCCAAAACCATACAGGCTCATAAACTACAAAACATGTGGGTCTGGAACTGTATCAAGTCCTGGAATAAGGCCACTTCAAAGAGAAAGTAAGAGAGTGGTTCAATTTCCAACACATTTCCACAGATAAAAATGATAATGTTTAATTTTTTGTTATTTGACTTTAAATTCCATAAACATGACCTATCCATGTCCTAAGATAGAAAGTAAACATGTTCAAGTCAAATATATGTAACATTAGACATGGTGTCCCATTTATTTATGTTATACAGAGTTCACAAAACGATTATCCAATCAGAATGGATTTCAGTGCTGAAATGCAGTTAGTTTAAACATAAAAGGACTTTCTCTGATCTGAATGGCCACTACCTAAACCCCAACACCTGCTGATAATCATGTGTGTCAGTGCTAGCTAAAACCGTAAGGGTGCAGGCTACATACACTTCCTTTAAGTAATTTGGAGCTGAGTAATATTATTAGTATATTATTTGACACTTTCCCACCAATAGAGGGCAGTATAATCCAGTGCATCGGGCCCTGGAGATAGGCTGACGTCCGACTTCCAGGTGGACGTGTGAGATTGTTACAGAGCTTGAGACCTGACCTTACCGTGGCTGTTCTCTCTGTTTGCCTCTTCCCTCGTGACCTTTGACCTTGTGGGCTGACCCGTGGTAGTGATTGCAGTATTTGAACGCAGCCCCCTCCTGCTCTCAATCCTCCTCCCAGCGGGTTCTCTCTCTCCTATAGAACACCTATAGAGAGAGAAACGTCAACAGAAACAAAAGATTTCAATACTCACTAGTTCACCCTTAAAGATTACACAGTATAGCATTACATTAGCTCCACCTATGTTAACTGATTAACTACATCCCAGTGTCCTTTGACTGTATCCAGTTACATGAAAGTGGAGTTCTATCACTTAAAAATATCCTCTATACATTAGCAGGTAATGTAAAAGACAATAAAAGTAAAAGATTCTACAAGTCAACTTATGACTTGTTTTTAGTAAACGTCTCTCACTCCTTTGGTCAATCTGCAAATAATGATTATACAGTACACACTTCATCGATACTTCATGGAGATATGAGTCTGGTCACCGGTGAAGCTTCCCGTTTTCACATGGGTGTGATTGACAGGTGGATTAGCCAATCAGGGACACGGCTGGTCTGTCTAGTATGAAAATGAATATGGCTGCTTATGAGGAAAAAAGAAAGAAAAAATTTTACTCAAATTTGAGAAACTCAAAACTCTGTTAATCTGAGGTGAGATTAATTTGATTTTGTTTGTAAATTATAGGTGACCAATGAGGTCCTTTTGTGTCTCATGCATCACTGAAATGAACAAATCTGATTGGACGATCATCATGGCTTGAGACGTGACGGAGGGCGTGGGGACCAGAGCGATATCATTCTGGATTTGCCAGACAACAATGGCCCAGTATTGTATGGAAACTTCAAGACCTAACTATTTTAACTCAAAACTAGAGAAGCAATTCATGTATTTATATGGTCACATTTTGTTCACATTTTTATATGGCAATTTTCCGCTTTCAAGACACTCAAAGCGCTACATAAAAGAACAACTCATGCATTCATACACCAGTGTACGCAGACACTGGGGGGTACGTGTCTTGCCCAAGGACACAATGACAGCTTTCATCTTTGGGAGCTGAAATAGCACCGCCAACCTGAATAAACACACCAACACTCAAACTTCAACTCAGTTCCTTCTGAGCTACTGTCGCCCTTATTTGTGTTACTAATAAATATTTTTTTGAGTGGCAGCTCCTCATGGAAGTTTTTGCATCATTTCTTAGAAAAATTTGAATTACATAAAATTCAAAATATTTTGCTATTTTGTTATGTAACTTTCTGGGGGTGGCACGTCACCTGCATGATTCCATGGAAATAAAAAGTTAAAACCATGCTTCGGAACATTGTCCATGGTGATAGATGTATTTTATGCCATTCTCTGGAAGATTATAGCCAAAGGAATAACATTTCCATGGAAACAAGCAAGAGTCAGGTTTGTGGAGATGCAAGCCCACTCACAGCAAGGACACATAATTTTCTGTGCAATAAACACAATCAAAATTTAAAAAAAAAAGACAACATGCTTTTATTATATGTATTTTATTACAAATTTTTGGCGAAAATCTTACATACTGTGGCTTCAAAGTTACACTTGAATCTCATGTGGCTCTGTAAAGACATGACATGGCAATACAAGAAATGTCTTTTGTGAATTTCAATTTGAGACCCCTTCCCATATAAAGGATTGGTCACTACATACTATATACCACTATCCAACCATATCGGACATTATACACATTCACCTTTACATGCTCTGGTCCTGAGTCATTCCAGCATCTCACCAAATATACACCATTCTTGTGTCTTTTTCTCTCCTCTGTTCCATTTCAGGATCAGCAATTTCTTTCTCCACAGGGCGTCCACACATGACTGCTGCCCACTGTAGACCTCTGTGGGCGTAAAACTGGGCCAGTAGGGGGCAGAATTGTGGTTTGTATCCTCCTGGCTTCACTGGCATTCCCTCACACTTAGACCTGCTGTGGCTTTGTGTACAGGGGATGCATGTGGTTGAATGGTTCAGCTGTGTCTGTGTGTGGGTGGGTGGGTGTGTGTGCGCGGGTGTGGGTGGGTGTGCGCGGGTGTGGGTGGGTGTGCGCGAGTGCGTGTGCATGTGCCTGTGTGCATGAGGATATGTGAAGGTGAGTGATGTAGTTATCATGGAATTATTATAAAAGGAACTTATATCATTGGTCAAGTGTCCATTTGGTCAACTAAAATATTTTTGTCCTAATTTTTGTCAATGTCATATTTTGCTGATTAAAACAAGATAAAAAGCAATTATAATGACTAAAACTATAACTAAAAATAAAATATTTCTGTCAACTAAAAGCTCTTTGCTGCAGAGAGGTGGGAAGAGTAGCCAAAATTGTACTAAAGTAAGAGTAACGTTATTGTTAATAATAAATATTTAAGTAGAAATAGGCCTACAAAGTCGTGATCCAAGAAATTAAAAGTTTCAACTTACTCAATTAAGAGTAAAAAAGTATTTGGGAAAACTACTTAAGTAAGAGTAACATCTGATTTATAATGAAAAACTAAATCATATCTGAAGTAGCAGTGCAAGAAAAACAAATGTTCAAATCATTTCATATTGTCAACGTAAAGCTTCTGTCTTTTGTAAATTTACTCACAGTGGGAGGAGTCACCAAAGCTTTTACTCAAGTAAGAGTACAGTTACTTCAATAAAAAATAATACTCAAGTAGGAGTAAAAGTATGCCGCTAGAAAAAATACTCTTTAAAAAATTGCTCAAGTTCTTTTTCTCCACTTTTCAGTCCTTGAGCCCCAAACCAGACCATACCCAAGTGCAGTGAAAATTAAAAATATGTTTTCCAGTTGACTAAAACTATTTGACTAAAGACTTTTTTTTTTTTTTTTTTTTTTTTTTTTTGATAAATTGGTGTTTTTAGCTCAAAAACATGTAATGAAAAGCATACATTATTATTGTGAGGAGGGTCATCTCTCCACAAATTTGACCTGTACCTTGGCCTGGTGGACTCACCTGTCTGTCTCCACTGAAAAAGGCAAGTTTAAAGCAGATATATTATGCAAAACACACTTTTTTGGGCTTTTAACCATATTAGAGTTGTTTTTTTGTTCTATTTACTGTGATTAATGTTTGAGTAATGTTTATAGCCCTTCATTCAAAACATCATTGACCATTTGACCAACAAACATTTTCATCACCACTGGTTCACGCCCACTGCTCTGTACTTAATTCTTTCTCAAATTTTATTGATACATGTAGGATTCGGCAGTATTGCGTCACCATTTTGGTATAAATCTTTACAAAGCTGTAGTGCACTAGTGTGATTTGCAGCTATCCATCGGAGGAGACGACAATTTCACAGCTCTTTGTTGTGATGATGTTTAGGCAAGGCAAGTTTATTTATGTAGCACAATTTATACACAAGGTAATTCAAAGTGCTTTACAGAACAAAAAATAAGTTAAAATCACAATACAACAAATCAAAACAGAAATGATCACAAATAATCATCATAAAATTATCATTAAAAGAGAAGAGCGCAGAATAAAAACCTTTCAGTCATATGCACAGCTAAAAATAACTGTTTTAAGCCTGGATTTAAACATTGTCAAAGTAGAGGCCTGTCTCACATTTTCAGAAAGACTGTTCCAGGTTTTAGCTGCATAAAACTGAAACGCTGATTCTCCATGTTTAGTCCTGACTCTGGGCACTGCATTTACAGCGTTGTCAGCTCCCATTGGGCACCACAGTTTTCTCTTTTTAGTGGACTTGTTTCTTTTATTAAGTAATTTTAGATCAATATATAACAATTTAAAATGCCCAAATGATAACAAAATCCATGAATGTCATAGATTATACAGAAGACATAAGCACAATATGTCTTCTTTCTTTTGTTCCAGTCTTGCATGACAGCAGCCTAAAGATAACCACACAGCAAGTTAGATACAATTTTATACATTCCTCCACTGTTATCCTAAAGCAAAAGCAACCTTATCTACACAAATACACTTTTATGTGACAAAACAAAAACTTCACTTTGTACCAAACAAAAACTCCAGACTGAAAACTCCTTCCTCTGTCTCATCCTCTCTTGATGTTAGTCTCACATCAGTTGGGGGGCTTTTGTGTTTGAACATCCACACATCCGTATCTCCCGAGGCACCCGAATGCACCGCAGCAGGTGTTGATGCTCGAGGCATTCAGGGACACTCCGTAACAGCTTTCACTAAATCTGTCCAAAAAGCTGCTCAGACAGTGCAAGGCCGCATTGGCTGTCCAGACATCTGTTCACTTTGGGACCATTCGGGGACATTTGATTTTGTGTGTGTGTGTTAAAAGTGTGCAGTTTGTCAGGTGAATGGACAGGGTCAACAGGACGGATGGGACTGAATGAATGCTGCGAATGTGTTTCTTTCTTTTCTATGTGTTTTGTGGTTTGGAAAAAAAAATCTACACAAAGTGAAAGATTGTGAAAGAAAAAATTTGTGAAATAAAAAGCAGAAGGTTCATACAAAGCACTGTACCTGTTTTTTACTGTCTTAAAAAAAGAAAAATTGGTCAGTATTTTAAATAGTTTGCAGTGGTCCACAGTTATTCCTCACTTACCTAATGGGTTCTTATGAGTTTATAAGCGCAATATTCAACAATTTTCCGAAACCATAGCAAATTTTTTCCATCATGGTAAATGTAACAACAGCTAGCATGCTAACGCCACAGCAAGAAGGTTATGGGTTTTACTCCCGGGCCACGCAGACCTTTCTGTGCAGAGGTTACAGCGTTTCTGGGTGTGTTTTTGGTTTCCCCATCATCCCAAAACATGCACGATTGGTAAACTCCTCCAGCTAAGGTAGTCCTGACCAAGACTAACCCAAGATCTGGAGATGGGTTCCTAGGCTCCTGACAGGAAGGATGGGTCAAATGTAGGACAAATTTCCCTGTGGGGACAATAAAGTGTACCTTAACCTCTGGGCCGGCCCTAGCTTTCAGGGGGCCCTAAGCAGATTGTGTCTCTGGGCCCCTCGACAGTGGATGTACCTGGGCTCAGCTATTGGTGATTCACATTTGACAACATTATGACCCTGCTCTCATCACCTTGTCCAATTGTGTTTTTATTTATATGACCGAAATACTGAAATATTTTAATCTAACTTGTAAAACAGCCATTCAAAAGTACCTCAGCAGCCCCAGCGCACCTCATGGATGTAAACACATAGATAAAACAAATGTAGGCAACAGATATTTTGCTACTATATATAAAAAACAAATGCAATATTTATAGAAGGATAGTTCGGCTGAGCACTGTTTCTAGTATAACTTTACATATTATATTATTTTCAATACAAATGGATGGACTCATGGGGGCTCTCTGGTGGCCTAACCTTAAAGAGGGGGTACTTTACTTGGATAGGGTATTAACTGCTAACACATAACATATTTAGATCACTAAGTCTACGCTATGTTAAGTCTGCATACCACTAATGAATCTACTGCACAGCGCATCAGGTTTGTGAAGTTGTAGTGCACAGTTTTGTATCATGTTTTTGTACATAGTCGTGTGGGAGTTGGGAGTTGGAGTTGTTGGCTCGTTGGCTGAGCATTAGACAGAATCTAACAGCGAACCATAGGGGAGTTGGAATAGGCCCCAGGAGAGTTACTGAAACATGCATGGGTGGCATCTAAAACCTCTTCAGGGAACATTGTAGAAAGATAAAAAACAAAAAACAAAACAAAAAACAACATTTACCATAATACCTCGTCAATAATCACAATATATACAATAATATTTTTAATAACAGCTGCTTTATTTAGTAATGGATGCTCAAAAATATTTAAAATACTACTATACGTGTTTTAAGTGAGTTTAGTAACAAAACTGATTTCTGTATTTGTATGATCCCAGCTGTATGTAAAATAAATATGATCATTCTTGGACAATATACCACATATTTCACTTTACCACATGGATAATCCTTCATTTCTTTGAGTGTAGATTGAGCAGACACTTTGACACTGTCCACAGAGCAGAGTGGGAGGTGAGAATTCATCTGAACAGAATAGACTTGTGTTTGAGTGGGAGGAGTGAGGTATGCCATGGAGTTAAAAGATCATCAAATGCTTCGCCAGATGAAAAAAATATATAGCATGGCTCTATAATGTCTAAATAATATTGGCATGTGTGTTATGTGAACCAATTCCCATTTCAAACCGCAACCTCAAGAAGTGATGCCTGTGATGGTATATTGACATAACCAGCATCACAACTAAGTACTGCATGCTGTTGCATTTGTGCCAACTCTGCTAAATCCTACATGTATCACAGATAAAGAAAAAAAAAATTGGAGAACAAAGTAAGTACAGGGCAGCGGGCGTGTACCAGGGGTGGCGAAAATGGGGGTTGATCGGAGCAATGACGTCTATAAATGAGTATAAACAATACTCAAACATGTATGAATCACTCTAAATACAACTTTAGCATTGAATTAAAGTACCTGTACCTGTTTCTTTCCATGTATTTGACCAAAACGTGTCTTGCCCCAGTACCGATATATCGTATAAGCAGCTCTTAAGGTCAAAATAAGTTTGCTGTGTATCGTCTGCTTCTATTTATGCAGTGTTATTGCCAGATAATCAGGAAGTACACTGTTAGCATGCTATTTGTAACCGTAAACTCCGCTCTGGTTTCTGAGAGTTGTGAATGGTGCTTATAAACTCATCGTTGTGAATGATTAGGGTGCATTAGGAATAAATTTGGACCACTGCAAACTGTTTAAAATGAACTACTGTATTTTCAGGGCCATACGTCGCTCCGGAGTATAAACCGTACCAGTGAAAAAATGTATAATAATGAAGAAAAAAACATATATAAGTTGCACTAGACAATAAGTCGAATTTTTTGGTTAAATTTATTTAACTAAATCCGAGACCAAGAACAGACATTTCATCTTTAAAGACAAGTTATAATAAATACCATAGTTCTGTTTTCTCATTTAAACTCAATTAATATGTGCGTATCAAATCCAAATACTAGAATCTGCCACAAGATGGAGTCAAGAGCCATCGCAAAACAATCAAACATCATACCACAATAGCCCTGTAACCCCTACACTTTCCCTTCTCACTTTCCCCTGCGGTGTTGGACCATTAGGTGCTTGTGCGGCTCATTTTGTTGGACAGAAATGTGTTGCTTCCCTCGACTCCCCATTCTCCCCGAGCAGTCCCCAGCACTGAAGAGCGTTTTAACCTGCTTTAGCCTGCACAGTCTGCCCCAGGCACTAACCCAACCTAGCATAACGGCGTCTGCGTGCACTCATGAGCTCCTATGGCTCCTCTTGTTTTCTCTAATGATGCTTCTGTTTTTGTTTCAGAGAGAGACATAACAGGGAGAACACTGCAGTCTAGATGACACAAAGGTTGCCAGTTTGATGCCCTCTACAAGCTGTATAATACTGTTGTGGTGTCCTTGGGCAAGATATGTGATGATCTGCGTGAATGGGGTTGGGGAAGTTTTGGTGCTACTTTTCTGTCAATCTGTCCCATGGCATGAATGTTTTCAAAAGTGTGAATGGAATGTCAATGGATGCTGGCTACCATAGAAAAAGCTATTATCATGAAAACGTGTATCATTTATCATAAAAGTACAGTCACAACTGAACCTGGGTTTTCTCATTGTCAGTATATGGACAGGCCTCATGTAAAAGCTCAGAACCTCCAGAATTAATTCACTGAGCTGCAGAGACAGTGTTGCCAGATCCTCAAAACTACATTGTCATACAGAGAATTTATGACAAATTATGTTTTTTTTGGCCAAAATAATCATACAACACAGAACACACACTCACAGCTCCTAGCGCACACTCTCGCAAGGCTGTTTTCTACTGGTTCTGGGTCCGTTTTTCAGTCTAACAGCGGAAATCAAGTGTACTGTGAATGTGGAGGGTCAGTCTGACTCCAGATCAGACCCACAGCAATGTTCAGCAGAAAGGAAATAAATCATTAAACAAGACTTCATCTGTCGCTTTGAAATGATCTTATGCTGCATTTGGGTCTTTTCGGAATTATTGATCATACATTGTGCAAGGGTTCAAATTATCGTACAAATACAATAATTATTGAACATTTGGCAACACTGTGAAGAGGCTGCACTAACACTGATTAATGATTGGCTGCAGGTGCTGGAGTAGCGACGATTCAGATCAGACGGGGGCATTTTAGGTTTAAACCAACTGAATTTCAGCATTGAAACTGGCAACCCAAATGAAAGACTCACGTGAGGGTCATTCTGCTTTCAGATTGGATAATTGTTTTAAGAACCAAAACACCAAATTATAACAAGTTTACCTTGTATCTGAGGGCATAGATAGGTCATGTTTATAGAATTTAAAATCAAAATCTTATATACTGTTCATTTAAACTAGCTACAGAGGTAGCAAGTGAAGTACACTGCCAAACAACACAACATCAGCATGCACTGGTTAGAGTTTGGGTTGAGTTGATGGGTAACGAAAAGTAGAATTTGCAAAATTTTGTGTTTCGTTATACCAGAAATTGTAGGATTCATTAGCATTTTGTTAGTAGTTAATGCACCGCTCACAAAGAGCAGCAGAATCACTTTAAAACATGCAGAAAATAACTGACCTAAGAGGCCCTGGATGTGACTGGGGCAGATGTATGAGCCTACACGTGGCCCTATGACAGAATGAGAATGTGTTGTACCCACAGGGAGGCCCGCTGTCCCTGTAATATACATCACTGTCCCTGTGTTTTAGCCTGAAGCCTGCCTGCATCTGAGCCAGGGTCCCCAACCAGAGCAGGGATGTCTCCAGCATGGCGAGGAGGGATCTGGCCTGAGGTAATGAGGCTCGTCCCACTGCAAGGGCAGAGGGTTCGGCCTGAGGTAACAAGGCTCGTACCAGCACCATTTATGTAAAGCAGTGATGATTTTTATTTGCAAAATGTAAGTGGAAGTCTTTACATTTAGACTGCTATAAACGTACTTGAGTAACTTTTTAATTGTATTTCTCGGAATAGTTTTCAGACATCATACTTTTACTCCTATTTGAGTAATATGCAAATTTTCTTGAACAGTACTGTTAGCAAAAGTTTTAAAAGAGCTGGTTCTGCTGGCCAAGAAGGTCATTGCCCGGATCGGACATAAACATCACTGGTAGAGCAGTCACATCCACTGACCCACAGGTTGGCGGTGCGATTCCAGCTCCCACAAATTAATACTGTCATTGTGTCCTTGCATCCTTGTGCCAAGACACCGCCCCTGCCCCTAATGTCTGCGTACACTGGTATAAGAACGTGTGTGTAAATGGGTGATTGGTTCCTTGATGTAAAGAGCTTTGAGTGCCTTGAAGGTGGAAATTAGAGTTGAAAGGTCTGTGTCACCTCTGCCAGACACTGCTAAGATGCTTGGGCCTTCTCTAGTGGCAGTGACTCCATATGCATTGACCTACATAACACTGTATATCAAAGCAGTCCATTAACTGAATGTGAATAAAAACTAAGCACTGCCTGAGATGTAGCATGAAACTATCAATGACTTGTGTGCTCACCTTAAAGCTACCATCTGTAATTAGATTGGCTGACCTGGCCATGTTGCAATTTCACATATCACCACTAGATGTTATGTACGTTACTGCATTCTAATAGTTTGCCAGCTTTTGCCTGACAGAAGAAGACCAGGGACCACAGATGAGCCTGAACGAAGCTCTACCGATGTTTCTAGGCTGATGTTTTGGGACGATTTTGATTGGTTTCCCCAGACTTGCCTCATTTGCATATCTGCCTTCTACTGGTTCCTTTAATGACAGGCCATGTCTTATTGATCTCCTTGTGTGGCTTGCACTGTTGATGGAGTTAACTGTACCGGTGATGAGTTACCGCTAAGCCAGTTTCCATTTATTTGTAATACCATGGCTGTGGCTCCCATATAACTTTGAGTGTTACTACCTCCCCAGTCAGCGTTAGCCCATCTTCATGCTGACGAAATTCACTTTCTTCCATGGTTTCACGTCCAAAAATAAAGTTCAAAAAGTTTTTAAATGACCCCGTATCCTACCTAATCCATAACATTACAAATATTAGTTGAACGAGAGCCCAGACAGCACAGAACACGTAACTCTTAATAACCTTGCCTTTTCTTAAACGTACCAAATCATGACAAATAAGCACTGTTTGACTTTTAAATATTTCACCATCTTTTTTAGTAAATTGCTCTGACTTGCACTGGAGATAAATCACCATCATATTTCACCCACTGGGGACCCCTTAGAAAGAGGAATGCCTCACCTTCGTCTCTGCCCATTGGATGCTGTCCTCTTTGGCTCTGGTCCCGCACGGACACTTCATTGTCAGCCAACTCCCTGTCACTCCATACATGGTCACACGCCAGGAAGAGCGTACAGTCACATGACCCCGCCTCATCCATCACCACGGCGACGACCTCAGCGCTGTAATGTTGATGTTAATGTTTCAATCTGCCAGCTCCTCATAGCCCCATTAGCACACCATGAAGCGCTGTGTGCAGGCAGGAAGATGGATGCTAGCAGCTGTTAGGCTAATATGCATGCGCCCTGATTACAAATAGTGTAGCAGAAGGAATGGCTTGTTTCCTGTAATTGCTTGTAGTTTGTTTCAGTGCGATTAGTCAAAGTGAAAGCGGGGTTCAATATTAACTCTATAATGGCTAAGGGAATTCTGTTTGTTTTGTATTCTATTACATTGAGGTTAAGGTACACTCTATTGTCCCTGTATGAAATTTGTTTTCTGCATTTGACCCACCTTCAGTGCCAGTGAGACAACCTGTCAAGGGCAGTGGGTGTCATGGTGGATCGCTCGGGGACCTATCTCCAGATCTTGAGCTAAGCTTTGTCGGGACTACCTTAACTGCACGATTTGATCTATTGAGCATGTTTTGGGTTGGTGTGTATAGTGTTCGTAGTACTCTCAACATAAACATGATTGGTAGAGGGGCAGATTCACTGGCCCATTGTTTGGTGGAGCGATTTCAGCTCCTACAGATGAATACTGCCATTGTGTCACTGGTGTTTGAGTTTGTGTGTGAATGGGTGAGTGGTTCCTTGATGTAGGGTGCCTTGAAGGTAGAAAACATTTGACCCTTTACCCACCCAGACACCGGAGGAAACATGCAAACTCCAGACAGAAAAACACAATTTAAGAAAAATCTATTGCTTGAGCTCCTTCAGGTGGTACTTGGTAGTACTTCAGCTCGGCAGCTCTTCAGTATGCCTAATTTACCCACTTTTTTGTCCTCTTTTGGATAATTTCTTGTTTAGAACTACAGTGAAAATGATGTATTCCACTTTTAGACCTGCTTTAGCTCTAGATTAGACCTGGAATAGTTCTGTTATATACTTAAGATCTGGCGGTACTTGGCCAGTTCTTTTCTTTGGTGGTACTTGGTGTGAAAAGTTTGAGAGCCACTGTCTTAATCTATATACCTTAGATCCATTGTAAATTAATAATCAATGAGCAGACACTATATCTCATGTTCTACTTGTGTTATTTAAGAAATTATGAGGCATTCAGTATTCTGTTTGATCAGTACAACCAATAATGGCATAAGCTCTTATATAAATGAGTGATATGAGTGATATGAATGATTGATTTTCTCAGAGAAAAAAGATATCCTACCCTATTCACTCCAGGGCCTGTGTCTGATTTTAGATTAGTCTAGCAAATTATGATGGTCACATTTTTATATACAGTGATTTTCAACCTTCAAGGCATTCAAAATGATTCTGTTCTACCAATGATGTTTATGTGGGGATTTGAACCACCAACCTTCGGCTCAAACGCTACCAACAGAGCTACTGTCGCTAGTCAAAATAAATGCTCTTTACATCAGCATTATATGATAAAAACAACAAAAATAATAAATTGAAACTGTAAAATATATATGTATTTTATAAAGCATTTTGTCATGCATCAACTGACCCTGATCTTTTAGTCCAATCAGGCACATCGCGAGTCGTGAACGAGTCGGCTCTTTTGAAAGGTTCCTTAATGTGAGCAGTTAGAACCTGATCTCATTTTACAAAAGAACAAAATCTTTTTTCTTTCTCTCTGTGATTAGTTTGTAGATAAATTCAGTTCTCTCATTGTCTTCTATCATATATCCATCCATCCATTTTCTTCCGCTTATCCGGGGCCAGGTCGCGGGGGCAGCAGTCTCAGCAGGGACTCCCAGACTTCCCTCACCCCGGACACGTCCACCAGCTCCTCCGGTGGGACCCCAAGGCGTTCCCAGGCCAGCCGAGAGACATAGTCCCTCCGGCGTGTCCTGGGTCTTCCCTGGGGCCTCCTCCCGGTGGGACATGCCCAGAACACCTCCCTAGGGAGGCGTCCAGGAGGCATCCTGAGCAGATGCCCGAGCCACCTCAACTGGTTCCTCTCAACGTGTAGGAGCAGCGGCTCTACTCCGAGGTCCTCCCGAAATGGGTTTCTATCATATAAATAAATACAAATTGGAGCCAGCCTTGTGAACGGCTCTTTGAAATGAATGGATCCAAAAGATTCATCACTACTAACGACGACAATTCCAGACACTTGGTTCTTTGCCATGGCACATTACCAAGAATATTTAAAAAAAAAAAAGCTTATAGTAGGCAGAGATGCAAATAAAAGTTGTTTTTCTGTCATGGTGGAAGTGGATGGGCTACAGTTCAAACTAAACATGTTCCTGACTCATAGTTCAGATACAGGTCATTTAAATCTAACTCCATCATGTACATTTTTGCAGAACTTATAGATAAAGAACACTATTACCATTTGCATTTCACACAGTTAAGCCAAAGTCATTGATTTCACACTCCAGCCACGTTTCAATTCATTATTCAGTTCATTCCATAATTTCACACCCAGAACTGAAACATACTTGCAATCCGGTAAGCTATAGGTGAGGCTATACAGGCTTAATAACAATGATACCAATTCCACCAGAACTGAAATAAGGCCATTTAATTAAAACTCTTTCTAAATGAGATGATTCGTCCTCTGCTCATTTTCACTGTCTTTTCCAGTCCAAAGTCTTTTTCTCACAACACTGTGCGCTTTCAATTAAGATAGTGTTAATTAAATCTGCTCTAATGAAAGGTAAGAGCAGTCAGTGGAGGTGTGCATGTCCTTGTTCATTTGTTTTTTCATACTGACGATTTTAAGTAGGAGTAAATTTGTCTGTTTCTTGTTAACTTAGAATAACGGCTTCGTGCAAATTAAAGGTGCACTATCTGATGTAGATGTGAAAAACAGAACTAGTTAAAGAGGGAGTATTATGAAAAAACGTTTAAAAATTGTTATTTAGCTTTCGCTATAATGTTGTTCCGTCACCATGCATGTTTCAGTGATTTTGTGATCTCTCCCGGGCCCTATTTGAACCCTCCTTACCGTTAGCTGTTCTGTGCTCAGCCCGTCATCCCAAATGACAACTGTGCATAAATACACAAAAACATGATACAAAACTGTAAAAAACAACTTGACAATCGTGATTTGATGTGCAGTAGTTTCATTAGTGGGATGCACGCAGATTGTGTTATGATATTGCTCTGAAGGGGGAGTGATTTAGTGCAGAGAGCAAAATTTGTTCCCCCTTTGTTGTTTAAAAGTATTTGAGATCCAAAATATTTACTGTGGCGTTAAAGTGCTGTCTGCTGTTCTGCTTAGGGGATTTACTATAAAAGCAATAAAAGAGTAGAATTATACTTTATACATTTTAACTAGACTGTGACAAGAAGATCTATTTTACCCACAATTGTTTCTACACCCATTCACTCAAACAGCACTTAATCCTTATTTAAATGAATTCTGCCTATTTCATTTTAATCCCCGTCTCCTCTCCTGTCCATTTCACACATTCCCACATTCTCTTCACCATTTGAGCGCTCCCTCACTGCTCCTGTCCACTCCTCCTCATCCGTGTTGTTCCGTAGAGATTTCCTCTGTGTGCCGCCGTAGGAGCTAATCCCTCAAGCTGTCCCATAAAGTCCATATAAAGACATCACAGCCAGAGAAAAGAGCAGGGGAGCTGGCAACATCGTGTCTGTGCTGTGAACCAAAGGCGTGGAGTGAGAAAGCATTATCGGACTCAAAGAACATGTTTGAATATATTTTACCATATTCATACTATTCATACTATAAAGCAGATGAAGAGACCAGCAGAAGACAACAGAGAGATGTTGGGTTCTTTTGAAGGGAAGTAGTGATGAAAAAAGTTAAAGGGTTGTACCATGGAGCTATTAAAATAACTGGATAGGGTATTTTTCATGTGATCACAAACTGCTTGTGTTTGGCAGACAGGGGAGGTCAAAGGTCAAATTTTGTGGCCTTTTTTTTTTTTAACCTATTTTCAGATCATAAACTTTTTCTCAGCTCAAATCTGTCTGTTGTCTTAAAAAAAACACATTTTTAATTGTTACCTCCAGCTATGCTCTATGTCCACTCTAGCTAAGCTCAAGTGCTGATTGGTTAGAGCGGTCTCGTCATACGACATGAACGAGCATGTGTGTATGAACGACTGTTGTGAATGAGTCACAGGTTTAGAACATGGTTCAGAAGCTCCTTTAAGCATAGACATTATCATTTATTATTTATTTATTATTCCCTTGCCTCCTTTGTGGCCATTCAGCTCCGCTCGCTCTCGTCCCTTAAAGTCTCATGGGGGGGTACCTCAACTGTGCATGGTCCATGGGCAGGGCAGGAGCAGATGTACCTAGCCGCTAAGGGCTAAAACCATTGAGCACAGCCCATTGACTTCAATGGGCGATGATGTTTAGGGCCCGAGGCTTTCACTGTACACAGTCGTTGTAATAAAGTAACATTTGCCTTTAGATGTATTGTACAGTCAGTCCTTAGGTTCAAAATAAGACCACTGTGCAATGTCTGCTAGTAATTATAAAGCAGTTTATCATCTGTGAACCAGGAAGTGTACTGTTAGCATGCTGGTTGTTGTTGTTCCCTTTACAGTTTGGTGCATTGTTCATTAAGTGGCGCTAAGCTACTGGCAATCTGTCAACTTTCATGCACACACCACAGTCATACTAGCCAATGTGGATGAAGTGTCTTGCCCAAAGAAACAATGTTTTTGTCACTGGCGCCCCACTGTGGCACTTCCCCAGCTGTCTGTTAGCATGGTATGGTAGCAAAACTCCGCTATGGTTTCTGAAAGTTATGAAAAGTGCTAGGATTGCCTTATGAATATTAAAGAATATTTTCATTTTTCTTAGACATTATTCTCATTTTTTTCTTAAATATTTTTCAGTTTTTTCCCTTAATTTCTTAATTTTTTCTTAAAAAAAATAAAAAAAAATAAAATAAATATATATATAAATAAATAAATATATATATATATATATATATATATATATATAATATATATATATATATATATATATATATATATATATATATATATATATATATATATATATATATATATATATATATTTTTTTTTTTTTTTTTTTTCTCTTAACTTTTGTTATTTTCTTACATTTTTCTTCTTACATTTTTTCTTCCTCCCTGCCACACGCTGCTGCTGCCTGTCCACTGTCTCCACCTGGCTTTACCCCCTGCAATGCCAGAGATAGCTTGGTCCACCATGTTCTGGAGATTAGACCGTTTGTGTAGGCAGATTGGCAGAGATGAGGTCCGGACTTCTCTGAGACCCACTTCTAAAGCTGCAGATGAGTTTTTAACCCGCTCACAGATTCTAAAAAACATTCTGAGAAACATCCAGGAGGCTCCAGTGCATCTGCTGACAGTCCCAGCCAGATTATGACTCCTCACTTGGGCAGAGCAGAGAGGAGAGGAAAGTTGGCACGGTGCTCTGTGTGCAGTTGGATTGGCGAGAGCAGGCAGAAAGAGTTTTGAAAATTTCCACATCTGTTAGTAGTGCTAAATTTTAATCAGAATAAACTTTCTTAACTGGGCGATATTTGATTTATTTAAAGCAGAACTAAATACTGAAACTTTTTTTCACTACTAAGCTGTGTATGTTTGTTTTAATAGCATTATCTACTATTCCTAGTTGACTTTTAATATTAACTAGGTAAATTTGCACCTTTCTGGTCAAAAAGCTTAAATCTAAGAGATGCCTTCAGTGGCCTCTGCCATTTCCAGTAGATAATGACATCACATAAGACTGTTCTGATTAGAGCCAGGTGTTTAAAGTGTGTGATGGTTTGCTCATAGGTTTCTTTACATTTTTATGTGTGGCAAGGTGAGATGTTACCTGGCCAGCCAACACCACACGCTTTCACAAAACTTTACAAAGACAAGTGAGTTTGGAACCAGCCTGTTCAGTTGGGCATGATTGACAGACAGATTAACCAATGAGATAGACATGTTTGGTTTGTTTGTGTCAAAATAAACATGATGGGTTATGAGTAAAACAGAGAAAAAATAAACAGTGGATTTCTGTAGCATCAACAATTGAAGCACCAAAGTATTACGTATCTCAGGTAAACCACGTTATATATTTTGTTCTGAATGATATGAGGATTTTCGATAGGAAATGTCCTCTGCATTTGCGGCACACAGGTGGTTGGATCGTCTCAATTTAGGACAGACCCTCCCCTTCCCTGGCTGGATGAAGCCTGTCCTGGTTTAGTCCAGGTTTAGTCCAGGTTTAGTCCTGGTTTAGTCCTGGTTTAGTCCTGGTTTAATCCTGGTTTAGTCCTGGTTTAGTCCTGGTTTAGCCCTGGTTTGGTCCCATGAGACTCAAGGTTTCTCTTTTTTCCCATTGGGTGTTTGTGAGTTGTTCCTGCAGGAGGAGGGTCTAAGGACAGGGGGCGCTTTGGGACAGTTCTTCATTTTTCTTGTTTTATATGAATGGTGTTGTTACTACTATTACTGCTACTATTACTACTACTAATGCTGCTACTGTGACTTCTAATGCTACTACTAGTGCTATAACTACTACCTCCACTACTACTACTACTACTACTACTACTACTACTACTACTACTACTACTACTACTACTACTACTACTACTACTACTACTACTACTACTACTACTACTACTGCTAATACTACTGCTAATACTATTACTACTACTCTCTTTATGGTCCAGTTCCAGACCCTTCTAAATTCGGTCAAAGTGAGCATTATGTTAAAAATACATTTCAGCTCAAATTAACAGAAACAAAAACCAACGCCATTACAAATACAAAGAAAACAAACAAATTTAAAGTAGAAAAAGATACTACACCATGGTTGACACATACCGCATTGCACTCTGTATCACACGTCATCTACTCCAATACTGACCTGTCCATTAACCAGATACTTCAAAGGACTCCAGCGTGGGGACTTAAGGAAGAAATGACAACAAAGTACTGCATGCGGTTGACCCCTATGGATAGCTGCCAAAGACTGTATAAAGAAGTGGACTAAGTGAGTGTGACGTCACCCATAGTGTCACCCATCGGCTCCAGTCAAATGAAGCTCATCGAGGCGAGCGGTTATAGGGGCGAATTTAGAGCTGATTTCCATTGTAAGAATTCTGACCGCAAGTATCATAGCAACCAAAGAGCCAATCTGGAACAAGACTGTTGAAGGTAACGCCCCTTCCCGCTCGCACCTCTGGTTTAGCAGGGAGCAGGCATATAGCAACGCTGTCAATCAAACCCATTGCTAATGCTAGTGGGAGCGACCTCAGGGAAAAAAAAAACTGCCTGATTTGTCTGTTATTAATGTTCATATCTTAATTTAAGGACACAATAGAGAAATAAAAATACCAGGATCATGCAGAGTGGGTTAATATGAACATTTTAAGACCGAAATTATTACAGTTACAAAGCGAGGGTGGACAATTGTTCAATGTAAAGTGAATTAGAGCCAGAGTCAATGGAGCCGGAAGCGCGTCCATGATTACTTCCTATTTGGGCCAGTTCAAATGAGTGGGTGTACTCCGGTGGTAGTGAAAACAGGGCTTAATAAGTATACGGTTACTCAAATGTACTAAAGTTGTCACACTAAATACAAGTTCAAGTGGGTAAATGATGAGGGAAAAACAATTCTATATATCCCCTTTATAAATCATTATATGCAGCAGTGAGAAGCTCAGGATTGTTTCCGCAGCCCATTACCTGACCCAGAGATGCAGTAGGAATGGGCACAGACAGAGATTTGATTTTCCACATGAAATATTGATTGACAATTAATATTTGATAGAGCAACACACCTCAGCGTGGTTTGGGGATGTGCTCATCATTTTCATTTCAAATTTTTCTTCCCGACTTTGTGAGGATCTCTATGCTCGTCCTGAATAGCAACCATCTGTGGAGTCCAATATAATGATGCTCGAGGAAAAGCTTAGGGGAATGAAAAATATTTGTTTTTTACACTGAAAAAGAATGATTAAATCTAAGAACATGGAAAAAAATTTGAAAAGTAAATTATGCTAATTGAAAAATCAAATATATTTAAAGCAGATGAATTTAAAATTCACTTGTTTTTTAACTACGTAACTCTTCTGATGGAACTGTAGGCTCATCTCTCCATAGATCTGACCTGTAACTTGGTCTACTGGCTTCACCTGCTTGTATCCATGGTGATAGATACAGTAAGTTTAATGTCAGAGAGAGAGAGAAAGAGAAGAGTCAGAGAGAAAGAGAAAGAGGTCGAGGAGGAGTCAGAGAGAGAGAGAAGGAGAGAGAGAGAAAGGAGTCAGAGAGAGAGAGAGGAGGCAGAGAGAGACAGAGGAGTCAGAGCGTGAGAGAAAGGAGTTAGAGAGAGAGAGAAGAGTCAGAGTGAGAGAGAAAGGAGTCACAGAGAGAGAGTAGTCAGACAGAGAGAAAGGAGTCAGACAGGGAGAGAGAAGTCAGAGAGAGAGAGAGAGAGAGAGAGAAATAATAGAGAAAGGAGTCAGGGAAAGCAAAGAAAGTGAGGAAAGAATCAGAGAGAAGGAGAGAGGGAGTAAATGAGAGAGAGGAGTCGATGACAAAGGTAGCCAGAGAGAGAGAGAGGAGTCAGAGAGAGAGAAAGGAGACAGAGAGAAAGAAAGGAGCCAGAGAGAGCAAAGAAAGAGAGGGAGGAATCAGAGAAAGAGGTAGAAAACAGTCAAAGAGAAAGGGGTCAATGAGAGTGAAAAATAGAGAAAGGAGTCAGGGAGAGTAAAGAAAGTGGGGGAAGAAACAGAGAGAGAAAGAGAGGAGGAGAGAGGGAGAGATGTTATGCTTATACTTTAATCCAAGTTTTCAAATGGACAAAAATAAAGAGATAAAGGTGCTGAGGAATGTTATGCCCCTTACGACAACTTCAGAAGAGTTCAAATAAAACTTAAACTGCTAACTGCTGCTCTTCTTAGCTTCATAATAACAATAAACAACATGAATACTGCAAGAGGAACTACTTCTGGAGAAGAAGTTTTGGGTGAACCTTTTTGTTGTCAGCGTACAGGGCTGGCTAATTATTGTGACGCTGTTTAAGACACTTCCAACTGGGTCAGGTCTGAGACAGAGACACGGAGAAAGATGAGAGAGAGAGGGGGAAGAGATATCAAAGGAAACATGAGAGAGAGATGAGAGGAAGAAAGAACAGACAGAGAGAGAGAAATGAGAGGGAAAGAAAGAGGGAGAAATGAGTCAGTGAGAAAGGACCAGTGAGAGAAAGAAAGGAGTCAATGACAGATAAAGAGAGAGAGGGGAGACAATGAGAGGGAAAGAAAGGAGTCAGAGAGAACAAAGAAAGAGAGGGAGAAATCAGGGAGAAAGAGAGAGAGAGGGGAATCAGAGGGAAAGAAAGAGAGAAAAGAGTCAGAGAGAGGGAAAGAAAGGAGTCAGAGAAAGAGAGAAATGAGTCAATGAGAGAGAGAGAAAGGAGTCAGAGAGAGCAAAGAGGGGAGGAATCAAAGAGAGACAGAGAAACAAATCAGAGGGAAAGAGAGAAAGAAAGCAAGACAAAAGATTCAGAGAGAAAGAGAAAAGAGTCAGTGAGAAAGAAAGAAAGAAAGAAAGAAAGAGAAAGGGAGAGAGGGAGAGAGAAAGAAAGGGAGAGAAAAGAGTCAATGAGAAAGAAATGAATCATTGAGATAGATAAATAGATAGATAGAGAGAGCGAGAGCGAGAGAGAGAGAGAGAGAGAGAGAGCGAGAGAGAGAGAGAGAGAGAGAGAGAGAGAGAGAGAGAGAGAGAGAGAGAGAGAGATAGAGATGTCCTATTTGTCCTGCTCACCTAGTATCTTCTCACACACAGCTGTACACATTCACTTCTCACTTTGGCAGCTTCCTTATGGTTTTCATCCATCAAAATTAATTTTCAAATTTATAAGAATCATTATCGGCCTATTGTTTCTTTCTGATCTAGTGGGTCAGGGACAGGTCCTTTGAAATGTTTGAAAACCAAATATATAATTTTTTCATTTACTGGACAAAGCTTGCAGTTTTTGTCCTTTGTTACCTGCTGTGTCGCCCACAAGCCCATAGGGGGAGACATTGCTCCATGAAGCTGCTGTTTGGAGCGCTGTGAAATGTCCAGATAAAAAACACAAAAGTTATGGACAGGTTACAGTGACAGAGTCCTAGCCAGAGTGTGCAGTGACATAGGGCTATACAAGGGCCTATATTACACTATGTTTTGATCTATGTTATAAAGTTGTTTCCTCATCAAAACATATCCGGAGTTGTGTTTTGTTTCATTCACACATATCAACAATCATAATCGTATAAAAACACATTTAGGCTGAGTTCTTGCTCAGCTTCTAGAGGCTGGGTGACTGCTATGTGAAAGCTGATGGTTCAAAGTAAGTAATCTTATGAATACACAACATTTAATATACCAAATATACAGTAGTATATATATATATATATATATATATATATATATATATATATATATATATATATATATATATATATATATATATATATATATATATATATATATATATATATATATATATATATATATATATATATATATATAATTTTTTTTTTATTGATTTATATTTTTTTAATTTAAGGGCACACTGTGTAAGTTCCCTGTGGAGGAATTCACCTGGAATTTTCCACTGCAAAAGTATCTAGAATTTACTTATATTGGTCAAAACACCTTGAAAACCTGACTTCTAACTTGCCTTGGTATAGAGAGACAGGGATAGATGTGTTTAATGCCTTACTGTGGAATATTGAAGGCAAAGCAATGGAGACAACCGGGTGATGGATGAACCCTCCATCTTCAAGTTACGTATTGTACCTTTAGAGGATAGATCCAGACAAATTGCGGTGTCAGTGGTCAGTTGCTGTTTGTTTATTTGAAAATAATATTTTAAATAATACAAAAAGAAATTATAGTTATAAAAGTCAGAGGTGGGTAGAGTAGCCAAAAATTGTACTCAAGTGAGATAATGTTGCTTCAAATATTTTCAAAGGATAGCCCATAAAAATAAGAAAAATAAGATGATATTTGGAGTGGTGTAAGAAACTCAAATATTCAAATCATTTCACGTTGTCGACATAAAGCTCTTGTCATTTGTAGACTTACTCACAGTGGAAGGAGGAACCACAACTTTCAGAGTACTGTTATATTTTAAAACTACTCTGAAAAGTACAATTTTATTAAATAGTTACTCAAGTAGATGCACTTGAGTAAACCTGAGCACTACCCATATCTACAAAAGTACAACATATTTAAGGCTGTACCTAATTTTTACTGTCATAAAAGTGTTTTGTTTTGTTTCTTTTAACGGTAAAACTAACAACAACTAGCATGCTAACAGCGCACTATCTATTTCTCGGACAATAAAATGCCTTTATTAGATGCAGACATTACGCACTCAAGAGCTGCTTATATAATATATCTGTACTGGGACAAGACTTTTGCTCAAATACTTGGGAAAAAATCTGAATCAAATAAGCAGAAAAATTGACAATATAAAATCGGTAAATGTGCTCCTTAAAATAAACCACCAAAAACTAAAAAAAAAAAAAAAAAAAAAAAAATTACATACCTAGAAGCTGACATCTCTATGCCTGGCTCTAGGTTGTGATTGACAGCTCAGAGCAGAGCCGGATATCCACAGTTAAACTATAATGAGACCTACCAGTGTACATTATAGCATGACCCAGAATACACCTAAGAGCTTGCGTGGGGAAAGTGAGGGCGTTTGGGCTGGATTTAGTGTCCCAGAGGAGCAGACATCATTAAAAATATGTAAGGCTTTATCACACTGGTACACCTGAGGACATGAGCGACTGTGTAGGCACAAGTTTTACTACTGGGATGTTAAGGGGCTGCTGGGAGATACAATCACGAATCATAGTGTAAGAGATATAGAATCAATTTGTAAAAGTTTTTAGTATTGATTCCCGGGTTTATGTCAAAAAGAACAGATCACCATCACCAAGGGGCAATATGTAACTTTGGTGGTTGTCTCATGAAAACGTTGTGGAATGTTTCACAGTGTGTCATTATATTTATGTCTCTTACAGGTTTCAAGTCAGATCTGTGGAGAGGCGACCCTGGTCATGGTAAGAATGTCTGTTTTTGAGAGTATTTTTCAACAAAACCTTTAGTTCAGTGCAATCTATATAGGTTTAACTGTGAAAATGGCAGAGCAATCCATCCATAGACATGCAAATGATTGCCCCTGCCACAAGAAAAGTTACATAGTGTGTCTTTAAAGGTGTTCAATTCAATTCATTTTATTTTTCTAACACCCAAAATCACAACAACAGTTGTCTCAAAGGGCGTTCATGTTTTGGTTGATGGGGGAAACCGGAGTACCCGGAGGAAACCCATCCAGACACGGGGAGAAACATGAAAAACTCCACACAGAAAGGCCTGGGCGACCCGGGGATCGAACCAAACCTTCTTGCTGTGAGGCATGAGTGTTGCCACTCAGCCACCGTGCTGCCTACACAAAAAAACAAACAGGAAAATCAAACAACAGGAAAAATCAGACAAAACAAGAAAAATCGGCTAGGCGAGGAGGAGGGGGGCCAGAGAGTTCAATGCTTAGAATTGTACACAGTATGGCGTTAAACAGATCTATTTCCAGGGAGACAATTAGATAGTGGCACCAGGTTAAGTTACAGGTAAGGTCTACATTGCTTGTTTTTTTGTAAATGAATAAATCCAAGATAAATGTGTTGAACATTCCAGGCCTAGCATTAACATCTCCATGGAAACAAGCAGCTGGCAGACCACAAATGTCTCTCAACCAGAACTGTTACATAGTGCACCTTTAAAATGTGTGTTTGTTTTTGAAAAATGAATAAAAAGCAAAGGTAAATCACAAGTGGTCACTGGATTTTACAGAGTGAGTATCCTGCTCAAAGGCACAACAAAAGTATACAACAATTTTGTAAACGAGCCAAATGTTGTAGCCAATAGTTGTATTCGAGGAATGCATTTTGAGCATCATTTTAGACAAAATCTAATGGAAAGATGCGAGAATATTGCCCAAAAATCCAAAGTGTGTCTAATTGGAGCCTAATTGTCCATAATTACATCTGCGTCGTTAAAAGTGCTCGCACAGAACACTGATTTCTGAGTGCATTAGAGACTCCATTATATCAAATGGATGTTGACGACTGTGGGCCTTTCATTACACTCTTCAGATAAATGGGCCATAAAAATAAATTAAAAATAAAACATGGCAGTGGTTTCTTGCTGTTTGTCTTTTCACACAATCTGCATGAATCTGGTTTTGAATGACGTTTAATGGGTTATTAGCGGTCATTAGACAGAAACGACGTTGATGTGGTTAGTTTGTTAAGTAGCTCTGGATGAAACGCCCATTGTAAATTAGAGAGTGATGTATGAATGCCATACACAAAACTATTTATTAATTTTGTGTTGATTTATTTATTGGTTATTATCGGTTGATTCTGATTTCTTAAAGAGGGGGTGTTAGTTCCATTATGCAAAATCGATTTTTTTTTACTTTCTACCATGTTATAACATGGTTCCCTCATCAAAAACACACCTGAAGAGGTTTTAGATGTCCTCCATGCATGTTTGAGTAATTTAGCGATCTCTCCCAGGCCTCCTTATGGTTCACTGTGAGATTCTGTCCAACGCTCAACCCATAAACCTAGGTCACCCATGCTCCCACGCATCAATTCTCCATAAATATACAAAAACATGAGTGTAACCCACGTGACCTAGATCGCCCCCACCCATTAACGCACCGGTGAGCGTTTAAGTACCTGGTGCGCCCCTGTCACTTTCTGCTCTGGTGCTCTCGCTGTGTGCTCACTGTGGCTCGTGCTGGTCGTGCTCATCATTTGTCGTTCAAAATCCGAATCAACTGCTTGCATTCTACGCATTCAACCATCCGCTCAGCGGTGAGTCTTGCTCTTGTTTTAACCGCTGTTCAATTGAGAAAAAAGCGCCACTCTAGTACTACGCTAAGCTATGACGAACCCCCATAGAGGTACGGCTAAACACGCTAATGCTAGCGCGTATGATGAGTGCAACCTGTTTTGCGTCAGTATTGATTAAATACAAACTAAATCAAGTTTTTACTTATGCCGAATTAAAGGCCAAACCTTTAAAGTCAAAGGACACTTTTAGTTTTCTGAGTTACCCCCGTTTTGATGTTTATTTGTTATTTTGATATGGGTGATTTGTTGGCCAATGTAGCTACGTTTTGTTTGTTTGTTGCGCAACTTTAAAGAACTTTCATACATTTCATTTCAGTTAATAGCCTAAAACAGAGGAAGTTAACTTAAAGGTGCACTATGTTTTTTGGAAATGTGAAATTAATATTATCTAATGAATAATTTATAATATTTTGATATGAATAATATTGCAATTCATAATAATTGTAACAGTATGTATTATTGTTTAGCTTATAGCCTGTAAGCTACATAATGTGAGTTTAATTCGGGTTTTTCCTTTTTGACCATGTACAGGTCAGGTTTCTCCCCCCCCTTCAGTTTGATGATTCTAACTTCACCTGTGATGGCGAGCTACCCATACACCACTCTGTGGTAGGAAATTGAACTCTTTTTCTCTGTCGTTGGATTTGATATAAACTTTGAAACTTGGTCTGAAAGACTTTGCTCACCCACACACACAAACTCATGGACTAAATATTCACATGAACAATCTGATTTCACGGGTCTGAAGTTGTCATTCATTTATTTTCTTTACTTTGATTGATCACATCTTCATTATTGTATATCTGTTTAATATAAATGTTGATTATTATAAGTATTATTGCATTTCTGACTATATATAGAAAAAATATTAATACAATCATTCCTATAATCAACTTTATTTTGTCTGTGTGTGTTTCACTTACTTACTGGCTCCCTACCGAATCTAGTCTGAGACATCTTTGCAGTCAGTCCACCTAGTCTATCACGCGTTACATGATACAAAACAACACTCTACAACTTCATAATCCTGATGCGATGTGCAGTAGTTTCTTTATTAGGATGCAGGCTGATTGCGTTGTGATAGTGCTCTGAAGACAGTGTGACTTAGTGCGAAGAGCATCAGAAACGAAAGTGAAACTAAAACATGTTGGGTCTATTGCACCTTCATCTACCTTTTTTATTGAGGACATTTGTTAAATCAACCACCAAAATACAGCTACAACTATTGGAATATCTGATGTTTTCATAAAATAAATTAGTATATAAACATTAGGGACTTGCATAAATTCAGTGATATTGTGTGCGTACAAAAAAACTGTGACATTGTGATGCCATTTTATGACACTATCCATATGGGAGCAATATAAAATAGAGCAAAGACATGTAGCAATCTAATAAATACAGCAAATGCTAGGATATTTGGTCTGTAATAGAGGTGACTGGGAAGGATACCAGCCAAATCCGCAGGACCCAAGGGCATTTCTGTATCCTCAATTTCATTTTGTATTAGTCCTTCCATTATGAGGTGAAATATTAAATAAAGATATACAGCTACTAATATTGCTGGTAAAATACTTGTGTAATGTAAAGGGGACATATTATGCAGCCTCGACACTAATTTGACCTTTTAATTATGTTATAACAGTGTTCCCTCTTCATTAACTTACTCAAAGCTATAATTATATTGATTTATGCATGTTTGAATAGTCCACTTTTGTCCCTGCAGAGACTTAAAGTGCTCTCAAAATTACTGTTTTCACCTACCCCTTATTTCTTCCCACTTCCCTGTCATGAGTTGTGATTATTTAGAAAAATTAAGAAGCTGAGTGATACAATTCAACACTTACTTACAATATAAATCTTAATATAGTTCTTGATTATGAACTAAGTCACGGTACAATAAAGAGGGGGTACCATGCTAAATCGATGCTTAATCCCTTATACCAATTCTCCATAAATACAATACAAAAGCATGATACAAACTGTACACAACAACTTCACAAATCTGACGCAATGTGCAATACTTTTATTAGCGGGATGCAGACTGATTGTGTTGTGATAGCGCTCTGAAAGAGCAATAAAAGCTAACATAGTGATCTAAATATGTTATGTGTTAGCAGATAATACCCCATAGAAGTAAAATACTCCCTCTTAAAGGCTGCAAATATCCATTGGCCTCACAGCTTTTAATTATCAAAGAGGCACAGCATACAAACACTTGACAGCAATCTTCTTGCTCAAGGACACAATGTCAATATGACACATCTAAGGTGCTGTACCTGATTATTACTGCCATAAAAACATGAAAAACAAAACAAGTTAATTTCAAACGGTTTGCAGTGGTCCAAAGTTATTCCTCACTTACCGTATACAGTGTGAGCATCCTATTTATTCACCGTTATTAATTTATAAATGCCTTTCACAACTTTCAAAAGCCAAAGCTGACTTTTCTTGTCATGGTAACGCTAACAACAACTAGCACACTAAGGACACACTTCATGATTTGCGGATAATAAAGCACTTATGTATTCACTGCTATTACTTTACAAGCACTTCTCAGAACTTTCAGAAACCAGAGCTGAGTTTTCTCGTCACCATAACGCTAACAACAACTAGCATGCTAACCGTGCACTTCATGATTTGCAAACAATAAAACACAACAACAGCTAGCATGCTAACTGCGCACTTCATGATTTCCTGACGATAAAGCGCTTATGTATTCACAGCTATTACTTTACAAGCGCTTCTCACAACTTTTTTTGTCGTGAGAACACTAACAACAACTAGCATGCTAACTGTGCATTTCATAATTTGCGTACAATAAACCGCTTATAATTAAATGCAGACAGTACACAGCGCACACCATATATCTGCACAGGCCCTTTAACCTACTACCCCAGAGCAAGTATTTAACATTAGCCAGTACTCCTCATATATATAATCACACATCTTCTGGAAATAGCATTGACTCTAAATACTATATTTTCAATGTAATATGCCCGACCTGTCAATAGAGCATCTACACCATGACTGAATTCATGAGGGGCATTTGTCAAAGGTTTCAGGGCTGCTGTGAATATAGAATGAGGTTATCACCGCCTGTCGACCAATCACAGCGCAGCTTGACAGCCGATCGCTCCATCAGATAAACGTATGACAGCGTATTCAAAACAGGAGGGAGTGGGGCATCCATAACTGAAGGCTGACTAGGACATTTACATAGCAGGAAAGTTATGGATTATTCATATTATTATTCCGGTCCATGCGGCGATAATTGAGGGGTAGATAGAACTAGAGGGATAATGTGTTCGACTCTGCCGGCTGTGAAGAAATTATAGCTTTTTAGAATTGATCCTGTGGGTATTGTGGGTATTTTAAATGATTTTGCAAAATAGAAATTTATGCTGCCTTGTCGGTGATATATGGATTTGTAGTATTGACTCTACAAAAACATTTACACTATAAAACCAGCAGAATTGCAATTGAAAAAAGGAACTAAAATAAAATTTAAAAAAGGAAAAAAGAAAAAAAATTTAATAACTACTGTATTAAAACATGCAATAATAATAATAATAGCTAACATATTAATATTTTTAATACTAAGGAAAAAAAAATAAAATTCTTCCCTGGATTAAATAAATAAATAAATAAAACTTAAGTCTAATTTCCCACTCACACAACAAAATGAGTAAACATTAAAATCAAAATAATATGACGGTGGATTACAAAATAGTCCAACCCCAACAAAATACACACCAATTGCCTTGGATCCATAGTTTTATAAATGAACATAACATCAAGGGAGGGCATCTGGTATAAAAATGCCATTGAATCTTGGTTGTGTATTAAACAAACTATCGCTTATCCTTATGTGAAATCTTGTGACTCCTTGCAGACTGGCGGCGCTTATCTGTCGGTAGCCATGTAATTGGATAGAATCATTTATCACTTATGTCAATTGCTGCGGACAGGCCCGATCCATCCTGACTGATCACGTTAGCATTTAGCGGCTCACGCCACAGCCAGGGGTCACAGCTAACGGTCTGGACACCACATGAGAGAGGCTGAGGGAGTGGAGAGGGGCTGGGCAGTGGACATTCAATTGTAGATTTGGAATATGGATTATGGCTAAGGTAGTTTATTGTACCCACAGGGAAATTTGTCCTCTGCATTTGACCCATCCTTCAATGCTGCTGGGGCAATCTGTCAGGAGCAGTGGGCGCTGGGGACCCATCTCCAGATAGGTAGAACCGGGAGATAGGGTGACAAAAAAATGTTTAGTGACAATATAAAGAGGTATTTGCGAAGAGAACTGGTACCCTTCCATAATGATAATGATAACTCTCCCATGTATTTCCAATGGGAGGGTTAGCATTAGCAAGTTAGTCATGATGGACGATAATGCACCAAAAATATAGCAGATCACAGTTTGACAGTAAAATATTAGTTTTATTTCATCAAGTACCCCAAATCCTGCAAAACTGGAGCTGGAAGTTAGATATTTGCTAGAAGTATTCCTTGCCAAATATAAAAATAATAATCAAAAACCATTTGTTTTTGCAGCTCGCAAACCTCAGAATTAATGTTTTTATTTTGCTGTCCTATTAAAATGGATGGGACAGAATATTTATATCAGTACCAGGCTGTGGATTTACCAATTGCAGGGCCTAGATAACTTAAGTTACCTCTTCAAGGCAATAGATACTAGAGATTACTACTGCAAGATACTACATTTAACCTGCATGAATTGTGATTTTTTTTCTTTTCTTTTTTTTTTTTTGGGCATATCACCCAGGTTGCTCTAGTGGCATTGAAGGATTGGTCAAACGCAGAAAACAGACTTCCTTCCAGGACAATAAAGTGTACCTAAAGCTTAACGTTAACCCCCATTTGGTTGTGTTCATGCCTGAAAACATTTTGGAGTTGAGTTATTGCTGGTAAAACACATTTTAAGACTTTCAGAATACATTTCAGTAAACTGGAATTATTCAAGCTACTCACTTTCCATTGGTGTATCTTCAGGCTAGTTGTGAATGAGTTGTGCAATGACGACAAGTGAGTGCTGGAATCCACAGTTTTTGTTGGTGAAAAGGTCAACTGATTTGTAGAGAAATGTTTGCAAATTCTTTGAAAATATCATCCATTCATCATATTACTTTATAGAAACATGGCTTTCAAGGCAATGCCACTTGTAGCTACATACAAAGCGAACTGCATATGTGAGGGTCAAACAAGTTGCGCTGAATAAAGCCTTCTGAATGAAAAAAAACCATCCCCGAACGAATGCGAGTTGCCAATCCAGTGTTGTGTATAAAATGGTTTGAATAATGGTAGCTGTAATCACTTTAAAGATGCTGTACCACATTTTTATTGTCTTTATTACATGACAGAAAGAACCAGTTCATTTTAAACAGTTTGCAGTGGTCCAAAGTTATTCCTCACTTACCTTATGCATTCCAAGCAGCTTAATTATTCACTGTGGTGAGTATATAAGCTCTTTTCACAACTTTCAGAAGCCAAATTGGAGGCTTGCCACCACTGTAATGCTAATAATAACTAGCATGCTAATAGCGCACTTCCAGATTCTCAGATAAAAAATTGGCTCCGTGCACAAAAGTGGCAACCAAAGAAAGGGAGTTTCAGTGCCATTGCTACTGTTGAGGCATAATAAATATTTAAATTAAAACATCGCCACAAACAGGAAGTAATCTACATATAAAAACTCTTTTACATTTTAAGGTTTTTGTTAAATTTAGCGTTGAGGCATTGTGAGCTAGTTAGTGTGCACAGAATCTTTTAGTGTACTTTCACCTCAAGAGCTGTTTATACAATATATCTGTACTGAGGCAAGACCAATATTGGCTAAATACCAAAAAAATCGAGTGCAAGGGAATTTTTTTTTAATATATCTATCCTACATAGGCACACATGTATAATTTTACTGTACTAGATGTGTATTCAGATTGGAGGTAGGCAAAATATCTTTGGTTAATTGTGGTATGTGAATGAAAAATAGAGCAATTAACCATATCACTAATGAAGTCCAACATTTACAGATTTTACTTTAGAATTTTTTCATCTATACTAACTGGTCCGTCCGAAAGTTTGACATATACAACCTGCCATTCCTGTCCAAAATTCTTGAATGTGTTGACGTCATCCAACTAAAAATCTCAATTCAGACAGTCTGTTTGAACCGTTCCAAGTCAGATTTCGTCAGCAACACCACACAGAAACAGCACTACTCAAAGTCTCCAATGACATCCTTTTCTCCTCCAACTCTGGCCACCTCACGACAGCATTCGACACCATCAGTCACTCCATCCTCCTCCTCCGCTTCAGGACTTCCCTCAGCATTACTGCCTCTGCTCTGTTCTGTTTGTCCAAGTCAACAATTGCTCCTCCTCCACTGCTCCCCTGTTGCAAGGTGTTCCCTAAGGTTCAGTGCTTGGTCCTCTTCTGTTCATCCTCTACCTCATCCTCCTCGGTAACATCATCCTCGACATGGTCTACATTTTCACTGCTACACCGATGACAGAAGTGTACATTTCCATTAAAGCCATCAACTCCACCACTCTTTCCACACTCACCTCTTCTGTCTGAAATCAAAACTGCAGCAAAACTTTGTCCAACTAAACTGTGACAAAACCGATATAAACATAACTGGTCCCAAAAAACATCCAAAACTCCCAATTAAACTTTTGTCTTTGACACCAGTTTCACATTCGAACAGCATGTCAACAAACTAACCACGTCTGCGTTCGTCCACTTTAAAAAACATTAACCGGCTCTGTTCATCCCAGTCTTTCTCTGCTGATGAAACCCCAAACTCCAACTTCCAGATTAGATTACTGCAGTAGTATTCTTAAGGCACGCCCTCCAAACATTCAGTAAGTTACAATACATCCAGAACTGCTGCCTTCATCTTCACAAACACTCGGTCCCATGAACACGTCACCTCTATCCTCCAGAACCTCCACTGGCCTCTCATCCCACAGCGCCTTCACGTCCAAGTCCTTCTCATCACCTTCAAAGCCCTCCACAACACAAGCCCCCTCCTACCTCTCAGATCTGCTACACAACTCCATTGATGCCAACCTCCCATCCCTCCTCTGCAAAACCAAGCTCTAAACCTGGGGAGACAGGTCACCATCCCTTCCCTCTGGAACTCCACCTCAGCAACTCTGTAACTGTACCGGCCCTCCCACCTTCAAGATTTACCTTTATTGTTCCTGTATTATTTGTTTATTTTACTCTTCTGACTAAATTAATCGCACTAAATATAAACTTAAATTGACAGACACAATGTCCTCATTATAATTCATAGTTCAGTTCTATATTTATTGTACAGGTTTATTATGTCATTAAACAGTGCAGTGTGGATTCCCACGAGACTGCAGCTGTGAAGTTGTAAAGGTCACTGGATGCCCCAGAGGATTGTGGGTAGTCAGTGTTTATCCTGTTAGCAGCTCCTCTCATTAACGCTGTCAATGTGTATTTATCTAACCTATCCGATGTCTAAAAGGACCTTTTTGTACAAGTAAAGGGCATAGCTATTTATATTTTATGAGTGTTATTATTAAAGAAAAGATTTTACTTCTATTCTATGTAAACTGCAATAATCCAGGAGAAGTCTTAATTTGCTCTTTGAAGTCACTGTACAAAGACGAGGCACTGCTGGTGAATAGGAAAAAAAAATAAAGGTTTTGTATAGCGTGTGCTCCGACTGGCTTAAAAAGGTACTACAATCTGCAGAGGACACATATCTTTTTTTTTTTTTTTTTTCTCATTCTCAGTATATAGCCATGTCTCATTATGCAAAAGCTCAGAATCTCCAGAATTCACTCACTGAGCTGCAGGTACTGGTGTTTAAGTAGTGAGTTTAAACCTAAAAGTACTCTCTCTGATCTGAATCCTAACTGGATTTCAGCATTTAAACTGGCAACCAAAATGAAAGACTTGTGAGGCTCATTCTGCTTTTTGATTGGATAATCTTGAGAATCAAAACACCAAAGTATGGGCACTGTATCATGTTTATCACATACCTTTGCTTTGGTATTTTGTGATTTAAAACTTAAAAGTAATGGCTAATTTAAAAAACAAAAAACAAAACATCATTTCACTCACTTCTCCCCTATACCCTAATCTGGTGCCATCTATTGGCAGCAGAGGGAATTGTCATGTAGAAAACAGTTAAACTAGGTAATGAGGAACATGTTCAGACATTAATATTTGCACCTTTTTACAGACGATTACTGAAACTATTGTGAATCAAGGGAAAGTTTGTTGAAGCTCGCTTGCCACCCATTATGATTTAACAAAGGGCTTTTAATTTTTTCACAGCTTGTAGTATGCCGCAGATGTTTCTTTCTGACTTAGGAGAGAGATTGTACCTGAAAGACTGACTGTACCTAATCTGATTATAGACCTGTCTTGTAGAGCACCTGCTTCCACACAATCAGAGCCCAAAAAGCACTAACTTTCTCTTTTTTGAATATTCTACTCAATAATTCATAATTTGTGTTCTTTAATACAAAAACAATACGCACCGGTCTGCGAAATATAAGAGTCAGCACACAAGGTAAAAAGAAAAATGCATTAACTCAACCACCAGATTTCCATGTATATTTTATACACAATATCATATACGCTTATATTTCTCACTTCGCATCACTCACATCAGTTTTATTTTTATAACTTGTCATTATTCATTAAAATTCTCCCAGTGTTCTTGCCTCTCCCTGTGCTGCCTCTGCTCTCCTGTCGGGGGTGTGTCTGTGTGCGTGCATCCGGAAAATTACTGTTGTCATTTCACAGATTGGCTGAGTAAATCACTTCCTGTTGGCTGACCTTTGACCTCTCACCTGCCTCTCTCACACATACACAAACACACACAAAGTCTATATTACAAACGAATGGTTATTTCCAGCCCCGTTAATGCACTGACCCAGGTCCGTATCGGTTGTAACAGAAATACATGGTGTTTAAATATTCATTAGATGGACAGCGCAGAGGGAGATGGTCACCCCACTGGTTATTAAGCTAACACAGGTATAAGCTGATGCAATATTAATAAGTCAGACACATTTGTAATTTTATTGTAACAAGGCCAGGGGGAATAGGAATAATAGGAATATAGCAAGAACATAACCTTTCATTAATTTTTGCCTATTTTTGCCTACCATTGAAAAAGATTGAGCTTTTTTCTGCTATGTATTTATCATCTGTGATACCAGTGTATTGTAATTTGGACATTTAAAATCACAATATTGATACAAAACGACTCAATAAATGAAACAAATCCGCTGACTTTCACATTAGAAATCTGTGGCACCCAATTGGAACCAAAATTGTCATAAACGTCATAGCAACAAAGCACCAAGAAGTCGTTGCCACCTCCGCCACCTTTTTTTTTTACCCATTTGTACCAAAATGGCTACGCAACACTGCCAAATCCTACACATACAACGATTAAAAAATAAGTAGTGGGCGTGTATCGTGAAAATGGGGGTTGATTGGAGCAATGACGTACCATGCATGAATCACTCCAAATAGGCTGAAACTTCAAAAGGGTAAATGACAAGGGGAAATAGCTATAACATGATTAAAACCTGTAGGTGCAATAGTTTTCCCATGAACTGAGAACATTCAGGCCTTTCCACCACCTAGCTCTCCATGTGTTTCAGAATGAGGAAGAAATTAAGAGCTGCCATAGCAATCGTTGAATATGAAAAGTCCTTAACATATTGCATATAACCAAAAGCCGAGACCCATGAATAGGTGCTCCTGACCAAGGTCTAGAGGTGGGTCCCAGGTGCTGCAATGTGATTCATTTCTTCTAACAGGTTGCCCAAAGGTACTGGCTGAAGGTTGTAGGTGCAAATATAAAAAGTGACACACATACAAAACGTCCTTTAGTCACATTTGAAATAATTTTATGACATCCAGTGTTTATTTCAGTGTATGGATTAGTGCATAGAACTACATAGAGGCAACAAACTCGAAGGCAGAGATCCAAGTTGCGCAATGAGGGTAACTGACAGAGACACAAAGCATGTTCCAGCCATGATGCTATGTTCATAAAGCAGGAGAAGTGGCATGTGGTCCCCCAGTGCACGTTGCATTCACTCCTATACAAGAGAATAGGGGTGTTTGGTGTCTACTGGCCAATCACTACTAATGAACGTGGACTGAATATTTTTATATTTTTGGGACAAATTGGACATAATTCCAGATTTGGGATGAGGGCTTACCTTTTAGCTGTCTGGTTGCCACAAACCACAGTGGTTTTTGACACTCCAAGAAAAACATACAGCCCCTTAAATTTCTGGAGTTAATAGCATCTAAACATGAGATGACACAAAATAATCTATATTTTTGAGGAATGTTTAGTTCAAAGTAGCTTTGCCCAACCCAGTGTTTCTCCATGCAGTTGAGCAACATGTACATATTTATCGTAAAACCAGTTCTTGTGGGGTGAAAATGAGATTGCTGTGTGCTATCTGCATCTAATTATAGAACTTATTTATTCACCTCAAATCAATGCTGGTACACTGTTAACAGGCACATCTCTCCATGGCCTAGCACCAAAGTACATTTCCCACATGTTAGTGCCATATGAACCATCTCACACTCTGAGGACTTCAGGGACCGGCCTCCTGCTGGTGTCCAAAGTCAGGACTAAACATGGGAAATCAGTGATTCAGTTTTATGCAGCTAAAACCTGGAACAGTCTTCCTAAAGATGTGAGACAGGCCTCTACTTTGAGAATATTTAAATTCAGGCTCAAAACAGTTCTGTTTAGCTGTGACTGAAAGGTTTTTATTCTGCACTCTTGATGATGATTACTTATGTTTTGGATTTGTTTGCATTGTGATTTTAATGTCTTTCTTATTCTGTAAAGGACATTGAATTACTTTGTGTAGGAATTGTGCTATGCAAATAAACTTGCCTTGAATTGCCTAGTTTTTGTATGCAGTGGAAGATGGCAACACCCTGCTCTGGCCTCTGAAAGTTGGCATTATAAAGTCATAATTTGAATGCCAGCAACGCGTTAGGAAAGTGAGGAACATTCACATTCGTAAGGGCGCTGCGTCTTTAATGTATCCCGTGTGAACAATATTTTCTCATATACAACTGCATGCCCTTTCATTTCAGAGTGCGTTTTAACAAATAATCACCAACACCTGCTATGCACAATCGTGTCAAACGTCCTTTTTATTCAAATTGCAGGATCCAATAAACGCAGACAGCTTGACCTTTGTAAATGAACGCGCGAGTGGCTCCTCACTCCAAACCTCGTTAAAAACCGTCCTCCTGTCGCCTGGTTAAGGTCACATCTGTTTTCACGTTTTCACCGGAATATTTGTCAAATCCAAGCGTGCCAAAAGACAGAGTCCATTGTTACGGGAGATGCCTATTATCACATTGACAGCGGCGCGTGGATCCAAGGTGCCACTTAAAGGACAAAGCACAGTGATTCCCAGCTAATGACAGCTTTTAGAGCAGAAATGACAATGTGAAGCAGGTGCAATAGTGGAGCTGCTACTGTTTGATTGATAGATTTTTATTTTTTTATTTTTTTATTCCTGGAGAATGCAGTTATTGGGTCGTTAGACATTTGAGTTTGGTTTAGTTTAAATTTAAGTGGCTCTACCTGATTTTTTTTCACGTAGTTGAGCAAAATATTTCGTGTCTTGGTCAGATATATAGTAAAAACAGCTCTTAGGGTCAAAATGAGAATTCTGTGTGCAGTCTGCATCTAATTATACAGTTCTTTATCCACCAAGAATCAGGAACTGTGCTGCTAGGATGCTACTTGTCATGGCAAAACTCTATTCTGGTCTCTGCAACTTGTGAAACACGTTTAAAAACTCATCGCTTTGCATAATTACAATGCTGGAATGTGTTAGGAAAGTGAGAAGTAAATTTGGACTGCTGCAAACTGCACAATTCACCAGTTCTGTTTTTTCAGGCCTAGCACAAGTATAGCGTTGCTTGCTGCCTTGACGCACTGTGACAGCAGTCAATTCTTGGAAGCAAGGATGATAGAACTAAAGAGCCATCTCTCCTTACTGACCCAGGGCTCAGTGACCCAGAGCCAGTTCCTTGACTTGGTGGTGACAGTGGGAAAATCTAAGTCCATGTCCATCACTGTGATGAATGAATTAGATGCGACCGTGGCTGTTCCTGCTGGTGCTGGTATGTCGTCATCCAACATCTATGGTGCAGCTAAACCATAGAGTCCAACTTCCTCTACTCCAGTGGTTCTCAAATAGTGGGGCGCGCCCCCCAGGGTGCGGTGAGACGCCAGGGGGGCACGTATGGCTCCGGGAACATGCTTTTCTTTTGCCGTACTAGAATAAAATGTAATTGCACGTCCACTGCTGTAGGTGGCAGTTGCGCTCTCATTGTCAGAGTGTGCGCAGAGACACAAGAGAACAAGAGACACTTTTGCTATAGAGACACTATATAAAAAAAAATTAACAGGGATGAAAAGAAAGGCAGAGATGGACAGAGGTAATGAGACACATGAAAGTCACCTGAAAAGTAAAGTCCCAGCTACAGATTGAGCAGGAGCTGAGAGTTGCAGTGTCATGCTTCAAACCCCGGTTCGAAAAGCTGTGCCCTGCAAAACGTGCTCATTGCACCATTTATCCTGACTTCTTCATTTTGATAAAGAAAAAAAAAAAAACAGGACAAATTGTTTTATTAATTTTTGTCTTGTTAATTTTGCTGATCAATTAATTTATTATTATTTATTGATTTTATTTAATTTTAATGTATTAATGTGATATTTATTTAATTTTAATGTATTATTTTTATATTTAATTTAATGATATATTTGTTTTATTTGATATTTAACTAAATTTTATTTTATTTTTTCAGTATCAAATGGTTCAATCAGTTGTTCAAAAATGTGTATAGTTCAAATAAGAATAAACAAATATGTAAATTAATTTCAGGGAAGTTTATGCATTTTACATTCTACAAATATAAAAAAAAAACAAAAAAAACAATGTTATTAAAGAATTTTTTGTTGTAAGCTGATCTATATTGCTTTCTTGTTTTTTGTTTTGTTAAATTGTACTATTATAGTTGTGGGGGGCATGATAGAAAATAATTGAGAAACACTGCTCTACTCCCTCTCACAACTGGTCCTTTATTCATTTAAAATCCATCACTGTACACTATGAAAAAGTAGGTTGACCATCACTATCTTTCAAAAGAGAACAACACGGTATAAACTGTATTTACAAGAGACTACTCGATAGACTGCCTGAATATCTCACTTTTAATACAAGATTTCATGATTGAGCAGCACTAGAACTGAAAAGGGGGAAACGCTTTTAGTTATTGTATTTTGCTTCCCAAAAATGGAACACATTTCAATGACTTGCAAAACTGGGTACATTGGTGCCACTAACTCACTTTAATAATGTGGTGATAAACATTTATACTCACACCGGCACCTGTTTTATTGTTTTAAATGGACCTATGCAGTTATTTGTTTTGTTTCTTTTTTTTGTATTGATCTATATTTTAACAGGACGCTCATGAAAAAGAGTCTGGTACTCTTAATGTGCTCTTTCTGTGAATAAATGTAGATAAATGAAAAGAATGACATTTTAGCTCTCTTTTTTACTTGTGTTCAGTCTCTTTGAATTTCATTAATTCATTCAAAGGTGGTAGCTACTATTGTAATCACAGCTACTTTGGGGTAAATTGACTGAAGATACTGGCACACACCGCATTCACACTTTGGTGGCTGAAGTGTCTTGCCCCAGGACACAACAACAATATACACTGGTTGGAGTAGGGTACCATCTACCAACAGACTGAACCAAACCATGTAAACTCACTTACAGCATGAATGGAAGAGCATCTGGTTTAAAAATCCTCCAAGGCACCATCCGAGTATTTCCCTGTAAATGAACGAATGACAACAGGCAAACGTTTATCATTTTAACATCAAGCATATAATTATCGCACAGTGTTGGCCTTTTGTCTATTGCTTTTAGCTGGGTGCTCACTTCAAAATCTTCCCTTTTAATATTAATTCCACTCAGCATGCTTGGCTTTGACTTGTGAATAAATTTGCCCTTTTTTTTTACCGTGTTCCATTGCTCTTCAGAAGCAGAAATGGATTTAGCTTTTATTCTAATTCCTCATGCACTAAGACGGGTAAATACTCGGGTCACAGTTTAGTGGATAAAGACGCCTCAGAGCTACTCATTTTACAAGCCTGCGCTATCAATTCATCTCTTCCTCAAAGCAAAACATTAACTTCCAACCTCGCTGTTTTGCATTTAGAAAACAGTTTTGACTGACGGGATTAAAACGCGAGATCTTTTATGTATTTATAATAGATCCAAAATACACAACGCTCTGAAGATTCGATTAACCTTTGGATTTCTTTGTACGTTCCAAATAGCCTTTCTTCTCCACTGCTGCCCACTGCCCCGTAATCCGCTCATAAAAGGCTTTGGAGAGTTCAGCATGCCAAGGATAAAGTCATTGTAGTCTGACTGAACAATGTGTGTGTTTGCTTTTCAAATCTGTTATTGGTTGTTCAAATAAGTGTAAGTTATAAATTATCAGCAAAGAAAGACGTACTGTGATTATGTGTCCTATGCTAAGATGTCCAAACCGGCTAAATTGGCATGTAATGGAGCTAGCGTAAATTCACCCTGGAAGACCTAACTCCGCTCCCGTCTGATCACTGCTTCTCTGGAGTTTATTTGCTCCTCAGCCTTCATCACCACCTCCTATTACTACTCCTTGCTGCCCGCCGCACCTCCTCTTCATCCAACCAGCGCCCAGTCTGCCCTATTTAAACCCCTATCGCAGACGCATGGCCGCTTCAGTTTCTGCCATGCCCCTATTCCTCCCCAGGACCTGCTCAGCTCTGCATCATCTACATCGTCCCTTCACTCCCTCAGCCTCATCTTGACCATGTCCAGGGTCCAGGGGGAAGACATCTCTTAAACGTTATTTAAATGGCCATGTCCTTGATCGTGATGTCTTCTACCCTGGTCTGAGCGTCAAACATAACTCATTCAGTTAAGCCTACTCATATGTTTTCGTGTCCCTTTGAGTCTTTCCATGGTGAACTGTAGCAATGACAGTCCAAACAGAGATGAAATATTTTTGTTACTACTTGCTTGGTTTCGATTTTTCATTTATGTCTCCTACCCATGGTTTTAAGGTTAAGATATACTGTACTTTATTGGCTCTTAAGAGAAATTCGTCCTCCTCATTTGACCCATCCTTCAGTGCCACTGGGGGAACCTGTCAGAAGCAGTGTCCGTGGGGACCCATCATGAGGTAGCGGGGTAGTTCTGGCCAAGGTTTGAGCTAGCCTTGGTCAGGACAACCTTAACTGGAGGATTTGAGCTATAGTGCATGTTTTGGGTTGATAGCAGAAACCGGAGTACCCGAAGGAAACTCATGCAGACACAGGAAAACATGCAAACTCTGGGAGTAGAACCTGGAGACCTTCTGTGAGGTTACCTTGCAGTTTCAAAATGATGAAATATTGGGACAGTTGCTGTAGAAGTTAAAGCAAAAGTCATTGAAATGGTAATGGTGGTGAATTATAACCTTCATCTGCCATAGGTGCTAACAATTTTAACTTGTACTTTATTAATGCTTTTTTCTCCTAGAACATCCAAAAACTATTCCAGCTTTTTCAGTCATCATACAAATATTGGGTTTGGAGTGTAATCTGTCAATAGTGTAGACAAAAGTACCATAGTGAACATATCATAAAACTGATCCAAATATGGCAAGGATAAATTTTTATTAGTAACCCTGAAAAGGTTCTGATGAAGGCTACAACACCAAAAAATGTGCAATATACTTATGAAGAAAGGGAAACTTCTGAAACAGTCATGCTCTTCATAAGATAAGCTAAAAGGTCAACAATACCAGATGTTGTAAATAGATTTTTATGCATTAATGAATCTCTAATTGACACTTTGACCCAATACCAGATCATGCAAATTTATGATATTTTCGTTTTATTCTAATGTTAATTCTAGCTACACTTGACATTGCTGGCCTTTATAGCAAACAAGTTAATATCCATGTATACTTATAAAAAGATAGTGCTTTATCAAACCCCTCCTGATTTGTTTTTACGCTCAGAATAGGCAGTTTGTCAGACATGCTCTCATTCATCTCTTGAGTTTACCATCACATGAGTCTGATTAAACTCCTCCTCTGTTTAAATCAATGCCCCTTCTCTTTGAGCATAATTATTCTCATCCATCTCACTGCTACTTTGTCCATCACACTATCACATTTGTTCATTACCTGTTTTGCTTTTAAATGTGGTGGTGAAAATACAAGTTTTTGGACACCTTAGTCTTTCACTTTGTATAACTTAAAATGTTTGTTTATGGAAAAAAAGGGAAAAAAAGGAAAACTTGCAAATGTGGCAAAAAAGAAGTTTGCTGCTAACACTGAAGGATGTTAACTAGCATTCTGTGTTGTGTAAGCATTTTGAACACTGAAATTATGTGGTGAAAGGACTAAACACATTAACTCCGCCTACAACCACATTTCAAATAGATATGCTAACTTAGGCAGAGGCTAAGGACTAAAGAAAAGAGTGAGGAGGAGGAGGGTTATCCTGCTACCATATAATTCTGACCCATCATCGGCTTCAATATTAAAAAGTGACTGGCTAAAAATGTTACGATGTCATGTGAACACAACCCATTTCCTGCTTGGTCATTCAATTCAGCTTCCAATTCTAATATGATTATTCTGCCCATGTGACCTGTGAAGTATAATAAGCTGCCCCATGACATTTTCTCCAGTTGTTAAAGTTATTACATTGTGAGTGGAACAGTGGGGTACCAATCTGTTCTCCCTGCTGTGTCAGTATCACACGTCCAGTCCACTCAACAACATGCTCCATCACCCAGCAACTGTCGTCAAGGTGACACCGGGATGCTGTCACCGCAGAAACGTATCACTGTGAGACTGATGTCCAAAGATGTGCACAATGTACAGTAAGTGGACAGGTCTATATTCAGTGCACTTCAGAAATCTTACTTCTCATGTGGAGCGCGGGGTGGGGGTGGGGGTGGCGATGGGGTGGGGTGGGATGTCACCATGAGCTCTGGATCAGGGATGTAATTTGATTTGACTTCTATATTCCAAAATAATAAAACTGCTCTAAAAAAATAAGTGGACAAGTCAGAATAAAGGTAACATAGGTATGCAAGTGTTTTTGGTTTTCCACCACTAAACATGCAGTAGTAAGAATGGATTCGATTTATATAGCCATGTTAGAATGTTTTAAAATACACTTCACATTGGACACATCTTCACATCAAAACCAGGACTAAACGGGGAATCAACCCAAAACTAATTTAGACCAGCACTAAACCAAAAGTAGAACAGGACCAAATCCAAGTTTACATCTGGACTAAACTGGGACCTAAAATTTATTTTATTTAAAGTACAGTGGCTATGTTAAAGCTTCAAAAATGTTTCGAGTTGCAGCCCTCTGTGAAAAACATGTGTAGACCCCTGCATTACATTAAGTATTCACTCCACTCCACTGGTGTTGGTAAGCTGCTGTTGTAGCCACAGCTGCCTTGAGAAGTGAGGCAGCCAATCTGAGTTAGTGCACCTAATAACAGTGTAGAAATACACCCCCCCCCCCCAAAAAAAAAAACCAAAAACAAACAAACAACAAAAACAAAAAAGAAAGTTACAAAAGAAATATTTGGACAATCATCAGGGTTTACAGATGTTTTGCTCTGTATCCTGCGATGCAATTTCCAGCAACACACACACATAACCATTTAGACTTCAGCTTTCTCCTAAGGCCTATCTCCTTTCTCTGTCTCTGCTCTTCAGTGCCACACAAACTGTAGCAGTGTCATCTTCTCTAAAACCCCACAATCTCAAGTCTTTTCTCCTTCTATATTTCATACAGTCTTCCCCCGAAAAGATCAATTTGTGGAAATAAATGGTGAGGCCAAATGGAAGGCTGACAATCACGTAAAGGATCTGTACTGGACACTATAGAGACAAACCTTTCTCATGTAGGAGCTTAAATTGGGAGGTTAGAACTTGATTAGCCATCTTGGTTTTCCCATTCATAGAAATACATTTGGACAAAGTTATTTAGAACTGTTTTGATACAATAGTAACCATAGCTGTTTCATCTTGGTTTTGTCTTTGCTTTTTAGTTGCTGATGTGAGTATGATTTGTTGTTGCGACATGCTGCTTTCAAGTGCATGTCGGACAGTTCATCTAGAGACTTCTTCCAGGGTGGAACTCAGTTTAACTACTATCAGCTGTGGGTGGACTAAATTAGCTTAGGACACCATATTGGCAGAGAATAGGTAACAGCAATGTTTAAAACACTTAAAACACATTCACTTGCTCCATTCTTGTGTTAACCGGGGCGCATTTTAAAGTGGAACCTTCACGCTGCAGCGATCCGCCTGTCAATCTCACGCTCCATCCTTCCCTCACTCATGAACAAGATCCTAAGATACTTGAACTCCTCCACTTGAAGCAGAGACTCACCACCCACCTGGAGCGGGAAGGCCACCTTTTTCCGGTCGAGAACCATGGCCTCAGATTTGGAGGAGCTGATTTTCAACTCAGCCGCTTCACACTCGGCTCAAACCGCTCGAGTGCAGGTCGCAGGTCCTTGTTTGATGAAGCCACCAGGACAATATCTTCTGCAAACAACAGAGATGAGATCCTGTGGTCCCATCCTGTGGTCCCCAAACCGGACCCCCTCCGGCCCCTGACTTTGGCAGTTGTTTAGTTGGATAAGTTATATATTTAACTCTATTGTTACGTAATGTAATTTTGAATTAACAGCGTTGGATTGGATTTTGTTAAAAGCTGCTTGAATAAACTACCAGCAAAGAGGAACTGTCAATTAATAATTACTTTACAGCACACAAACACATACATCTTATACGGTATTTCACTTGTGTTCAAAATCATTTGGTATAAAAAGGATCTAAAGAAGGAAAATACTTTTGCACTTGCAATAATACAATAATACTCAACAGAAGAAGAAAATGCTGTTTAATAATATAATAAATAAAGCAGTTCCATAAAAAAGAAAGACCCTGGCCTCTCCAACATAAACACAAAAGCAGAGGTTAAAGGTGTCACTGTATATCTGTGTACTGTAAAAGGGACTCTAAATTTGCCCAAGCTTGTTTCATGACTTGTTTCTGCTCACCGTGGTGTTTCTGATTGTTCCATTATTTGCATACTTTTCAGTCGCTGTTCCCTCTTGCGACTCAAAGTGTCAACAGAGATATTTGCCAGATGAGAGCCAGAGGAGAGCCTTATCTTCTATAAAGATGTTAGTTCTTGGACTCATCCTCTAAAGCTGCCTGTTCTGACTTCTTTTCATAGTCAAACTGTAGTTAAAATTGTTACTTTAGAGGCAAGGTCTTTCCAAAACACTTTTCTGTTCTCTGGCCTGTCTAATTAATTTGTTCTATTCAGCCAGACTTTTTGGGAGATTGCAGTCTCTTGAGGTCAATCAGGAATGGGGCTTCCTTGTGGGTGAAACCATAATGAGAGGGAAGGTGTGTGTGGGCTGATGCGTCTGGGTCCTGTAGCATAGAACAATTACGCTGGCAAGACAAAAAACAAAGTCTAGATTCATGACATTTTAGCCAATAAAACTGACAGACTTTGTGAAAGGACGAAGGGTTCCATAGCAAGGTTAGGTAAACATTAGTTAATAGGTTGAATAAAGAAAGGTTCTGAGCTTTCACATGCAAAACTTGTATTTGGGTCCGATATGTTCAGATTATAGCAGTGACTTTTTAAAGTACTTTTTTTTTAAACCAGTAAGAGCTCATCCAACTCACTCTACTTTTAAAATAACCCATGCACCTTTTCATCAAGATATATCTATATATGTGCTGTTATCCCTTTAGCAAAGACATATTGTGCTTGTGTCTGCTGTATAGTGAGTGTCTATGACACCCGTGGATCATACTGTTATAATTTGGACATTTTAAATTGCAATATTCATCCAAAACAACTTAAAATACAAGATTCGCTGACTTCTGCTGTGCCTAATGAGTCATAAAGTTGTTGGAATTTCCTATGGATAGCTGCAGATCACACGCTGCCGAATCCTACGCGAATCACAAACTAAGAAGTACAATTGGAGAATTAAGTACAGGGCAGTGGCCGTGTACCAGTGGTGATGAAAACGGGTTGATTGGAGCAATGACGTCTTGGATACAGGAGAATAAAGATCATTCAAACATGCAGAAATCACTCTAAATACAAACTTTGAAAGGGTAAATGAGACTGGGAAACAACTATAACATGAATGAATTATGAATTATGAAGAGTAAACAAGATTATTCAACTCAAATGAATGACTGTCAGTACACAGCACTCAAGGCCTAATACCTCCCTGGCATTGAGCCCTGTTAACATTTATAAATGACTACTAAATGATCAGTTAATTGCAGTTAATTAGCTTTGCCACGCTAAACCATGAAATTAACTAGTCTGCCATTTTTTTTAAGATCTTACACCCTCCACCCCCTGTTAGGACTATACCAAAAATAGCGCAATTGAATTAAAGTGATAAAATAATTAGAGAAATTAAAAGAATCAATTAGTGAGGGAGCTATGGGAGCAGGAGAGGGTCTTTGGGTAAAAGAGGGGCGTCTCCTGGGATAAGGGGTTTATTATTAATATTGAGGATGTGAGCGTCTTGGCACAGAAGAGGTAATTCGTCACTGTCAGTAACCCAGAAAAGCTGCACTCCTGAGAGAAGAGAAATGTCAATACACTATGGGACTGTATTCTTATATGGTTGGAAATTGGCAGTGTTTTGTGTGGTGTAGTGGGTTAAGCGTTTGAGTCCAGCCAGTGCGCATTATGTTGGTGTGTCTTGATTTCTTCTGTCGGGGCAGGGTATGGCTGGGGGGGGGGAGCATCTGGCTTGAAAGTCTTGGGGGAGGTGATGGTAGAAACATAGTCTAGGTTACCGTTTTACTTTGTGCTTTTGTAATAAAATGAGACGCAGTGGCACGGTGGTTAGACTCACCTCAACGACAACAAGGTCTTAGGTTTGATTCCTGGACTGGTCGTTGCAATGGCTCCATCAAATTTATGCAATTCTGTATCTAATTCTGTATGTTAATTCTTATTGTTGTTATTGTTTTGCCTGGAATATTCCACCGTATGGCGTTAAACTCATCGATCTTACATTTTTTCAAGATGTTTTTATTGCTAAAGAAATACAATGGCTCAGTCAATCTTCTTTAGTGTAATACGGTGGAACATTTTAGGGAAATCAATAACATCTCCATGGAGACAAGCAGGTGACATACCCTCCGCCTTTTCCCCCTCACTAAAAAAGCAAACCATGACCTAGTCCACAGTTCGTCCCATTTAGTTTGGGTTCTGGCTTAGACCTGGTCCAGTCCTAGTACCTTCATTAGCTGTGGTTACGGGTCACATGCAACTGAAATATTGTTGAAGATCCAGAAATATCAGATGAGATAATTATCAGATTTTGGTGTCCATGTGAACATAGCATTGTTACGTCATTCTGAAGTCTTGATTTGACCATTTATAAGTCTACTTAGAAAACCATGCGTTCTTTTCTAAGTTAGTACTTGGCCTGAAAACTTGTAGAATCTTTAATGGAGATCTCACAAATTGAACTTAACACCACAGCAGACTCTCTGTTTTTAAATTCTATTTCTTAATCCAATTTAATCTTCCATTCCCTCCTCGCCTTTTGCAGGGCCACGGCTGTCTTTAGTCCTGTCACTGCCAATTATCACTTACCCACAATGCATCACTGTGGCGCGGACAAGAGCAATTTAGCGCTTTCTAATGCTAAGTGTTTGCCAGTGTGTTGGAATGGGCCCGATCAATGGAGCATCCCTGTTTCTCTAAATGTCTTTAAACGCCTCGCACCCGCCACGGTGTGTTCATGGACTTGTAATTGTTTCGGTTGCTCGGGAGAGAGAAAAATCAATGGTGCAATGATTGGTTTCTCCGCTGTCCCACAAACACTCGTCCCACTTAAATGCCCCATCTGAGCCTTGGGTTAAAAATGATTATTTGTCTTGTTGGGTTGTGTTATTCTAAAATAGCAAAACCCGAATATTTTTAAGATAAAAAAAATTTGAGTTGTTCACATATATAAAAATTAAATGTTGTCTAAATAATATATAACTTTTTTCTGTGCCATTCTGAGTTCATTGAAAGCACCTTTTTAGATTTATAGTTAAAGATGCACTATGTAACTTTTCTAATCGAGGTTCTGCCACCTGCTTGTCTCTATGAAGATGTTATTGCTTCACCTAGAATATTCCACAGTATGGTATTAGGCTTATATATCACCATGCAGACAAGTAAGTCTGATCTGTGAAGAGGCAAGCCCACTGACATGTTTTTCCATGGTATTTTAAGCAATAAAACACATATATTTGTATAAATACAAGATGAACAGGTTTAATGTCATAACATTCAAGGGAAAGCAAAAGTATCTCCATGGAGACAAGTAGGCGGCAAACCTTCCTCCAGAAAAGTTACATAGTGCAACTTTAAGAAGTCTAATTAAATAGATAGAATAGATTTAACCTTCAATCTATTGTTTTTGCTTTATTTACTATTTGAATGTACAGTATAAATTTGTGTTTAAATAGGCTAGTAATTCAAATTCCACAGCAGATATCCCATTTGAAAAGTATGCTGTAGGTTTACTCTATTTATTCTATGATTCACTTCTGTGACACAGTTATTTCCCTTGTGGATCAATATAGTTTGTCTAAAACAAACCAAAAGCTGCGTTTTGTAATTAGGCCAATGACACATCTGCTCCTCTACAGTAGCTCTGTTTTTCAAGCACCAGGTGTTTGCACTTTTCTCTCTTTGGTGCAGACAAAACTCAAAATGTTGAATGAGCCCACAAGGCCACTGTACTTGTTCACAACTCTTGACAACAGAAATCTGAACTTGTTGACCTTTGCAACCATCTGTCAGTATTTTTAGACTTGTTTGTGTTGTCAGGTGAATGGAGCCACATGACAATTATTATTCCCCTTTTTGAAATGGTGAAAGAAAACAGTAGTTTTGTCAGTGAACAGGCCTGCCTTTCTCTTTTCCTTCTGAAAATAAAAAAGTGAAAACCTTGTGAGAAGAGGTCAGCTAAGCTAAGCACGCCATCACTTTATATGATGTATCCAGATACTTAAGTTTATTCTTAATTAAGTCACAGTTTTCACAAATACTTTTTTACTCTTACTAGAAAGACTGTGCCTGAAAGGCTAAGTTACAACATGGCACTCTGTATGTTGTGAAAAAGTTAAAAGTCCTTTATGAAATCATCATGAACACCAAACACGCTTCAACAACACAAGTTCTCCTCGTCTTGACCTCTCTCCTAAGTCGATTATAGGCCTGCCCTGTAGAGCACCTGCTTCCACACAATCGGAGGCCAAGAAGGACTCTTTTTCCTCTCTTTTCTGGAGATATTTCTTGGACCACTAGTTGTTGTTTTTTTACTTTTTTCCACTGAGATTAATAATCTCTTTTTCAGGGAACCCTGGCCCCAGACCCCAGAGTAGTTTAGTTTTATTTCATTTTTTGAAGCGAGAAAACCTACTCTTACTTGCTTACAATTTTTAGTCACTTTATCCACCTTGTATCTGCTATAATCCAGTCCTAGATCGGCCCTGGTTTAGTTATGAGACAGGACCATCATAATATACTATACAGTCTATTGCAAAAGCCCAATCTCTGAGCTGTGAGATGACAACCCTGACCTTTCCACTGACTCGTCAATCTGCAATCTCATAAATCATATCATAAACATGCTTTTTCTGGTATTTAGTTACAATCTATGATATATCTTTGATTATTTTACTTTACATAAATTGCAATAGCGATCTAAAATGTCTTAATAATAGAAAAAGCTCTATTGAACTAAGAGTCAATGCTGACCATGGCTTTGCTTACAGCTTTGTCTGTGGAGTGTTGCTGTTCATGGTAACAAGCAAAGGATTATTTTATTATTATTATTATTATATTCATTCATTCATTCATTCATTCATTCATTCATTCATTCATTCGAACCCAGTGAGAGCACTTGGGCCCTCTTTTTTTATGGGCACCCTGTTTAAAATACAATACAAGCAGGAAAAAAAACAAAAAAGTATACAAGTCTGTATAAAACATTAAAAACAGGTGCAGGTGTGTATAAAAGTTTGTTACCAGATTGTTAAATCGCAATTGGGTCTCCAACATATCCAGTTTTGCTTTTCCTTGGGGTGTATTACATTTTGTGAAGCAAAACAGCTAAAAGTCTCAGTTTTAGTGTAGTTTGTCCTTAGCCTTATGCAGTCAGAGATCTGGTATTAAATGTTTCGGTAAATATTTTCTTTTCTTTGTCCAAGTACAACAATTTTCTTAAAAGAATACAAATTTAAAATCAAAGCATGAAAATATTAAATCAGTCTGGTCACCATGCCTTCCATCGCTTGAGCCAGAACCAAATATGATTATGAAATCAGATTTTCAGTGACACATGAGAAACGAAGGAGCTCATTGGTCACTCATGTTACTCTCACCTCAGATTAAGAGAGTTTAATTCCTCCTTGCAGGCAGCCATATTTGTTTTGACATGGACAGATTGGTGAATCCACCAAGTTAAAAGCAAAAAACAAGTCACGTTTATGTTGTCGTGCAAAGAGGGGATATTTTACTTTTATGGGGTATTAACTTCCAACATATAACATATTTAGATCCCCATGTTATCTTTTATTGTTTTGCAAATACACTGCCTGGCCAGAAAAAATGTTGCCACCTGGATTTAACTAAGCAAATAGGTCTGTACCTCCTCCAGTTGGTCAGGTCTAGGACCAGCAACAGTCTGTGCTTAAAGAATGAGGTCAGCTGACACCTGAATATACTGAATGACCAGGTTATTCCATCAATAGATTTTTTCTTCCATGATGGCACGGGCATTTTCCAAGATGACAATGCCAGGACTCATCGAGCTCAAATTGTGAAAGAGTGATTCAGGGAACATGAGACATCATTTTCACACATGGATTGTCCACCACAGAGTTCAGACCTTAACCCCATTGAGAATCTTTGGAATGTGCTGAAGAAGGCTTTGTGCAGCGGTCAGACTTGACCATCATCAATGCAAGATGTTGGTGAAAAATTAATGCAACACTGGATGGAAATAAATCTTGTGACATTACAGAAGCGAAATCGAAACAATGCCACAGTGAATGTGTGCCGTAATCAAAGCTAAAGGCTGTCCAACAAAATATTCTGAGTGTGTGACCTTTTTTTTGGGCAAAGCAATGCATTATATTCACTAAAAACATGATATTAACATGTTTTGTGTCACTTTTGTTTTTGATACTTTGACTCCCCCTGTCCTTGCTCTCTGTGCTGAGTCACTGCCCCTTCAGAGCGCAGCGTGCATCCCACCAATGACTATTACACATTGCATAAGGTTTATGAAGCTGTAGCGTACAGTTTTGTATCATGCTTGTAACATATAAACTTGTGGGCTGAGCAGTGCACAGAATCTTATAGCTAATCGTAAGGAGGGTTAGAATAGGGCCTGGGAGAGCTATATTACTGAAATTTGCATGAACTCAATTCAATTCAAGTTTATGTATATACAACGTTTAAAACAACTTCAGCTGACCAAAGTGCTTCACATAAAAGTCAACAACAAAACAGCAAGAGATCCTGTCTAGCTCATACTACACACCATAGAGACCAGGAGAGTTTTCAGTCTAGTCTTGAACTGCATTAAAAACTGACCTTAAACCTCTTCAGACATGTTTTTGATGAGGGAACGACGTTATAACATGGTAGAAAGCTAAAAAAAATCGTTGGCATAATACCCCCTCTATATATAATAATAATAATATAATCAAGCATTTTGCCCTGTTCTTCCATTTCTTTGTTTTACAGTGCTGCCTCAGTTCTGTGCTCTAAAAACAGGTGGTGAACTGTCGCTGAATCCACTCATCTTCTTTATCTTCAATTTCAGCAGCGCTTTAGATTTCATTTCAACACCCAGTCCCATTCAGACGAGGATTTACTTTTTTCCCCTCCAATAACCTTGTGTATGAGAGCAAATGTCCTTACAAGCATTTGAACAAGCCTCTGCGTAAATCAATAGAAAAATACCTCTACAACTGCAGATCTGATATAAGGTTACAAGAAATACTGCTTTGAGGAAAGAAGCAGTTGAAGATATTGGAGATTTTTGTCACGCTTAAAATAAGGTTGAAATATGAAATGGAATTGCGCAGATTTCGCACCTGAGTATCATAGCAACCAAACGGCGAATCCGGAGCGAGGCCATTGCCGGTAACATCTCTTCCCGCTTGGAGGACTGGTTTAGCGGGGAACGGGTGCTTAACAACTCTGTCAGTCAAACCTGTTACTAATGCTAGCAGGAGCAACCTCAGGGAAAGAAGGGGCCTGATTTGTCTGTTATTAATGTTCACATCTTGAGTTACGGACATAATAGCAAAATAAAAAATACCAGGATCATGTAGAGCAGGTTAATACAGACATTGTAAGGTCAAAATAACAAGCCTGACAGAAATAGTTATGGAGAGAAGGTCCACAGTTTTCCAATAAATTTTTCCAAGAAGAGCGCTCATGCTCACTTCCTATTTGGAACGCAGCGGTGAGCAGGTTAGCTGTCTAATTATATGTACGGTCTTTGCTCATGCTCAATGTGTAGCATACTGAATTGAGTTCTACACATTTATCTGTCTGGAAAGGCTCTTGCTGAAAGCGAATGGGATCTATCAATATGAATACTCTAATCTGATTGGGCGATGCGTCACAACAGTGGAATGAACCAAAAAATCAAACTTTACTTAAATCCTGTTGAGGGAAATGCAAAGACATCTTTCCCGTCCTGACTATAGGCAAAAACATATATCTTGGACAATTAAGTGTACAGGTATATCTTTTTAAACAGAAAAAAGGCTGACTTACCATTGGACAAACTTTTGAAAATTAATAGATTTCTTGATATACTATTGACACCCAGCCTCACCTGCTTTTGAAGACTTACAATTGTGATTTACTCTTGACTGTAATGGAGGCGCCGCTGCTTTAAATACCACGATGCAAGCAAAGAAGCTGCTCCGTGACGCGATTAAATTAGGTCAGGCCCATTTGCTTTATTACTATTTCTCTTGATGCTCTTCCACTCTTTGATTATTAAAGCCTTTCTTCCTCAATAAATTCCAACTTCTGTTCTCAGTCTTCCTGACAAGGCTCACACTGGGACCACAAGAGACGCACCCCTGTTCTCATCTGAATCTTTTATGAGCTGCCAAATTTTTTACGAAGGTCCAAATGAAAAACACCTTTTTTGCAATTTTACTACAGTCAAAGGAAACTGCCTAATTGAGATTTAAATTTTTTCTGACACTGGCCCTTTTCATTTTCTTGAAAGGAGAAACCAGTGACTCCCGATGCTTCTCATTGTCATTATAATGTGTCGTCTTCTTGTTAATTTCACATTTTTAGATTTTTTTTCTTCTCAAATTCAGTATTTTACTACAGTATTTCAAGCATTCATTCACTGCAGAGGTGGCGAGCTATGATTCTGTAGTCACTGCTGCCCTGGGGTAGACTACTGCAAACATGGCTGCCAAGATGTGTCTATTTATGGACTATCTGACCATGAAAGTCTGAGAGAAGTGTCTTGCCCAAGGACACAATGGCTGTACGAAGTGGTCAGAGCTGAACAGGAACCAGATTTGGTGAAAGGTGAACGCTCAAATATAAACATATGCACAATTGCCTATGATACAGAACGCACACTTCTTAACTCTTACTACTTCAAAACTGCACACTGTTGAATCTCCCCGAGTTCATATGGGCGTGATTGACAGGTGGATTAGCCAATTGGGGACATGCATGGTCCAATCAGTTAAGTGGTAACTAATGAACGTGAGACCTATAATTGTATTTAAAATCTGTTTCTGAAACTTCATAAACACCAAGTTGTTATTGTCTACCTTTTAAATGAGCTTGTCTACCTTTGTCTACCTTTTAAATGAGCTTTCTGGACTTAAAACAACCATGACAGGGATATTAGTTAGCATGTAGCTGGTTAGCCTATGTAATGTCTTTGAACTTTTCGAAAAGACTATGGGAAAAATGAATGAAAAGTTTACTTCCAGAACCGGAGCAGACTTCAAAGTGGACTTAAGTTCCATATGGCTGCTTATGAGGAAAAAATAAACAACAAAAATAATCACAGGGGGCTGTAAAACATTGTAGATCTCTGTAGAATCAATGAGCAAAAAACTAAACTGTTAATTTTAAGTGAGAGAGGGTTGATTTTGTTGGTTAATCACAGGTGACCAATGAGCTCCTTCGTTGTGTCACTGAAAAAAAAACAAATCTAACTGAATGATCGTGTTTGATTCTGGTTCAAGGTGTGACAGGGGGAAGTGGGGATCAGACTGATATCCCTCTGTATAATAAATACAGAGGGATACCACATCATTCTGGATTTTCTATATTTTCTATCCTAAACAGAATAAATGCATTTGTAACATAGAAGAGCCTTTTGTCCCTACTAAGGCCAGTTATTTACAGTGCTATTTCTGTGAACTGATGCAAATCTGAGGCGATGATTAGAATGAAACTCCAAACATATGGTTATGTTTAATTTGTTTTTCTCATTTTTCTTTTTGGGTGTAATTATCTCTAACTCGCAGATGGTAAATCGTGGTGTTCAGCCATTTGAAGCATTTAAATGAAAACATGATTTCAGACTTTGTGGCTAAACTATATGAAATGTTTTATTTATGCTTTTTCTACAATTGAACCAATGTGTATTTTTAAAACTATTTTCAAGTCATGGTCTCAAGACTACGGTTATGTTTTCTGATGCACTGCAGTTATGAGTGTAACTATGATTAAATCTTACAATGTGAAATGATACTCACATTTGCAATACTGTATTCTTTACCAGTCAGTCTGCGTTCCTACCCTCACCTATGGTCATGAGCTCTTTGGGTAATGACCAAAAGGACAAGATCACAGACATGGATTGTAGAAATTTTACTTTTCTGTATCAACTGCTCTGGCTAGACTTTTGTGCTATGCGTCTGTTACGTGCCACTTGGTCCAGGGGTGGTGGCACGCAACAAAATTATGTTAAAGCCTAGAACAAAACGGGGGCGTGGAGACATGGTCAAAAACAATAAATCAGATTTATTGTTACAAAAATAATACTCAAAAGGGTGTACAAACTAAATAACTGGGTAATACAAAAATAAAATAAAAAATAACCAAAAGATGCTGCAGCGGAGGACCCACTGGTTTGCGATATGGTGCGCACTCCGGCCTTTTATCCCCCAGTTGATTGCTGACTGCTCCAGGTGCGGCTCAACCGGTGGGTGGATCTGGATAAATGGAGGCAAGGAATAAGATCCGAGAGGTTTGATCCGTAACAACTTCACTGAATTTTGCACACACACGCACACACACACACACACTGCAGTAAAACAGGAAATAAGCCAGGGTTTGTACCAAAATTAAACCAGGAGTAAACCAGAACTCAAACTGGACCAAACCAAGTTGATATCAGAACTAAACTGGAATCAAGCTAGAACCAAACGTGAATGCAGATGTTTCCCAAAATAGTAGTTACATATTTTTCACAAAACCTGTCAATTTAATATACATTCACAGTACAATATTATAGTGAGCCTAACTGTGTCTACTTCACAAGATCACAATTCATTTTACATCCCTATTTCAGTCCTGGATTAGCCCTCTCAAAGTATTTTAACCACTAACTAGCATAACAAATACCACTCAGTTAGAGCTTAAACTGTGGTCTTAAAATTGAGGTTTACACAAAATCTTCTATCCCTTTCCCAAACACTATACTTACATCGCCAATATTTTCTCAAGTGATAATGGCTGTGAGCTCCATCCCCTTTAAACTGTGTCTTTATTGAAATACACACATTCACTCCAGCAAATAGACAGAGCCTTTTCTCACTGTGCGCTGTAGAGCTCGCAGCAGACTCTATTTGATTCGTCTCAGTGGTTGTTACATCTGCCTCGGTCTAATCGCTGGAACCAACATTTATCCAACAAGAAAAGCCACTCATTTTCCCCTTTGTTTCTGAGGCTGTCGGCTCAGTGTTAGTCAGAGCGTGAGGAAGGACTGTCTCTGGTGAGGGAGAGGATTGGCTCAGCTCAAGTCTACAGTCCAGCGCGGATCATTTCTTCTCTACTGAATATCTGGACGGACAGACTTTAGATTTTTGTAAAAGAAGGAGTATTACGCAGCTTTTACTTTTTGGATCTTTCTATAATGTTATAATATTGTTCCCTCACCAAAAACATGTCTGAAAAGGTTTTAGATATCATCCATGCATGTTTGAGTAATCTAGCAATCTCTCCTGGGCTATCTTCAAATGCTTCTTAAGGTTAGCTGTAAGATTCTGTGCAATGCTCCGCCCACAAGCCTACGTCACCCATGCTCCCACTCAACAGTTTTCCATAAATATACAAAACAATACACCTCAACTTCACAAACATTGATTGCATTGTCATAGCGCTCTGAAGGGAGTGTGACTTAGCGCTGAGAGCAAAGGGAGAGGAGACTCATAGCGTAAAAAAAATAAAAAGTGAAACTCATTAACGGTGTTAGTTTTTGGCAAATTAGCATTTTCAAAACAATAAAGTGTAACATTGTGAACTGTGTTAGCAAAGCACATTTTGTTTCATTATGAATGTTTTATTGCACTGAAAAACAGACAAAAACCCTGAATTCTTACTGTAAGCAGGTTTGCATCTCCACAAACCTGACTCCTCCTACTTGTTTCCATGGAAATTTTGTTCTTTTGACCATAATACTTCACAATATGTCATACAATCTTATCTATTTCCATTGAGAATTTTCCAAAGTATGATTTTAACTTTCTATTTCCATAGAATCATGCAGTTGACAAAATATACACTTTCTGTGCACCAAAAGTGTGGACACAAATGGATCAACAGAAGCACTACAAGATGGATTCCCCTGTGTTTGAAAACTCAAACCTGACAACAATCAAGCTTAGAGCACAAATTTAAGATACTGCAGCGTCGAGTAATAGGCATAACATTTAAGTATACAAGACGCATGCAAATAGCTACTCTGTTTGATTGGATGTAACCTTTTAATGACCCATTTAGTTGCGTTGCGCCTCTCTCTTGACTTGGCCTTTTCTGTCCCTCCTCCATGTTCTCATTTGTACAGATCCTCCATCTGGGGCCTCTAGACTACAGCCTTTTAACAGCTGCCTCTGCCCCAGTGGCTTTAACACAGAAAGCCACTAATCTCCTCTCACCACAGCCATTGTTACGATCCCAGAGGTCTGCCAGCTAAAACAGGCTAATTGATGTAGCCGACCGCTCATTGTAGGGATTTAGCAGAAGAGGAGGATTGTGGGTAATAAGCAGTGGACACAGGAAGTAAGGCTGAGGAGCTATTTCTGTCAGTAAAAATAATTATGAACACAGGGTACGTCACTAGTTATGAAATCTGGGAAAATCTGCATGGGTACAACCAGTGCTATGGGTTGCGGTGGTTAAGTCCTGGTTGACAAATCCAGAATGATATCTCTGTACATTTTTATACAGAGGCGGAGATATATCATACTGATGTCCTCTCCTTCCATCACGTCTCAAACCACAACCAAACATGATCGGTTTGTTTAATTCAGTGATGCATGTGAAACAAAAAAGCTTATTGCTCACCCATCATTTCAAATAAAATGACATTTTTTTGACATTAATTCTGCAGAAATACACAACGTTTTTCAGTCTCCTGTGGTATTTTTTAGATTTTTTTTACTCGTAAGCAGCTATATTTATGTTAAAGGGACTATATTAGGCTGTTTTTGTTTTCTCATCAAAAACATACCTGGAGTTGTGTTTTGTTTCATTTACACAAATCCTGCATTTATAGGTTGAGTTCTTCTCTGAAACAAAAAACAGTCTGTTCAACCTTGTGATGTCATGTGGTAAAACAGGAAGTGCTTCACTGTGTGTTTAAACTCCAGACACCTTCACTAGAATCATTTGGAGGATTTCTGCCCTGGATTTGCTCTCTCTTGCAATCTCTACTGAGGTAAAAGGAGCTGTTACCTTAAAAACTACCACTACACGACATCACAAGGTGGAACAGAGCATATTGAGCTTGACAGACTAATAATAAAGAGTTAATCAAACATGTGTGAATGAACCAACCACATCTCCAGGTATTTTTTTGAGGAGGTAACAACATTATAACATGACTTAAAACTCACAAGAGTCAGTTTTGTATAACATAACACCTTTAATTTGGATGGACGATACATGTCCCTGATTGGTTAATCTACCTGTTAATCCCTCCCATCTGAAAACGAGAGATCCACCGGTGACCAGACTCATATTTTAGTAAAGTATTGCAGAAGTGTGTGTTCTGGATCCTAGGAAAGATTCTCAGGTTAGACTTGTTTTAATGGGTTGGAAAATGACATCTCTGTCCTTGTTTTTTTTTTTTTTTTTTTTTTTTTTACATCTACAGAAACATAATGATAAAACTGGCAAGAAATTGCTTTTTGTTTACATTTTGTGTTTCGATAATAAGCTTCTCACTTTGGGTTGCCAGATTCAATGCCAAAATCAGTCTACAATTAAACATCTCTATGATGTGATTTGTGAGATTCAGCTGTGATTGTAATGCCATATGAAATAATTAGAAGCACACATTATAATTTTGTAGTTTGTTTAGTCTAGATTGTGGCTTGCTTTATTCCAGTAAATTGCTTATCCTAATTTTGATCCGATTATGTAATTATATAAAGCTGATATTAATGTATTTAATTTGTTTGTGTTTATGATAGGTTTTCATGTTTGGTAGCTCACTATAATCTAACATAATGACAATAACTGTAGGATTTTTTTTAATTTTTTTATTCCAAATCTCAACCAAAAATATCTTCACCTGTTTTGACTGGCGCATCCTTCATGTCACTGTGTCAAAGTGAAGAATTACCTTTGATCCAGTGGTGACAGGTTTGATAAAATGCTGTCTGTAGAATATCTAAATCTTACTGCAGTGCTTCAGATTATGAATTTCCTGCACTTTTCCTTTGACCCCAAAAAGACACTGTCAAAACCTTTTCAATGACTTGTCAAACTGCCAAAGAGATGCAGAGGTGTATGCTCAAAAAGCACAGTTTTGGCTTTGGGATTTAAACTAAAACATAATTTTCTTGGTTAATTAAAGTACACTTAAATCCCCATTTTTCCACGTATTTCAGTAAAAGCTGCTCTTGAGGTCTACTGCGTATGGTCTACATCTAATCAGAATGTAATCAGGATTTGTGTGTTAACATGCTAGTTGCTATTTGCTTTACAGTGACGGCAAAACTCAGTTCAGGCCTCTGAAAGTTGTGAAAAGAGCTTATAAACTCATTGCGGTGAATAATCAAGATGCTCAGAATGTGTATGGTAACTGTGGAGTAACTTTAGACCACTGTAAAAAAGTAAAATCAGGTAGAGCAACTTGAAAATGTCACATAAAAAACTAGCATATAGTGTAGTTGGGAGGAGTAAAGCTTCTAGGAACCTGTACTATCACAACTACTTAACCTACTAATACTGACTGTACTACTAAAAATGTTGCTGTACTGACAGAACTACTACTTACGCTACTACCACTAATGCACAACTGGTGATACTACAACTACTGACACTTCTACTGGTGCTACTACTACTAACATTACCACTAGTGATGCTACTAGTGGTGATGTTACTTCTATTACTTATACTTCTGCTAGCATTACTACTACTAACACTGCTACTAGTGATGCTACTACTGACCCTTCTACATCTACAAGGGTGCTACTATAACTAAATTTACTACTAGTGATGCTATTAATACTGACACTTCTACTGGTGCTACTACTTAAGTTACTACTAGAGATGCTGTTACTACTAATGTTCCTACGACACTACTCCACTATAACTGATACTTGTATTACTGTCTACTACTGATGCTACAACTACTAACATTCTTGCTACTACTTACTACTATCTATACTGCTACTGACACTTCTACTACAAACACTTCTAACATTATACTACTGACTATACAGCTTTTACAGATGCTACAAATACTTCTGACTCTACCATTACCGAGTACTACGACTAACTACTAACTTAAGGCGACTAGATTTAAAAAAAATGGGTTGGGATGGTTTGGATATCTGGCATAGATAAAATTGTGAAAAGTCAGTGCATTTTTTTCCCTTATGGTCATTTTCAAGGACAGTTTTCTATATTTTAGCTAAACAAATAATAATAATAATAATATTCCCCTCTTTACTGTTGGTGGGGCTCGGATTGGTCCAAAATAGGGAAATCTGTGACGTTTCTTGTATAAAACTGGGAAAAATCACAGCTTTTGGAGAAATCTGCTGAGACAGGGGACACAGCTCAAAATTGGGACTGTCCCGGGTAAATGGCGACGTCTGGTCACCCTAAACCAACTACTAACTTCTACTGACTCTACAACTACTGCTATACTACGACTAACACCACAACTATTGATACTACTACTATTGGTACTACTCCTAATTACTGATGCAACTATTACAGATATTGCTATCAAATGCAACAACTAACGCTATCAACTCTACTACTGACACTACAAGTACTGACTCTATTACTATAGTAGAAGTGGAAGTAGTAGAAGTTCTATACTTCACCGGGAGATAGAGGAGAATGATATAAAACTGCAGAGAAGTTATTCTCTCAGTTCATCTCTGCAAACACTTTACCTCATGTCTATCATCAAGTTGTTTGTTATGGAAGAGTTCCCCGAAGACTTTTGAGAAGAAACATATTTTTCACGGCCCAAAAACAACACAATGCCTGAAGTCAAAAATGGTATTTTTCATCCATCAGTGAACGTACCACACCTGAGGAACAGAAGAGACACGTCCAAAACACTGCAGTAATCTTTAGATTGACTGTTGAATGTTGTTGCTCAGAGCCAGTTTACCTATGAATTATTAGACACAAATCCATGCCAAAGGGAAGAGGTGAAAACTCTGTGTTTTTGGAAGTCTGAATTAATTTTATTAACTCAATGCATTTCACATTTTAAAGTCTTTACAAGCATATTTCATATTCACCAAACTAAAATAATGTTGATTAGTGCCAGTTACAGAGAATGCTGTAAAACACCTGTGCATAGTGTTACTGTTGTTACTGTGTCTTTGGGTAAGACCCTTCACCCACATTGAATGAATGAGGTGAATGCCTGAGTTGCTGTGGTTGTATGGACACTCAACATCAGATTATTATTAGATTTTTGTTGTTAAAAATGTTAAATGACATGTAAACAGCAAAACTGTGTAATTTCAAAAATCAGATAATAATCACATTTCAGTGTGCATTTGAACACAGCAGCTGATGTCGTGGAAAGCGTATGGCTCTGTGTTCCCATGGCTGAATACAGCCCTGGTTTCTGACATTTAAAACTGATTTTAAAGTAAATCCTTAACCTCTCCCCTCTCTCTGGCCTTAACCTTAACCCCAATCTCAAGACAGGCCCTTATCTTTGCTCTTGCCCTACAACTCAACAAATGTGTAGAGCTGTGGCAGCGAGTTGACCCCACCTGGCCAGTCAAAACCATGTTATGACAAAAGAAGTGTGAGTCTGGAGCCATATCCTGTCTCCCCCATTTCTGATTGACGAGCAAATTAACCACTCAGAGAAATGCACGGTCCTGTTGTGTCAAAACAAAAATGGTCGCTAACGAATCAAAGAGGAAGAAAAATAAATACATCTACCATTCTGGAGATTAAATGAGGGACTCGAGTGTCTGGAAACATGTTGTATGACTTTGTAGTAGGATACTGACAGATTGATTAAACTATTCTCATCTTCTGGATCTTTTGGAGGAATTCTTCCACAATCTGCCTTGAACAATGCCACTACAATATTTGTAATCTTACATTTTAACAAAAGAAATCTGTAAATCAGACATTATTTGCCATCTCGGACACTCCCCAGACTGAATTTTGGTGTAGGGTTAGGGAATTACCAAGGGTAAAATGATCATTTGAGCTAATAAAAAACATGTCAATGTAAGCATGCGTTTGTTGCTGGTAATGACTTATGAAAAAACTGCAGAGACTTTGACACAACAATCCTGGGGAAATTCAAACATTTTGTTTGGCAAAACAAAGGCAAAGTACTTTTCACAGAGGATTATTGAAACCAGTATATATGAAGTAAATGAACTCCAGGTGTTTTTTGATGAGTGAACCAGGTGAGTGTTTAAAACATGGTTAAAAGCTCAAAAAAAGTTCTTTTAACCTCACATTACTGTGCCAAAGTAAATATATTTTTTGCAGTCTTGACCAGGCATTGATTAGTTCCTTCTAATTCCTGATAAATTTCATGTATGCATTAAATATACAGTAGGGGGCATTCACACTTCACCTGTAGCCCTCTTACTATGAAGCTATGCATCGAACCAAATCAGTGTGACTAATACAGCTGAGGTAGGATTAACTTTTCCACTCAGAATATCATTGGCCTTAAACCTCTTCTCAATACTCTGTCTCTCACACGTACCGTATGCAAATATATGACTTTGAAAATAGAAACTGTTTACGCACATGAAAGGTAGGGCTTATTCCTGCTCGTCTCTAAGAGGATCCAGCCAAAACCAAGGACTGCCAGAGCTCTCAAATATAGGATATACATGTGTGTGTTTGAGGGAGTGAGAGACAGTGAGAGAGTGAGAGAGAGAGAGAGAGAGAAGGAAAGGAAAGTCTAGCTTTATTTTACCTTTCCTTGGCTGGTCTTTGAATACAAGTATATATACACCTAGATCTGTGTAAAACCAGAAAATAAGAAAATATTTTTGTCCATTTTGCTTTTGTGTTCAAGAATTTAATTTAAAAACAATTGAGACAGTTGTCATTTTGTTTACATTAGGACCGGAATAAGGAAAAGAACCAATATGGCCGCTGGTGTCTGGCATGAACAGATTTTTGAGCAGAGCAAAGATGAAAATTGAATTTTGTCAACTGTCAAATACATTTCATCACTCACCCATGTCACTCATTCTTCTGACATTTTTGTTTTTATTTTGAGCAATAAAATTCAATAAATGAAAGTGTGTAAGAGTGTAACACTACACTGAGGAACATTCTAAGCAATAACATCACCAAAAGAGATATAGTCCATCACTAAAAATCACTGAAATCTAGCCACCTTTCAATACTTTGTGCTCATATTGCATCATATTCTCAAAGAAATTAAATCCAGTCAAAAACAAAATGGCGGCTGCTAGTTAATGTATGCTATAATTATCCCTCAGTCAGAGAAACAGGTTTGTCAAAGTAACCCAAGGGTCATTTAGATGAACGTGTATTTGTAAATAAACCACAAACCCTCTGCAGTGATGTTCGGTCATGTCCCTAATTATAATAACTCTCTGTGCGGTTGGTAAAAAGCACTGAGGGAGCCGTCCCGGTAGATAACAGCAGTGAATGACAAACAAATGCGCTTGTAAACAGTAATTAGACGCAGTGTGGTGATTTTCAGATGGGAAAATAAATACAGCCATGTTTGACTAACTGAATAGTCTGTGATGAGCTGTTACAATTATATTATAGAGCAAACAGGCATCAACGTAGTGTAATGAAGTAGGGCTGCACGGTTGGGATTAGATTTCGATATATATACATATATATATTGGAAATAACTCCAGGTGCATTAATATCTGAGAGAAGACTGAAATATGAGCTGATAAACAAATTTCAGAACATGTTTGTAATATCAATTATTGAATGTAACTTTATTTATAAAATGCACATACAAAGTGCTTTACAGACATTAATAACAATCTTAACATCCTGATCAACTGTCCCATATAAAACAACAGGATATTTCGGTCTTTGCAGAATACATTCAATCATCTAAATAATTACAGTCCTTGTGATTTGATGATTGCGATTTTGCGTTGTGATCTTTTGTGCACCCCTATAATAAGTATTTCTAGCATGAAATGTATTCTAGATGCATTTTATTTATTAGGCTTTGCAGTTTCATCTGTGAACCAGCAGCACCAATCTGCACCTGTCACTACATTCATATAAATAAACCCGTAACAAAGACTTACAGCCTCTGAAATAATATCAAATTCTACTATAAAGTGCTGCCCGGTGCTTTGCTGAATGTCCTCCTTGTTCTTCACACCATTTCCAGTGCTGTCTAGTCAAATAAAGTAAAAAAAAAACTAAACCAACCAAAAACATTCAAACAAAAACCGTATGCTATGGAACAGGTATTCAGTTAGTTAAACTTATGTCATTAGTAAGTTATAGCTAAATATGTAGCCTATAAAAAGTTGTGTATAGCTCAATGCCAAATCAACACACAGCCCAGCTCTTACACACTAGAAGCCAATCAGAAATCTTGTGGTGTTTGTTGTGCCATATACTTGCTGTGTACGAGCAGCTCAACCAAAAAGTTACTACATGTTGAATTTACGCTAAATGCAGAGGCTGTGACTGGTTAATCCACAATGACTATATGGAAAACTGATTAAAAACAACAGCTTGGAACAGCTAAAGTTTGGCACAGAAATGTCTGCATATAGAGCCTGGATTTGCACAATGAACGTGGATCCTTTTTACCTCTGCAGAAGCTTAAAAAACAAATTGTGGAAATAAATTTGTTTTTATTCTTTTCTTTATTCTTTATTTGTCAGGGATCGTGTACAAATTCATTAATCTAACAAAAGAAAAGATGATTTGTACCAGATTTAGCTACTGCTGATTTCCGTCTGCAGTCCTTGGGCAGGGGAACACACGTTAAAATACACATTTCATTACAATTACACTATAAGACTCAGTTCTTCATTAGCAGTTAAATACAGTGGCTAAGATTTGAGGTCCCTATCCTCAAATCTTAGCCAGGAAATCTACAGCAGTCTCTGTATTGGGTGATTAAAGTTGTATTAAAACATGTTTCATTAGAAGCCCTAGAAAACTTTGCTAACTCAACAAACCATGAACCTGACAGCATGTTTCCTGTAGATGTCACTAATGATATCCACACATGTTTAGGACCTACCCATCTACTGTTACACCCCCACGTGTCCATTATAAACACACTGCAGCTTCCACTACATAAAGGTTGCCCAAAGCCTAAGACAATAGTGTGTTTTTAGGTCAGTAGTCCCTTAGCGTGGCAGGCAGATGCTCCGCTCACAATATCTCCTTTAACCACTGTGTAATGGAGGCACACTTTTCGGATTAGCACGGCCTTTTTGAACTACTTAGCCTAATCTCCTTTGTGACGCATAGAACAGAGTACTTTAGGAGCATTAGACCCTGACAATAGACGCGTGCTTTACAGATTAAACACTCATATGGTTTTGAGACCATTTAAACCAGGCGAAGACAGGGATTTTCACTTTCACTCTTCCTTTTTTTGACCACTGCAAATCCGACCAATCCAACGGAACGTCTAACATAAGCAGTTCAGGGATGTTTAGAGAAATAATCACAATTAGGTCAGTGTTAAATGAATGCTTAAAAGGACGATACCTGATTTTTTCACCCATGTATCTGAGCAAAATGTGCCTTGCCCCAGTACAGATAAATTGTATAAGCAGGTCTTGGGGTCAATATAATTTCTCTGTGGTGTCTGTATCTAATTAAAAGTTCTAATTAAGTCTTAGTTGCTGTAAAGTAAAGTTGCTGTGAATAATTAGCATGCTTGGAGTGCATAAGGTAAATGAGGAGTAGCTTTGGATCACTGAAAACTGCTAAAAATAAACTACAGCTATCTAGTCTGGTTGGTTTATTTATAGTGACACATGGGAACCGGAGGAGCTCATTGGTCATCTATCATTTTGAGCAAAATCAAACAACTCTTTCCTCAGATTCATAGCGTTTTGGGCTTCTTTGACTATGGGATGTTTTTCCTTTCTTTTTTCATCGTAAACAGCTAATCCGCCTGTCCTATGGTATTATTTTTCTATGCCGACGATCGCTTAGAATTAGGGATGTAAGGATATCCAAACCTCTTGTCAATTTTTTCACGATACGTGTCTCATGGTACTATAGTTATTGCGATATTTTGTGGAGGCCAACAAAACTGTGAATATGCCACTTTTCTGCTATAATCAGTTACTGTATTTCATCATGTAGACTGAAACAGAGCAAAGGATCATGGTATATGCAGTTCTTCTTGTTTTTTTATGCTATTGCCGCTCCATAATTTGTTATACTGTGATGGCTCCTGATATTATTGTGAGACTATTAACAATACAAAATCATACTGTTACAGCCCTATTTAGAATCCAAAGCCCCAGTGCCGATCTTTGATAATCTTCCCCTAATTCTGTAATTTAAATTCCCTACAAAGTCATCCACAGCCCTCCCCCATCCAACACAAACCTCAGAGAAAGCCGTGTAGTCACTAAGCTATTAAAGCGTTAAAATATAGCTCTTTGTGTACTCCCTATGCAGCAGGTCAGGCAAATCAAAACACTGTGCTGGAAATCCAAGGCTGATGGCTGATAATCAAAAAAGTGCAAATACTGGTCAAATGTATCAGCCAAACAACATATCAGTCTATCTCTACCATGAATACACAGACCAAATATTATCTACATATCCATATATGTGTTCATATATACACATACACCTTCAAGGGTCTGCCACATATGCATATCAATGGAAATACAGCTGAATATATGCACATGTCCATGCTTTTTAACATCCAATAGAGCCAAGACTACACAATTTATATCCAATCAATTTATGTTTGTAAAATGCACACAGTAGGGCACAATTTGAAAATTACAGTTTGAAATTACATTTTTATCTTGTGCAGTCCCTGCTTTGCACAGAAATAAGATGACCTTAAATGACTTTACAGGTGTGTGGCAACATAATGGGCAGGGAGTTCCAGGGGGTGGGGGGGAGTATGTCTATTTTCTAGGACGGCTCTGGGAAGTGCACCTTAAACTTTAATTAAAACGTTCACTATGTAACTATTCCAGTGGGAGGCAGTGCTTGTCTCTATGAAGAAGTGAATTTATTGCCAAGATGTTCCATATTTGATGCCCTGCTGAAATAATGACCTAGTAAAGTAATTTTTTTCCTCAGTTAAATAGATCATGAGATATTTACAAATAATCTATGGACCTATGTCAAGAGCATGATTTAGGCCAGTTTATGTTGCCTAAGTCATGTAGTGACTTGAGCCATTTTAAACAGGATTTTAAACAGGAGGCCATATTTTACTAGTATATCATTTCTCATCTATTAGTATTATATTTTTGTGTAAAAACATTATCCCATGTCGTACTATTTTCAGCTGTTACAGTTTTATGTGGTTCCTGAAAAATGTGAAAAAATTACCTAAGCCATTATTTTAGGATGGCATCGATACTGGGTAATTGCTTTAAATAATATAGTTGTTGCTAATCTACATTTGTGTGGTTTTTGGTGCTTTACAGTCACTAGACAAGCTTTCTTTCTTCTGCTACACTCCTCCTTTTTGAATCTCGCACTCTTCCTCACACTTGGAATACCTCTCCAGCCAGTCCCCAGCTTGCAGCTGTTTGGCTTTTTGACTGGCCTGTAGAGTGGTTTTACAAATGAAAAGAAATACAAATGAGTCCAGGTTGCTTCATCCATCCCAATAAAAAAAGACTATTGCTATAGTGCATTTTTAATTGCATTTTAAGTTAGTTCACTCTTTTATACAATCAGTGGGTTGGACAAAGTCAGTGTGACGTCACCCATAGCGTTCATCTGCAGTCAAATGAAGCTCATCAAGGCGAGTATTTATAGGGGCGAATTTGGAGCCGAGATCCATATTTGTAATAAGCTCCCTTTCCCAATCAGAGTCCCAGTCAATCAAACTTGCCAAACCAGGCGCCTTCCTCGGGGAAGGAAGATGCCCAATTTGTCTGTTATTAATGTTCATATCTTGAATCATGGACAAAATAGCTAAATAAAAATACCAGGATCACGTAGAGTGGGTAAATATGAATATTTTAAGACCAAAATGACTAGGCTGACAATTTTTCAATGTAAAATGAATTGGAGGCAGAGTCAGTGGAGCAGCCTAGCTATGTCTATTTATATATACAATCTATGGTCCAACCCCAGATTTTATATGCAAAAGTCTTCATCTTTATGTAGATGCAACAAAGCCTACAAACAAGTATTAATTATTTCCCACTATATTTTGTAGTAACACGCTTATCTGCCTCCGTTTTGATGCTTTTGAGCTTTAAAATGGGGATTATTGTTATTGCAAATGTCACAGTGTTCCCATATGAAGGCTTCTTTTGTGTTATTAAAGGTCTCAAAAACAGACAACATTGCATCTTTGTCTTATTCCCTCTGTGTGCTGACGAGGACCAAATACAACACAGGGATTAGGAGGATCAAAGTTGGAAGTCCTGATGATTTAACATGATTTGAAGTCACTTATTATGTATTGAAGACAGAGCTAGAGCCTATTGAGAATATCAGTTCCTGTTTTCTGCTCACTTTGAGAAAAGGATTAATAGCAAATGAATGGCCTACTCTATAGACTCTTCCAGTGTGTCTAAAGGCTGGTACCATTTCTTATGTTAGCTCTGGAATTTCCCCACTGCGGGACTAATAAAGGCTTATCTTATATCTTAATGCATTTTCAAGGGAGGAGTTGGCATTGGTTGTGAGGGTTGCAGTCCTTAAGTCGTTTTGTCAAGTAATCGGTCAATGAAGTCTTAGTTGACAAACAGTTGCCATTTTATTTTCAGACTACTTATATTGGCTGAATATTTGGTATTTTTTGGTATTTACATGTAAAAAGTCAGATTAAACTGGTGATTGACAGGTTTAATCTGTATATATACATACATAGTTTCCTAGTAAATATTTCTACATAAATAGTTGCTTTTGCATGAACTCCAGTGCTGTTGTAGTCTAGTTTACTAATGTAGCAATCAGCACCAAAATTTGCATCTATCTTTTTGAATCTCACTCCCTTCTTCACACTTTGATTAACTCCCCATCTAGCTCCCAGTTTGCAGCTGTTTGGCTTTTTGACTGGAATGTAGAGTCGTCCTACAAGATAAAGATACAAATGAGTCGTTGGTTGGCTCTTGCAGTCTAGTTTACTGGCACAGCAATTAGCACCAAAATAAGTATCTATCCAAACTGGGACTAAACTAGGACTAAAATTGGAATGAGACCAGGACTAAACCAGGACATGACCAAACAAAGTCTAAATCAGGACATAAACAGGCTCAGATCAATACCAAACCAGAAGTGTGAATGCACCTTATTGTACAGGAACACTCAAACATGTGAATGAAACTGAATACAGCTCCAGAAATGTCTTTGATGAGAAAATACATTAAATTTAACAATTGACAAAAACCTCTTGAAAGGTGGAGTGAAGCCCAACTCAACCTTCTTATGCATCAGATACACACCCACATACATTTGTCTTAAGAGGATTTAAGCGCATTGCACAAAGGCACAACTGTCATTATAGTTTAAGACGCTGAACCTTGACACACTCATGTTTAAACACAGACAGGATTTACACAGAGAAACGGCTTATGCCATTTGCTGACAGACCTTTGACCCGCGCTATGTGGGACAGCCGTATTAGTCGGCAATACGGACAGATCATGGTCAAATATTGTCATAAGGGGAAATTTTTAGTTTACCCTTGTTGAAATGTTGTTCCTCCATCAAAAACATATCTGGAGTTGACTTTTTTGAACTTTTAACCATGTTATAACATTGTTCTCTCATCAAACACATACCTATTTCGCTTCAGTTATGCTTATTTAATGAATTTTGTGTAGTAAGTTTACCTTTCCTGAGCTGTCACTAAATCATCATTGTATTTGATTACATTGTATTGTAAATTAACAAAAAGCAAGAAGTCTGGATTTTTAAAACAGTTGTCAACACAGGGATTACAGCTGCTGTCATGCTGTGAAGACTAAAGCAATATAAATGGGGCTAACAACACTGACATTGTTAGATTCTTAGTGAAGGCAATTGAAAGAAAGAATCTGGTGAAGGTGGGTGGACTTCAAAAACATGGAGGAGTTTCATTTTATTTAGTTAAATCTAAGTACTTATTTTTGTTCTAAATAAGGCAACAGACTAAGTAATGCAGGCTCTTTTTTTTTGGGGGGGGGGGGGACCTTGCAAACAAAACAGAATCCCATAATCATTTAATGTAGTGGCTGCTGCAAGCAATGGATTAAATCTGAAATACAATGGCTCTTGTACTACTAAATTCTATTACTGTAGAATGTGCCAAAATCAAAATACCAGAAAAAAGGTAATTATGGGGCTATAGATAGATATAACTACATGCTTGTAATGTTTGCTACCCACACATATAATTAACTGTAATCTAGTGCAGGATTCATTGGATAATATATAGCATTTTTTTTTTAAATCTTTACCAAGATGCCAGGTTTATCAGGACATTTCATGAGTCCTATTATATGAAACAGCTTGTAGACACTCAAAGCCTCTGTGCAATTCAAAAGTACTTGGAGTTAAACCATCTTCTTGATACATTTGTCAGCCATCTGAACTACTAATAGACGACACGTTTGACAGACTTAAAATAAATGTGTCGTCAAACCATACTGCAAAAAAGTGAGTATCGAATAACATGATTACGATTGGTTAGTGCTTGATAGTTTGCCTGACCAGCTAAGAATACACACTTCTTCAATAGTTCAGATGGCCGTGGCTGACAGATGGATTAGCCAATCAGGGACACACATGGTCAAAACAACTCATGGGTGACAGAGAAAAAGCAACAACTGATCACAAGAGACTGAAAAAATATTCCGTATTGTGCAGAAAAGCAAAACACAACCACACCTCTGTTAATCTTTCATTTAGTTTTAACTGATAAGTGACATTTCACCGTTTCCCCTGTGTCACTGAAATACACAAATAATAAATAAGTAATAAATAAACACTGTACATGGTGTAGGTTTGGTGTAGTTTAGAATAATTCAAAGTAACATCAGGAGCTCAGACCGCACGCCGTGTAGTCCGGAGGTGCCGAGGTGCTCCGCATTCTTTCCACTGGGAGTCTATTTTTGCCGATGATTTTCAAAGGTGCTGACTACAACAGCACAGCACTGTTTTGAGAGCGAGTGTCACAACAAAACGCTCGGACGCAGGAGTCACAGCTGAGTGAGGAGTTGCACACAGCGGAGGAAGTTGTGATTAGACCTAAAGATCATCTGCGTAGAATATAGAGATAGATCAGTCTGAATCCCTGTTGTTATTAACTAATTTGGGTTTAAGTATAGAAGTAGGGTAAGGTTAGAAGTAACACTATAAAACAGTACTAGTGTGACTTACAGCATAAAATAAAAACTTCCAGTGATTTGTCATGACTTCCCTTCCTTCTGGAGCAGACTATCTAGCCCTATCTGCAAATGGATGTGCATTAGTCCTGGACACATCTGCAGCCTGTCCGTCGATGGGAGTGGCTCTCTCTCTCTCTCTTTTTTAGTTTTTCTTTGCCGAGAAGGAGGGTGTAAGGACAAGGGATGTTTTGGGACAGTTATCCATTTGCTTGTTGATTACTTTGCTTGTCTGTTTCTGTTTCATTGTTATTTTTCTAACTTTCTATAGGCTAAATCAGTTATCATGTTCAGCCCTAAGAGGCGACCGCTGTTGTGATTTTGGACGTTACAAAAATAAATTGAACCGAATCGAACTATGTCTCCTGGGAACGCCTTGGGGTCCCACTGGAGGAGCTGGAGGACGTGTCTGAGGTAAGGGAAGTCTGGGAGTCCCTGCTTAGACTGCTGCCCCCGCGACCTGGCCCCGGATAAGCGGAAGAAAATGGATGGATGGATGAATTGAACTAAACTTTCCAACTATTGATCATAGTTAGGAGCAGTTTTAACTAGATTATTTGCATGACCTACTTTACCTACATTATTTCCATTGTTTTAAAATGACTTATGACTTCATTTTAACAACATTTCTACGATAAAAATCCAAGTCAAATTAGCAAATAGATCTAACCAACTATGAACAACTCAAATTGAGATAAATATGAATCCAAGTTATTTGAAGCACCTGAGTGTTTATTTCATCACAATTTCTATCATTCTGCATAGTCTAGTAACACTTTCTATCGCCCAATTAACGTTCTCCGTTGTTCCACAAGAGTACATTTGATTATCTGTCTGATTTCTGGTGTTGGGCAGGTGACGCTTTGCTCACAGCAGGCAAACAACTCCGAAACATCGTAAATTTATTTCTCGGTGTTTCATTTGAGGACTATTTTCTCCATCTCGGGCCTGTTACTATGAACACAGCTTGACGTGTAGATTTCTGATTGCCTCCAGCTCAAATCAGTGTCATTCTCATGGAGTTGGAGCGACGCGGTATGACAATTTATGCAGAGCAGCCCGGCAGATGAAAAGCGCCTTGGCAGGAGGTGAGGTGGAAACGAAAAGCAAAAACAAATGAGTGTTTTCAGAGAGCTGCTGGGTTCAAATGGCACGAGGTAACTGCAAGAATATAGGGATTAATGTGAGCAGAAAATGTAACCTGAATACAATAGGACGTTTATTTTTATGGTTTAAATTATATGTTGTGCCCACTCCTACTCCCTCATTATTACACTTTTATTAAAGAAAACTTTTTTGTAAAGAGGGGATATTTTACTTCTATGGGATATTATCCGCTAACACATAACATATTTGGATCATCATGTTAACTTTTATTGCTTTGAAATTGCTATACAGTATTCGCTGAAAACAATGTATCAACATGTTTAATAAGTTTCACTTTCATTTTTAGCACTCTTGAGTCTTTTTTCCTTTTGCTCTCTGCACTACGTCACTCCCCCTTCAGAGCGCTATCACAACACAATCAGCATGCATCCTGTTAATGAAACTACAGCACATTGCATCAGGTTAGTGAAGTTGTAGTGAATTCTTTTGCATCATGCTTTTGTATATTTATCAGAAATTAGCTTAAGGGAGCATTTGTGAAGGCTTGTGGGCTAAACTTAGGATAGGATTGTACTGGTAACTGTAAGGAGGGTTAAAATAGGGTCCGGGATGGATTGCTTAACATACATGGAGGAGGTGGGGCGCAGCAAAAACTGAAGTGCCATACGTTTGTGATGAAGGTTTAAATAGGGCAGACTGGGCGCTGGTTAGACGGGGAGGAGTAATAGGAGGTGGTTATGAAGGCTGAGGAGCAGGTAAACTCCAGAGAAGTGAGGTAGATGGGAGCCCTGTTACATCTTCCAGGCTGAATATACAACTGCTCCATATCTGCTTCCCATGTCCAACCAGGAAGCCAAATTATAAACTTCATAAAACTTGTAAACATGTCTGTGTAATCCCTCAGTCGTCCAGGTATGATCCATACTAAAAGAAAAGTTCAAATCTGTCAACTGGACAAAAAGTTGTAGAAGTGACGACGTTCTGCAGATAGATATAAGGCAGCGTCCAACAGTTATTTGACCAGAACTGAAGATGAGAAGTGAAACTTTTTGTCCAGTTGACAGATTTGATATGAAAAAATATGAAATATAAGAATATAAATTATGGTTTGGTGAAATGAGTAGTCTAACCTTCCATATGCACTTTAACATTAGGGTAAATGGACATTCTATGAGGTATAATGACCCAATCCTAAGGTACCAGGGGTGCTCAGACTTTTTCAGTATGTGAGCTACTTTTAAAATGATCGTGTCTGAAAGATCTACCACCTAATACAAAAATGTTAAACATATATTTATTTGTAAATGTATTATGAATTCTTACATGTACAGTGCATTTTGATGTACCTTGCACAACATCATGAGATAATACAGCACAACACAATTGAACTTCTTACATGTTCATAATTACTTGAATGATGATTACTGCTCTGATGACTTGCACTGAATGGAATCAGTGAGGGATGCAGAGTTCGGGCAGTAGCTTCTGACAGCCAGGAGGAAAATTGCATTTTTCATTTGAAAGTGATAACAGAACTAATCATGTTGATTACGGTTTTGTCTTTTTTTTATAACCATAAAAATCATGTTAAATGAAGTATCAGAATTTACTGCATTTTTACACACAACTACTTCTATTTTACACATCCATCCGTATTTTTTCTTTTACACATCGAATAAATGACTGGGAAAATCCCCGCAGCCCCCGCGCTCTCATTCGTCACCTTCGAGGGACACCAGAGGCAGGTTACTGTAATGACGGTAAAATATTTAGATAGCCCCATGTTTCCGCTTTGAGATGCCGTTTGAATTTACATGAGAGCACGACTGGGCACAGAGTTACGCTGCTGGAAAGTCTGCAACCGCACTCTATCGGCGACGATAGCATCTGACACTATAGGGTTAAGCTAACTCGTGCTTGTTTATGCGTGTGCAGTGCCCATGATGTGACCTAGGGTCAGGTGTAATCTGACTGTTGTCCTGTAAATTAGTCATGTGACTGGATGGACGACGGAACGTGATCTACCCAAAATACCTTCGCGTTCGTCAGGTAGATCGCGATCGACGTAATGAACACCCCTGGTCTATACGCATAACTCAACACAAGAAAAACACCAAAGACACACAGAGATGATTACTACTTTCTTCCATGTGCTTCTGTCTGGTGTGAGATCAAACATTTTCTTGGACTTAATATCCCATCTTGGCTTGATTAAAACTTTTCTTCCTCAAACTCTTTGTCCAACAGCGACTTTTTGATTTCTTTGTTGTTTGCTCAGCTCCTCCTTTTGGTCTCTCCCTCTTCACAGCAGTATATTTGTCTTATTTTTCTATAGTTTGTGATGTTTTTCACAGAGAGGCTTAGGCAGGAGGTCTTTGATTTGTCGTTCTTTTCGCTTTCTTCTTCCTTAGGACAGCGTGGCTTTGAAAAGCAAACAGTAATGGATCAGGGTTCAATGTCCTGTGTGAAGTTTTTGCATAAGATAGATACAGTCTGTTCTTGAGCTTTCTGACTGCAAAGTGTGGAAAGTTGAGGGAGGATACAGAGAAATGAAATTGGTAACTTTGAAAAAATATAATAATGAATGAGATGGAAACTGTTGCCTTAAAGTGACCCCAAACAACATATTAAAGGTCCTATATTATGCAAAGTTGACTCTTGTGAACTTTAAATCACGTTTGAACGTCATTATCTCATCAAAAACATAGCTGGAGTTGTGTTTTGTTTCATTTACATGTGTTTGAGTAACCCTTTATGTCTGTCTACATCTCCAAAGCTCAAAACACTCTGTTCCACCTTGTGATGTCATGATGTTTTCATGAGAATAACTGAGCCTAAATATGCAGGGTTTGTAGTATGTTTTTGATGAGGAAACAACATTACGACATAGACCGGAAAATAGGGCTAGGGCCCTTAGAGAATTTTAATAGTATTAATAGCATCCCCGGGCCTCCAGGGAAGACCCAGGACATGCTGGAGGGACTATGTCTCTTGGCTGGTCTGGGAACACCTTGGGATCCCACCGGAGGAGCTGGAGGACGTGTCTGGAACGAGGGAAGTCTGAGTCCCTGCTTAGACTGCTGCCCCCGTGACCTGGCTCTGGATAAGCGGAAGAAAATGGATGGATAGATAAAAGGATCGAATATGAAAAGTATTAACAGGATCAAATGAACAATGTTGACAATAAGCTGTAGTGATGATTACTCCAGGAGAGGTCAGACTTCATACATATTGCATTTATTAAAAAAACAACAACAAAAAAACCCAAAAAACAACAACAACAACAAAATACAACAAATCTGGACAATGTTTTGAATTTAGATCCTAAAAACTTGACTTTGGCTACACTGAGTTCGGATCTCGGAATTATACATTGAACATTGAAATACACGTTTCAGTTGTTAAGTCCAAAAAAAAACAAGGACTAGTATATTACAGTAAAGACTCCATCAAGTCATAAAAATAAAATAAAAAAGAGTCCAAATCAAAAAATTGTGGAGTTAATGGAGTTAAGTTAATTTAGTAACTCGGACATTTTTTTTTTTATTAGAGTAACAGTTAAGTAACATGCCCCTACATTAATATAAGCATGAAGTAGTAATGAAAATGATTTGATTACAGAAATGCTCAGTCACAGTTTCTACCTGTGACGCAACAATCCTGGGAAATTTCAAACCAAATGTTTTGTAATGGCTCAGAGCTAGCAGAGTTGGTAGTTAATTTTTCTTTTTTCTTAATTAATAAAAACCTTTAAAATGCATATATTATGTGTTCCAGTCTCAATCTCTTTTTTTCTCAATTAACTGTAATTACAATATGATGCATAATGTAAAGGCCATATATCTAAATTAGAAAAAAAAAAAGAGTCAGGTACAGGTCCTTTAAAGCCACAATACGTAACTTTTAGCCAAAAAATTGTTTGAAGTAAAAGCATCTTTGTTCAATTTGGTTGTTGAAATATAGACAAAACATGCGTCCTTACTCTTAGCTGGCTTGCATTTTCATAAACCTGACTCTTATTTGACTTAGAGGAGGACCTGCTTCTGCTTATTTCCACAGAAATGTTGTTCCTTTGGCTATAATCTTAGACAGTATGGCATAAAACTTACAATATTTCATATTTTTGAAATATCAATATATCACCAAGAGTATTTTTTGTGTGTATTTTACCAAATTATTCTGTCACAGCGCTACAGTTGTGTGGTTTGTTTAGAGGAAAGAAACTCACCTCATATCACTTTACATCTTTGCAGAGATAATAAACAGCCTCACTGCAACAGAAAAGCTTTGTGGCTTGTTTCTTGTTAATACTATTTACCACCACTAATCAGTACAAATGCATTATTCCACCTGGTTTAGCGGCCATATTATGAAAAAAAGCTGTAGGCCTTTGGTTGCTGTGTTGTGTGTTCTGAAGCGGAACGGCAAGCAAAGTACCCAGTGCAAGCAGTCACCAGGCTCATTTCACTTGCACACCTAGTTCAGCAGATGGACTGTGCAGACGACAAACCCTGAACCTCGGTCATTCCTCACACTGTGAAGTGAATCTCATTTAAAATACATAGAGAATTGGGGTGTGCAAAAATATCAAAATAATCTCATCTGAAAGTTACATAATGCACCTTTAAGTCAAGTAAATACAACACTACTTGAGATTTTTCTATTAAAAACAACAAAAGTCATAATTAGAGTCATTATTACAAGCCTTAAAAAGTTACTCCTCTGTATTGTCAACGCATCACCGCTTCTCCTCCCCCTGTCACCACTACCCCTCCTTCCATCTCCTCTCCTCTTTCTTCTGCCTATCACTCCTCTCCTAGCTCCTTCATCCCTCTTTCCCTCCTCTTCTCCCTCCTCCAGAGCTCATTGAAATCCACAAGGACCCCGGTAATGACTTTGAAAAGGGCTCCAGAGCGTCATGCCAAATTAGCCGCTTAATAACCCACACATATGAAAACACTGCACCTACCAGCGCTAACGTGGTGTATGCTAACGAGGGAAATGTATCTGCCGCTAATGAGGACAAGACCGCTAACAACAACTCTTAGTGTGATCAGAAATAAAGGCGGCATCAGGCACTCGAACGCCTCACGGTGCTTTCACGGTACGGGAGTTCTTTAAAGTGACATTGAAGCCGGGGTGTGAATGCATGCTTTAAAAAGTTATCTGAGAAAAATCAAATGACGCCTGCATAGCTAGTTGTCAAAGTTAAGTGGAATTTATTTGTTCTCTTTTTAATTAGGGAAGTTGTGTAGGAGATCGGTGTTTTCCTAAACTTCTCAAACAAGTTTTAATTGTCATCTTTTCTACGGATAATTACAATCTTCTTACAATAGAAGAATGTTTTTTGCTAGCAATTTCTTCCACACAGAGTAGCCAAAATACTACATTAAAATCCCAGTGTGATACATTTCATCCAATAAAAGTCTTAATTTAAAAAAATACTCAAATTAAAGATTCCGTGTTGGTTTGGGATTCATTTAAAAAGTCAGATTAAATTTTTAGGCCATATTATTCACTTAAAAATCTATCAAATAGGCTTATTCGTGTGTTTTAAGCTATGGCATGGGTCCTCCATTGTCAGAGGTACACTGCCAAGCCAAAGAAAAAGTTGTCATCAAAAAAAAAGGGTCACACAGTAATATTTTGTTGGGCTGCTTTTAGCTCTGGACTCTGTGGTGGCCAATCCGTGTGTGAAAATGATGTCTCATTCTCCCTGAACCACTCTGTCACAATTTGAGCCTGATGAATCCTGGCATTGTCATCTTGGAATATGCCCGTGTCATCAGGGAAGAAAAAACTCATTGATGGAATAACCTGGTCATTCAGTATATTCAGATGTCAGCTGACCTCATTCTTTGAGCACATGACGTTGCTGATCCTAGACCTGACCTACTGCAGGAGGCTCGTACCTATTTGCTTAGTTAAATCCAGGTGGCAACTTTTTTTTATATATTTTCTTCGAATCAGGAACAGATAATTTCAATGAATCTCATGCATATCCAATGTTAAGGATTATAAATATTAAATAGTTACTTTTAGCTTGTCTAAGAAGTGTCATAGCAACCAAAGAGCCAATCTGGAGTGAGGTTGTTGAAGGCACTAGCAACGAGTCATGGTAGCAGTCAATCAAACCTGTTGGTAATGCTTGTGTGAGCCAATCTTGAGGAAAGAAGGCACCTGATTGGTCTGTTATTAAAGTTCATATCTTGATTTACGGACAAAATTGCAAAATAAAAATGCCAGGTTCATGTACAGTCAGTTAAAACGGCTGCAGCAGCAACACCACATGGTCTCATACATCAGAGGCCATCCTGAAGCTCCTAAAGTCCCTCTTCAAAAAAACATCGAAAACCCTGGACAAAAAGCCTCTACAGTATCACTATTGTAATATCTTAAGTAAGTATAATATTTTGGATCTTGAAAGTTATCAGGTATTTATGGATGCTTGCCTTATTTTTAAAGTTTTAACCATTAATGGATTTTTATGAGTAAAAAAACCACTGACCGAGTGAACACGAGAGCATTGACCAGAGGAGACTGTAACATACAGAGACGCAGGACCAAATTTGGCCAAATGGTGACGTCTATCAGAGGATCACAGTCATGGAACACATTACCTGCCCATGTCAGGAACTGTGGGTCCTTTTCAACCTTCAAGCACACTCTAAAACATTGGTTGAAAAATAATCAAACATGCTCACACATGTAGATTATTTTCTTCTTGGGGCCTCTTAAACTCAGAGAATGGTCTGTTGTGGTTAACTTGTTGTCATGTCTATGTGCACTTTTGTCTCGTCTGTGTGTTTCTTTAAATATTCTGTTTTTGACCTGCCTTAGGACAACGGATGTAAACTAGCTATTGTTCTAATTCCGGCATATTTACATTGATGCTGTTTGTTGACATGTTGATTAATATGCACTGTCCTAATTCAAATAAATAAATAAATTAAATAAAAAACATAAATTACGGGGAAAAGAGAGAAGTTTTGCAAGAGCTCATGGAGTCAATTTGTGTCCACGCTCACTTCCTATTTGAAACGCAGCGGCTAGTGGGTTAGCTATGTCCATATATTCCAGTGTTTCCCAATCAGAGAAACAGGGTCCTCTCCTCTCCATTTGTTGTCTAAATATAATTCATGTTAACATTTGCTAACAAGTGTAAAGTCACACCACCAACCTTAACTAGGTTCAAAACAGATCTACAATCACCCACTAACTAATGTAACAGCACAAATAGGTCATGTAGGCCTGTGTGTGTTCCAGTGATGCATTTCCTCTTTAATCTGGCCTGGCAGAGGGGCCCTGTATTTACTGTCAGTGTGCTCGCCTTAGCTACAATATTTATAGCCTTGGTCCAATCTGTGCCCCATCCGGCTGCAGGGAGAAGATAGGGGCTTCCAATACAACCACACATTGGCTACACGGGTTTGCAAAATCACAACACACGCCCAGGAAAACATGGCTATAAATCCTACACTTACAACTTCAATAATACAATGGGCAGGCTTCTCAAAGGACTTAAAGGCAATTTTCTTATTTGGAGTTTTGTTGGAAAGTTATCAGTGCATATCTAGATAGCCAAAACATTATGACCACTGACATACTCTACAAAATCAACTTTACTGAGCTATAAAGAACACATATTATGCATTATTGTGGCTTTAATCCTCTTTTAAACATGCTTTTGGTCACATTGGGATACGTATTTCACATTTTCTGACTTAAATAATGCCTAGATTTGTAAAAATATACCATTTAAGGTTGGAACGCCCTCTGATGTCAGCAATGGGAATGAACAATAGGAAAATAAACAAGTAACGAATCCGGAGATGGTTTATGGGTTTAAAAGCTGAAAATGCAAACGTATTTCAATAGAATTTTAAGTAATCCAGCATTGTCCTGAGTGCAGAGAACTTTTTTGATCCACTTTCTATCCACAGCCTTACCTCCATACTTACATGCAATTATCCAAAAATAAAACTATGCTAATACAAATCCACTGCTTGCTAGTATGAAATGCCACTATAAGATATGGGCCTATCAAAATGTACAATGATGATCTATTTATGGTATAGTTCAATACTAGATGCACATTATACCTTCTTTAAAGTGAATACCTCATGTTACCACTTTGTCATTGCAGATTTTAGGGTGGAATTTATTGGGTGGCAAGTTTATATTCTAAAGCTGATATTCACAAAGCTGGCAAAGTGCACAAGTGTATGGATATGAGTTTTACAAGAGACAAATTGCAGCAATTGGGTCTGAGCATCTGAAATTGCTTCTGTGCAGTGTCTAAGTTATTTGTAGGTCTGGTTTTGCAGTAATCCGTGTCTAACAAAAGTGGTAAAGGTAAGTAACAGTGGTGAATCTTGTGGTTAAAATAATTGCTAATCATTGTATAACACTGCGCAATCTGGTTTAAATGTGTAATGGATAGTGATGTTATGTTCATGAACGAGTCGGCTTTCTCAATGTGAATGGCTGGAACTGGATCTAATTTTTTTTTTAAACTGAATGTTTTATCTTACTAATTTGTATGCATTTTTTATACTGATTAATGCTGAACCAACACAAGAATCAGCACAGAAGCAGAGCTTTGTGCACAGAAAAACATATTTGACATCATAATAAGTTTTTAAATTATTATTATTGTTGTGCAACGTTTTATTTAGATTATGCATAATTTAAAAGGGTAAACACACTCCCACTCTCAGTTTGAACCAGTTTAAACACACCACGCCTTGGTCATTTCTCTCTGTGATGAGTTTGTCGTTAAATGAGTTCTCACATTGGCTTCTGTCATATAAATACATATAAAATGAGCCAGTCTTTTGAATGGCTCTTTGACATGAACAGATCCAAAAGATTCGGATCCCATAAAAGATCCAAACATTTCGTCACTAGTAATAGCTCAACAGTCCCAATAATTTCACAATAATTTCCCCTATAGACTTTTAAAAACTAAAATATTCAGAGTTTAAAGGCACAGTGGATAGCATTTTCATTCCAAAAACGTCAACATGTTTTAATAACTTGTATAACTTGAAATGTATGAAGTTATAAAAATAAATAAAATATGGAAAATTTTCTTTTACAACCTTAAAGAACACATATTATGCAAAATTGGCATTTTTGATCTTTTAACTGTTTTAATCTCATATATTGCTGTCCCCTCATGAAATATATACCCGGAGTAGCAATTTGCTTCATTCACACTTGTTTAATCAATCCATTAACCCAAAGTCACGTTTTACCTGCATTGTTGCATCATAGGTAAAACTCTGGACTTTTTCTATGCAGTTTTTAAGCCAATTAACCATCAGCGGAATAGTTCTGTGGTCAAATTATGTTCACCATGGATGCATAGCTTTATTAGTGTGGAATTCACAGTGATCAGGACTACATTTGTTTACTTTCCCATTGTCCATTCGAAATAGTGACAGCAGGGGGAGCTCCAACAGCTAAATCTCTAATTGGAAACTGAGGTGACATTTATGAAGTATATTTTCCTTGTTTTAACTCAGAAAATGTAAAATACGTATCCCAAGGTGACTAAAAGCATGTACGAAGGAAATTAAACCCATAAGAATGTATATGTGTTCTTTAAGACATCAGAAAGAGAGAGGGAACGTGGAGGGGGTAGTAGATAGAAAGAGACAGGTAGAGAATATGAAAAACCACAGTGTTTCCATGTGGGACTGCCTTCACCTCGTTAGCCCCAGCTCCTGATTAGCATGACCCTCCTGGAGCAAACAAACAACAATTACAGATCATTATCACCATTTATTTCCATAATGAGACACCAGGGCTTTGTTCTGGCAGAAGAGAGGTCACATGTGTTTAGACGTGTGTTTGGGGTTTTAATTGCCCACAATTTAAAATAGTCAATGAGTATAAGCATAAGCCCCCCTTCTATGTAAAAACACTGTAATATGTATTTGTTTTTATGAAATATTACATTATTTTCTTTCTCTATTTGTTTTTACTTAAATATACATACTGGATAAAAGTGTTACTAAAATCAGTGTCAAAGAGTCTCGCCACAGACCTCCAGCAGAATGCATCTCCACCAGTATCTCACCATCTTTCATGAATTTACTTTATAAATTATTTCAAAGATAAATTTAATCACCAGTAGATTGCATTTCTAGTTTGAAATGAACTAACCACGTGTTGTCTCTGCCCTGCTTTGCTTGCGTAGGTTAATTAACACAGATATACAACTGTCAACATAGCACAAGGGGGTAAATAGCATAGACATATTAGATGTAGTTTGTCTGTGAATATGGTGCCATAATCCCCATTTCTGGTTAAGATTAGTGTAAAATCTGTGATGGTTAAGGCTAGGACAAGGGATTGGGCGTGCTTTAAGTGTAAAAAAAAAAAAAAAGTTACATTGAAAACCACGACCTGGAAACAGTGGACTTTGGTGGTCTTTTGGCATGGCTGTTTGTTTACTTTTAGGAACCTGTGGATGGAGGTAAGTCACGTGATGGTCCTCTGGGTGCAGGCCAGAAGCCAACTTGACACAATTTTTAAAAATAATTTTAAGTTTGAGGACCCATAATAGCAATTTATTTATATGCTATTTTCATTTATTTATATATTTTCATTCTAATTTCATCTCCAAAGATCAATATAGATGGCCAGTAAGAAGGATGTGCCCACTAACCAGCAGGTTCAGGGTTAGATCCCATGACTGAATTTCATTGTTTGTTTCATTGTCATTCTTTCTACTTGTGTGGTCATGTGGTCAGTGGCCCAAACCATCTTAATTGTTCAAATTTAACAATTGTTGTTGTTGGCTATAGATCCTCAGTGAAAAATGTAGTGTTGGCTCTCTTGGAACATGGTGAATAACTGTTACTAAATAAAATGTAAATATGAGTCTATAAACAATCCAAAAGCTGTAAGATATTCTTGCTACAGTAATATCCTTATTTCCGGAACTATGCTGACAAATGACTTCTAGTAACAGATAGGCCAGTTCCTGCACATATCTATATCGCAAATTACTGGAATGTACTATGTTTGTACCAGACTGGGCTAAACATTAACTAAATTGATTTACTACTATTGTTCACCATCCTTTTGACTTCTTTTCATTATAGTGTTTTACAACGTGATGTCATACAGGGGAGGAGGAATCTACCTGCCTTTCCCGTCATCTGGCCAAAGTGCACTCACTCCTTCATGTCAGCACTCAAAGGTATGTACTCACGTTAACTTTTTATACATGTGGATTATAATGTTGATTATTGTGTGGCTTTCTGAGGTTCTATTTGGAGCGTCTATGCAAAAAAGCTTGCACTCAGGCAATTGTATGTATGTACAGTATATATCAGATAAATAGAGGTAAAAATTGCTTCACAAATTGATTGTTTGTATTGAGGATAGATACATTTAGGAATGAGTAGATCAAAAGAGAATTAATGAATTACTTTTACTGTCATTTATGCTTGCAGGCACATCAGTGAAATGCCGTTTCTCATCAGTTGAAAAAGTCAACATTTACAATAAGAATAAATACAATAGCCTAAAAATAAATCACTGTTTGTTTCCTGAGAGTGGAAACACCGGGTCGCACTGCTCTGTTGGTATAAAGTGGTGTGCACAAAGAACTGATATTTTGGAGACAGAGTAAAGACATGGTATATACCTGTAAGGTGTAGGTATAACACAGACTAAAAGAACTTTGATTATTCTTCTAAGACAAATACTGTAAAAAGCTATTGTTTATTTACCTGACATGTGGTGGTAGGACTACAAATCAAGGAAATAAAAGCCTCTTCACATGAAATTATCATGAATCTCTCTGCACAGTGGTTCTCAAAGTGGGGTCCGGGGTCTACCTTGCAGGGGATGGCCCAAAGGATGACCACACAACAAGCATGAAATAAAACTTAGTTTGAAACATGAAAATTTTAGAGGAAAACATTACACATTCTTTCTAAATTTGTGTGAATTATTATAAGGGGCTCTGTGCAATCTTCGGATCAAAAGGGGGGGACCACAGCTAAGTAGACTTTGGGAACAGCAATAAATGAATGTTTTCAATGTTCAGTGTTTCCTTGGCTCAGGGTGCCTTACCACAAACTTGGACTTAAGCCAGGGTAAGACTCATTAAAACCCAGGGGAAGAATAAGCTGAATGTAGCTCTTACAGGCGTTTATGTCTAAACTCCAGTTATAAAATTGTTTCTAAATTATTTGCTTTCCAAAATTCAATTAATCACCCCTACTATTATTTCTCTCGACCAAACGTCTTTATATAACATTTGGCGCCTTCTTAATATCACTATCTCTCCTGCATCCAAAGGGTCTTCAGAAATAGTGGTCTCATTGGATGCAGAGAAAGAGAAGTAGAATGCAAGTGTATGATTTACAAGTACTCAAACGGTCTATACAAGTTGTAGGTTATAGTGAAAGAGGAAATATGTCAAAGATGAAAGTGGTTTCTGTAGATGTCTCTGATCTTGGTTTAATCCTGGGGGGAGGAGACATGAGGTTGGCATCAGCTGGAGGGCATGGGTGGTGATGTGGTGGTGGAAGCCAGGTTATGGAGAGACTTGGTAGGTAATGGTGAGATACTTGAACTGAATGGGGAGACAATGGTGATGTGTTTGCAAATTCTATTGTATTTAGAGGGTGAACCATACGGAAGAGAGTAATGATGTCTAGGTCTGAGCATTGAGCTGGATTTAACAGAGGAACAATGAACAACAATTTGTGAGTGATGCAGTGACAGGCCAGACCATATTCTCTTAATACTGGTGTATGGTTTAACTCAACATGGATGACAAGAACTCTAAAATAGGTTAAACATCTTACATGTCCCATATGTTCTCTGGCCCCTGCAGTATAACTGCCACCTCTCTGCTTGTACACAGTGATCCCAAACTATTAAATGAAGTAGGCTACATTTTCTTCCCATGAAGTGACTGGACTCCTCCTTGAAAAAAGCCTGCAGAACGTGGCGCACCCTGAGGCTCATTGGGGATGACACAGACTGTGCCACCAACAGGTGGAGGAGTCTCAACACGATCTTTACCCATTTTCCTCGTAGTTTTGCTTCTCTACTTTTCTAACGTGGGCACATACAGTCATACAGTCAATGATTTGCTCATTGAGGATAACTTCAGACCCTTGTTATGAGCTCATGGAGCCATGTGCACTGGTCAGCCCTGGTTTTATACAGCAAATATAATGTAGCCTACTCCCTATTGTCACTGTCCAGTTTCTGTCTCCAAATGTGAATAAATTAGTCTAATACACAGAGATGAAACTAGTTTCTGTCCCTGATCCCAAATTCTTGACATGGAATCAACCACAGCATACTGCCCGTGCTGTTCTGCAGTGAGGGTCTGGAGCATTGCATCCACCCTATATCTGTGGATGTTTCAGGTATACTGCGTAAAAATGTGCTGCCTCTGCCTGAATGCACATGGCTTCACAGGACCACAAACAAGTGTAAACAAGTGTAGAAAGCTCAGAGCCAAGGGAACAGATTTGGTGAAAATCACATCAAGACTCCTACGCCTGTCTTTGGCTGTGGATCGGAGCACAGTCAGTGTCCTGGTCAGGAGTGCTCAGCTACGCACAGAGGTGCATGGGGGTGCTTCCCAGGGAAATTATGTTTAAAATGTTTAAAAGGTCAGCAATTTAACTCAAATAAGCACCCTTCTTTTGCATTCTGGTCATGGTGGTGAATTGCTCTTCTGCATTTTGACATTGATGTCAGCCCGAAATCTTACTAAAATTCCATTTTTACTTTCACTATGACTTTATTCTCATAAATTTTTTATTTTAATGTCGAAATGTTCCGACTTTATTCTAGCAGCACCAGCAATGTTTTGGTTTTTTTTTTGTAATGTGACGCTTATACTCCATCGTAAACCTCAGACAGTAAGAAAGAATTGAAGCATTTCTCAAAGTTCTATAAAACTTCTGTCTTTCAGAGAAATGGAGAGTGCAGAGTTTGTTCCTCTCGAGCTCTCTCAGAGAGAGTCCTACCACGTTTTCTGCAGCTACAGCAGCACTGACTACCAGTGGACACACGCTCTCATCCAGCATCTGGAGGACAGGGGCCTGAGGGTGTGTGACCATGAGAGAGACTTCACTGCGGGACGTCCTATCTTGGAGAACTTGGCTGAAAGCATTCAGCAGAGCCAGAAGGTGCTACTGATCCTGAGCGCAGAGTTTGTGAGGAGCCGCTGGTGTCTAATGGAGGACAACATGTCCATGTTCAGAGACTGTCTGCAGAGGAAGCCCATAGTGCCAGTGCTGCTGCAGCGAGACCTGCAGGTCCCTCTGCACCTGGCTCACCTCACATACCTGGATGTCCAGCTGCCAGACTTCAGACAGCAGTTACTCCGAGTGCTGTGTACACCTAACCAGGAAATGCAGAGCTCCACTGTGGTGTCCTACCAGCCCCCATCCCTCTACAACGGCAAGAGCCTCGAGCCACTGTCTGCCATAAATCAAGAGCAGCTCAATAAAGATTATTTTAAAGAGTTTGACTGTGGAGTGTGGAGCGACAGTGTACCTGACCAACTCAGCCAGGTCATCCAGCACCCAGAGCGCTACAGAGAGGCCATCAGGATCATCAACACTGTCGCCCAGACTAAAGTGAGGTTTGGGTCACTCTGGAAGATAATGGTGGCCATACTTGTGCTAATATTAGTTGTTGGGGTCTACTACTTACTAATATCATTATTTATTGGGTTGCCATTCTGGGAAAATGCACCAAAAGGATTACAAACAGCAACAGCTGTGTTTTTATTTCTATCGGTAATATGGGTTATATACAAAGTGTATGTCCTCTATCAGAATGAGAAAAAGCGTATTGTGCGAGAGCTGCAAAAGGCCATTGGTCAGGCCAACAGCATTCTGTTTGAGGAGCACGTCCTGATAGGCTCTCAGTCACCCTCTAAACTCCTCCTGGTTTATGTGAGTGTGGAGGGCTGCAGAGAGGAGCTCAGTGCTCTGTCCCAGGACCAGGACTTCTTTCATACAGCCATAGTGGAGCACTCCTGTGGGTATGCCTGCTGTCTCGCTAAACAGCTCCTCCCCTTTGAGACAACGCCCACCGATGGTCACCTGGAGGGAGGCGTGTGCTTCTGTCAGTATGTTATAAACCAGATGTTGATAGGACAGACCAGGAGGTTTTGCTGCTGCAAGATACCAGTATCTGCTGTGTAGTATGTTCTATTTTTGTAAGCCAACAATACAGTTGTTATAAAAAAAAAAAAAATGTTTGATTTGATTCTTTTATTACCTGGACTATTCATGTGGACACCTTATAGATACATAGTAGAACTTATACCTAAGTGGTGATTGTTTTTGCAATTTCGGCACAAAACCCTTTACACGGCCCCTTAACATAGCGCTTAAATTTGAATTCACTAGTTACTGTCACGCCTAAGTGTTGCCTGGCTTGAAAAGGAGATGTTGTGGCCCTCAAAGATGACCTGAATGTTTGATTTCTGGCAGCCTATTTGGCGAAACATATACACTCAGATTATTTTCACACTGAAACTTGTAAGGTCAATGTTAAAGAGCATTTGCTCCAAGAGCAGTGCACTTCTGCCAGTGTGAACCCAACTGTCCTGTAAGTCATTCAAATGAATGCACCCTGCCACACTATATACATATATAGTGTAGCTCTTATAAATGTCTTGTCTCATACATCTTACATATCTTATAAATGTCTTGTCTTATTTTAATGTATTTTATTATTTATGTTTTGTTTGTTTATTCATTTTTAGTTATTTGTCCCAGTACAGTCCCTAAATATCACCCGGAACATTTGCTGACACTTCAGACAAACTCAAGCCATGTTCCCTGCACATTCTGCTTTTCATGTGAGTTTGTCCAATATGTCGAATATCCAGTATTCACAAAACTTCACCACGGTGTCAGATTCTGGTTGCAAATGATTACTCAGGTACTCCAGTATCCAAGCCAAAGTTTTTCTTCAGAGCTCAAATGCCAGAAGTTTCTGTAGAATGACCTTATGGGGCACTGATGTAAACGCTTTAATTTGTACTACTGTACACACAGGAGACATGTGCACATCACTTAATAAGCCATGTTGTATATGGGCTGAAGGACAGTCAAACAGTAGTTTTTTCATCATAACCCATGATGGTAAATAGGTGGTTAAAGATTGTGTTTTTCAGCATTATTTACATATGGCTGGTCCTCATGCATCAAATCAGGAATTTTATCATATCTGCTTAAGATCTTTTGTGGTTAAATTAAAGTATTGTAAAGTATTTCACTAAACGAAGCTACGTACTCCCAAAAGTGCATACGTCTTTAGGCTGTAAGATATTTTCTGAACTCAGCTGTGGTCCAAACACATTATATTGCAGATTTTATTCTCCCCACAGAGAAATAGCATTAAATAACATGTTTGATGTGGCCATTTTTCACTGTGACCGACACATTTGCACCTAATTTACCATTTCTCCTATCACATCTCCTTCTGAATATTGTATTGGAGCTTCCAAAGTGTTGCAGTCACGCTTAACACATGCCAATAATGGCCAATATCTCCCAAAGACATGGTTTAAGCACTTCAAGGTACTCACTTGTCAGTCAAACTTTATCATTCTTTTCAGTAGATAAATACAGCTTATTTAGAGTATTTACTGTTTATTATGAGATATGTGGGACTTGTGGTTCAATCAGAAAAGCATTTACCCCCAAACTATCTTCGCAGCTATGAGCCCATATATTTGACATTGTAACTTTGTATTGTAACTGTGAGAAAGTCTGTGAGTGAAATGTCTCATTCTAAAGCAAACTTTTATTAAAACGTTGAATCTATCTAACCTGATTATGTATATGTGTAGATTATTTCAGTCTGTGGTGTTATTTTAATATTTAATAGGCTCTAAAAGTAGCATTTGCATTAGCACAGACACACAAAAATGTGTCTTTAGCCTTTATTCAGTGGCACGGCTCGGTTGGGGCTGCCTTGTAGTGAGTCTGTTTGGTGTGGGTCCCTCCAGCCAAATCCATGTTCTGAGCACGGGTTTGGGTCCAGGGGCAGGGCTCTGCTCCATGAGACACTGACATCACTCAAACATTACAGATGTTTTCTTAACAAACAAAATCAAAATTGTATTTGAATTATACTCTATTATAGGGCCAATTTTAGCAATTCGCGATTAGTTTGTGATGCTGTGAGACGTGGCTGAAGCAACCGCAAACAACACTACTCCTGATTTATCGCTGTTTATCTCTTTTTTGCACCTCTACATTGCGTTTTAGCCTCTCTCTATGTAATGCATTGGGTTTACCAATCCACTCCAAGGCAAACTAGTGGAAACGGTCCTTTTGTAAACACCGAATTGTCCTCCGGTGAAGTTTTCTCTGCATTTGTAAAGTGTTTAACATGTTGTCACCTGCAGCTCCTTGTCCGCTGCTTGATTTTACCACCACTTGGCTATTTTTTGTATTTGGCAATGTTATGTTTTTATATGTACCGGTAATCATCCTGCCTTATTTGATTTTATTTTTTTTATTTTAATGTGGTTCCTCCTTTCCAGATTATGACATATTTTCTTGGACTTCTTTAAAGTTCTGCTTCAGTAACATTATATTGAAATAAAGTCACTCTTACTTGAGAAAATTTTTTGATGAACTTGTCTACCCACCTCTGATGTTTTTTGTCCTTATGCAGCATTCCTTCTTCCATAGGCCCTTTTAATGCACTGCGCAGACTAGAAAATATATGCTTATCAACAATGACTTAGCACTTGTCTTGTATTGACAGTCAAATTGCCACTCGCCATTATCCAAAGAGGCCATCGTACTGACTGCACCACATAATCACTCCACAAGCATCAAATCATCAACACATGATGTCCAAAGCCATCACGTCTTTAATAACAAGATGAAAACACCAGTTCATAAGCCATGCCAAAAACTGGAACAACAAGCAATCTATGATCATTCTGAAGTGAAATATCGTATGTGTTGTTCATGCGGGCTGTTTTAAATGTCCATTTCTGCTTTTGTGTTTTGACTGAAATTGCTCCGTTCATATTTATTCTATGAAACCTTTAAAGGGCCTGTATGGTCTATGTTCTAATCTGTGTTATAATGTTGTTTCCTCATCACAAACAGACCTGGAGTTGTGTTTTGTTTCATTCACACATGTTTAACACACAAACCTGCATATTTAGGGTTTAGAGTTCTTCTCTCAAATGTAAAACACTGTTCCACTTGTGATGTCACATGGTAATACAGGAAGTGCTCCACTGTGTTTTAAAACTCCACACACCTTAACTAGAATCATTTGGATGATTTTAGACCTGGATTTGTCAACCTCCACTGAACTAAAGTTAGAAGGTAGCTGTTGACTTGAAAATGACATCACAAGGTGGAACAGAGCATTTTGCACACAGAATAATCCTCAAGGGTTAGTCAAACGTGTGAATGAAACAAAACACAACTCCAGGTATGATTTTGATGAGGTTAGATTATGCCATGGCTTAAAGCTCAGAAAAGTCAATTTTGTGTCATATTGGATCTTTAAGTTAGAGTACCTAATGAAACAGTGAAAGAAGGAGACTGATATCATCATGCAGATCTGCTTTACATTACACTCTATGTGAGAAAACCAAACCAAAAAAGTTGGGTACTGCAGCTTTAAAGGCACATTATAGCCACATTCCAACTGATTCATTTTGGATCAGTTCATTATGGTCAAAAACATGTCTTCACTGTCCTAACCGAACCGTCTCGGCTCATTTGAGAGGAAGTGTATCACTAGCTTAGCAAAAACAAGATGACAAAAAGACAGACGTAAACAAAAAAATTATATTTTGTCTTGACGGCTTTAATCTTATGATGCGCCATATTTACAGTGATGGCAACTTATACGTTGAGTCGAAATGCTTAGCAAAACAAAGATGGCGCAAGTTAGCAGCATATATTTCCATTGCATAAACTCACCACATTACATGAAGAGGTAATACGGTGCAGAGAAGTGAAAGAAATGCAGAAAAAGCTGACGATAAACGGAAATGGTTTTATGTTTATGCTGTATCTGTAGCTGTAGATTTAGCCACATCTCACTGCTCCACAAACTTAAGATTTACTGACCGTCTGTTGTGAATCGCTGAGATCGGACTTATGATTATGTCATTGCTTGGAATGTTCCTCATCATGATATAAAACATGGTATAGAGCTCTAAAAGCCAATGCACGTAGGCCATTTTGGAAAACTTTTCATTCTTCAATTTACACGGTGTACTTTTACATAAGTAATCATTGTCACGTGATTGTGTAGTTGTGTTTTCACATAATCTTACCACTTTTTACCACCAATCTTACCCAGCGTTAACACCAAGTAATAGAAACCACAAAACGAAATATTTACACTACAATTTGGAATACGGCCTACGTCTTATACAGTCTATTTAGCCCTATGTTGTATAAACCCGCCCATTACGTCCCTCGTGTTGAATACATTTCCCTGCATGTGTGTGGCGTTTCATTTAGCTTGTAATCACTTGTGTGTTCCCGGTGTAGAGGCGTCTGTTGATTGCAGTGGGATGGAAAACCAATTGGAAACGCCTCTCGAACCGCAAGATCCGTGTAATCAGTGCTCACAAACAGCGGCAGAATATCAATGCACTCAACGCGCCTACTTATCATATAGATAGACACATACAAGGGCTTTATTGTGGGACATTTTGTCAAACAATGAAAATGCAATCACTCCTGCATTTCTGAGCGGCGACAAGTGGGGCATTAGTTACTGGCTGCAGCTTTTTAAAGAGTGGAGGTGTAATCTTAACGCAGAGACTGGAGGGGTTACTGTAAACTGTTTTTTGAATGAGAGACACGTTGTACTGGCAGGTTGTGAGAAGAGAAAATAATATTGTTTTAGTGGTTATCTTGAGGTGTGAATAAGGTGCGGTGAGGTATGAATGGGCACAGATCTAATACAGACTGGACAAGGCAGTATTATTATTATTTTAAGATATCAACTTTAAAAAGGGGGTAATATGCAAACATTTTTGAGCTTGCTGCCATGTTATTCTGCCATATTGTTCTCTCATCAAAAACATGCCTGAAGAGGTTTTAGATGTGATGGTGTGAGCGGTTAAAACATCATAGAAATAAAACACCGCCTCTTTAAAAACGCCTGGGCTTGTTTTTGAGGAGATGCTGAACATATTTATATTGAAAGATCAAAAAAAAAGGGGAAATTTTTCCTTTTTCCAGTTTTGATTTTAAATTGAAAATCTATTTAACCAAAGATACACGGCACTACACTGATTATCTTGCATGTATTGGATTACAGGTATACTTTGCATTCTTCCTGTAAGTGTGGGCTCGCCTTTCCACATATCTGACCTGTAATTCATCCTGGTGGAAATAGATGCGTTTAGTAGCGTTATAGGAAAGACTAGCAAACATAGTGGACCCTCTACTATCGTTAAGTTAAGCTGTAAGTATGTATTTATGTATGAATAAAAGCTAAAACATTACGATATTCTGGGCTAACGTCGGTTTGTAACTCGTCTTCTTACACCATTGTATAAGATAATATATCAGCTGAAACAATAACTTTATAGATACTTGATCCAGTATCAGTCAGGCCTGTCACGATTACACATTTTGAAGAGTGATACATTGCTCGAGGACATATAGACGATAAACGCTAATATTGAAACTAATTTATGCCAATGACACAATAACCCAAGAGCAGATTTATACCACAAAAACTATTCTAAATCTACAATATTGTTAAAAAAAATCATGAGCGCTGATAAATAAACAGTAGAATGAAACACGTTAGTACTTAGTTTGCGTCTGTAATGAGTCAGAAGTTATTAATTCACCTCTCTATGGTGTAAATCTTATCGTATAGAGAAAAAAATAACCAAAAATGTCCCAGTAGTGCAAAGAAAATGTACACATGATGCATATTGACTCCAAAAATATTGTTCCATGTTTTATATATTGAACAATAATTAATAGTAATTACTGTGACAGGCCTAGTATCAGTATGTAGATCCCTATATGAAAACAAATTTGGTGCGTTAAATGTGACTGAACCAGTGCTAATTTTTGTCATTTCTCAATATTTCGTCATTACTTTTGTCAAGGCCACACTTTTACTGACAAAAAACTAAAAAACGTATGATTATATTTTTGGTCATTAAAACTATAAAATCAGTTTTCAAAATGACACTGCTGATCACATCTCCACCGTTCCTATACCTTTGCATCAGGATGAAACCACGCCCACTTCACACAGGTGGAGATCCAAGTAACTGCCAACTTTCCTCCGTCATAGTACTGCCAGTCATTCAGTACTGCAGCAGGTACAGGTACACGTTTTAGCGCACCTTTAAAAGACAAACCATCCTGAAGTATCAAAACATTCCTCCAACTGGGATCCTCACAGGTTTTTCCATCAGACCTATTTTTCCATTACGGGAAACTGCAGGAAGTGTGTCTCTCTCTCTGGCCTCTGCTGAACCCTGCTCTCCAGAGGCGCCCTGCACTCCAGCACAGGTGGAAGGTCACTGCAGTTCTTCTCAAACTTTTCAGACCAAGAACTATGAGTGTTACAAACTATTTCAGATCATTTGGTCTCCAGAATGTCATCTTAAAGTGCATTTGACAGGTTAGTTACTTTACATTAAAATATCGTTAACGTGATTATATATTATTTTACTTATAATTTTGACTAGTTTTGCCAGTTTCAACAATTTTGGCCAAGTTAATAATTTTACTTCCTGGTTGGACATGAGCAGCAGATATGACATAGGCCTACAGGGGGGTAATTAGGTAATTCCCGTTCTGTTACCTAGCAACCATGCTTTAAACTAGGGCTAAACCTTGTCTAATTTACACAATAGTGATTAAATAATGTTAATGATTAATGTTTAAACTCTGTGTTGTGTTGATGACATAAGCAGAGGTATTATGTTTTATAACTCATCGCCACTTCCTGTATTTTTGTACTTCTACTTTTTTTTGCTCCATAAACTGTCACTTGACTGGTGTAAAACTGAAATAAAAATTAACCACGGGTACTACGTGATCAAACTAAGTAGTAATTCAAATAATGATGAAAACCTGCTATACGCTCTTAAAGGTTTGGGTTAGACTAGTAGTAATTATAATTAGGTTAGGATTAGTCTGTAGGAAATAAATGGATTACTATATAAATTTCCACAAAGCATGGAAATGCTAAACTATGATATGAAGGAGGTTAATTTGTGTAAAATGTTCAGTGTTCACCAAGTAAACCCTGCCCTGATTCTCTGGGAGGCTTTAAAACAGCTCTGTAGTCTGTATAGAACTTATTTTCTATCAAGAACGGCAGCCCCATGTAAAATAATACAACCTCCCGGAATAAGGTGAATATGTAGGTTTAACTTGTGATAAGCTATAAGTCTGGTTAGGGTTAATCTCCAGAAAATAAATATGTGATGAGTGTAAGTCTATATAAGGTCCCCACAAGATGCCTGAACCCAGCGAGTGTGTGAGTGTAATAATAAGGTGCACGGTGCATAAGGCTAGAGACAGGAGATCAAAGGTCAAATTTCCTCACTGAATCCTAATGTCGCTCTCTCACTGCCTGGAGATTCACACACACACACACACACACCTACACACACACCCCCACACACACACGCACACACACACGCACACACACATACTGGATGGTTGAACTGACTGATCACAGTCAACACGTACAGATCAGGTCATAGGAAATGACAATTGAGCTGATTCTGTCGATTCTTCTGACTTGAAACATCAGTCAAATATCTGTTAACCCTAAAAGAAATGATATTCTAGGTGTCAATTACGGATAAGTGTTTCATAATATTGTAATGGTCTGATTCAGAGTTGACACATTTTGCAAAGTATTGTTGTTCATGTAACTGTAATGTAATGTGACTTTGGTGCATGTTTATGTGAAGGTTGCATTTGTCAGTTACTGGTCAGTTTGGAGATTGGCTCTGACTAGAGACTGCTGTTGTTTTGCTCTTGTTTTGGGTTATGGCCTGCAGTAGCTCTCGTATTCAGAAAATAAACCTGGTCCCGATGTGCGTCTGACAACACATGTCCAGGACATCTCTAATTATCTGCCCTTAAATGCACAGGGGTCCAACTAGAGGTGCTTGATCTGAAAGTAGCATAACTCTGCTGCTGTAACACTCGCTGTGACACTCACACTCTGCTGTGCTGCTATGGTCACCGCCTTTAAAACCACGTGTTCACACCACAAAAAAACATTTATCAAAGGGAAAGGCAAATGGAGGGTCCTGTCCAGAACAGACTCCCAACAGAAAGAATCCAGAGGGCTCTGCCACCTCCGCTCAGCAGAGTGTGGCCTCACCTCCTCTTCCTACTGTGAAATATTTGAAGATTCTGCAGCCACTGAATAGGAGCTGCACCGTGAACAGTCTCTCCCATAACTCCCTCGTGGTCCTCTCCTCTCTTCTTTCTCCTTTGCCTCCCCCCTGGCCCTCTCCCCTGGTCCTCCCCCCAATCCTCTCCTCTCTTCTTTCTCCCATGCCTCCCCCTGGTGCTCCCGCCGGTCCTCCCTCCTGGTTTTCCCCTCTGGTCTTCTCCCCCGGTCCTCCCCCATGGTCCTCTCGCCTGGTCCTCTCTTGTCCTACCCCCAGTCCTCCCCCATGATGCTCCCCCATGGTCCCCTCCCTCTCTCCACAGTCTAACCCACCCCCCATCCCCCACATCTTTGACTCTGAGTGAGGTGACCCAGCTGTGGCAACGTGTTCCTCCTCTGATAAAAATGACACTCGTAACCATAGGAGCAGCCGCATGCAGAAAATTGTGTCTTTTTGCCGAAAATTGTATCTCCATTAAGTCCTTTGATAGCTCTGTGAGGAAGCCCGGGGGAAAGTCTACCTGGGAGGATTGGCTCTATACCTGGGTACTTCAGAATTTGAGTAACACGCTGTTCTTTTCTTTTCATGTCATTTTATTTGGCTCCAAAAAGTGATTTATTAACACATTTTCCAATCAGATTGCCTCCTTTATATGTGTCGACTTGTGAAAAAGTGCATTCCTTAGAACTTAGACCTATTTTTTTTCACCGTACCAAGTAATTATTCTTTTACTCAACACATTTACTTTTTGAAATATGTTGGTTTACGTTATGTATTAATCTTCCATTCTGATAATTTGATGATGTTATTGTTATAAAGGGCTGATTAGAGATTCATGTTTTTTTAAAAGACATATCGAAAATAAAAATCCATAAACGTTGTATCTGTGCGGGATTGACTCCACAAACTTGTCATATTGATCTCCTGGTTTAAAGTCCTTTCAACTGACAACAATCACATCTTTGGTTTTGAGTAATAGCACCACTTTCTGAAGCTATCATGGAAAAAAAAAAAACTAAACAAACAAAAGTCAGTTTGTTTATACTGACAGAGAAGATGTCGAACTTTGAGCCGATGTTTGTTTCATTTGGATACACCCGATAGTTACAGATGAGAGTAAATTCAACCATACTTTTTTTTCAGCGCAAAAACAAAGAAAACATGTACGAGACGTGTAATTTTTGACCTATTCTCCCTCCGCTGACTTGTAAACCTCTTTTCCGTTGGTTTATTTTGGATCGGTACGGTCTAAAGTGCATCGTACCTGTTTGTTACGTGACACAATAGATGATTGGACGAGAGTGAACGCAGCAAACAACTGGTATTTGTTTTAGATTTTAGATTCTGAAAAATAGGCACCCTTTGCTTTAAACTGATAACAGAGACAGAGATCGTAGCTTTCTTACCATTTATTTAGGTGCGGTGATATGAAGAGTCCTGGTGAAAACAGTAATATAAAAAACAGCATTGTAGTGTAGGTAGTGAAATCATTTTGGATTTAAGTTAACGGAGCGTAAAAAGGCAAAATTTACGGCTATAGCGACATAAACGTCCCAAAGGCAGGAGTCTGACTGCTGCAGTTTTCCTTGGCTAGGTCCACTTTTGGCAATTTTTGACCCTGAAAAGGCACAACTGAGGAGGCCGAGGGTTTGCAGCGCTGTCGACAAAGCAAAGAGTGGATGCTTTGAGGAATCTGAATCTAAAAAAATATATTAAAAAAATACTTCAGTTGAGTTATTTTCCTTTGCTACATAATTCCGTATATATTTTGTCATATATTTGATGTCTCCCATATATATCTAAAGTGTGGAAAGTAGTAAACATAAAGAAAAAAAAACACCGACTGACTAAAAGCTCTTATTTATCCATGAACTGTGCTCACGTCAAGATCAAAAATAGTGAATAACGCATCATAACATGAGTCAATCGCTGTGGACTACATTAAGAAAGGTGAAAAACGCTGTGAAGAAGGACAGAGAAGTGAAATAAAAGCAGAAAAACCTGGCAATAAACAGGAAGTAGCTTTGTGTTTACGCTATTTTCAGCCACGTCTCTCACAGCCACAAACATAGAATTTGTAAAGTCTTTTTGTGAATCGCTGAGACCGGCCTTATGATTAAAAAGTATAATTAAGATACTACATAGATTTTATTTATGAAAACATTAGCTGGACTGGAGCTGGCCATGGAAAACAGGCTGTAAAAGCTAACTACAGTAATTACACGGATGGGTGTGGTAAATATAAGATTGAGCAGATTCCGATTTTGAGCCCTGATAGAGTCTTATGTTAGACTGACAATAGTAATCTGACGCCGCTCTCATCTGCAGATAATGGTTATTGTTAGAAATGGCAAATAATGTGTCCAATGTGCTGTGAAATGAGCCCATTATAAAGTGATTCTGAGGCTGCTGCAGAGGGCGGGGAGGGGGAGAGGAGAGGATTCGGTAATGACGTTTGAACAATTTGATTATAGTCATTCAGCACAGAGGTGAGTAATACAGCTGATGGTACAGTGGGGTTTCTTTGTGGGGTTTCCATATTCTCCTCGTGTCTGGGTGGGTTTCTCCAGGGTACTCAGGTTATCACCACTAACACAAAACATAGGTAAACTCCTCTGGCTAAGGTAGTACTGACCAATGTTCCCTCTAATTTTTCACGAGTCTGAGCAAACACACAAACTCCCTGAGCGTCCCATGGACCACTGTGAGCGACATCAGACGTGTGCACTGTGGTCATGCTGCATCACATCCATCCAAGTTAAATGGTTTATTAAAAGAATCAAATTACCACATTTACATTTGTAATAAGACTTTTAATTAAGTGCTTTAGCCACTTATACAATGAAAATGACAAAAATCTTGCTCATGACCTGTGTAGTATGTTAATGCTATTGGAAGTATAAATATTTAATTTTAACTATGGCAAAACATGAGCTTCCAACCAAACCAAGCCAACTGTAAACTCCAATGTTGAAAACACACTTAACATTTTTATGATAAAGCTCTGACTTGTATTATGAGTATAAGCCATTGTGTGAAGCTTTTGCTGTGCACTGAGTGAGATTGTCCTACTGTGTCTGGGAGACAGTCTGGTAACTCTTTTTCAGTACATGACACGATCATTTGATTTTTACAACTCATAAACTAGTGACAGTCAATGACCAATACACACTGAGAGGAATCTGTATCTGCACACCCAGCTGCTCTATTACTGTACATATATATCATATCAAAACACAATATATAATGTGTATTTGTATATAAAATATAGTCAAAACAAGTGGTGTGGGTCAAAATAAATATATTTACAAACCACACACACACACATTTCAAAATGAGACTGAAAACACACTGTACATGATTGTACAGTGTGACAGTCATTCTGTGACAGTGGCTCAGTGGTTAGAGGTTGGAGGATCGAGTCTGTCAACCTCTGTCATTGTGTCCTTAGGCAAGACACTTCACCCAAGTGGTGTGTGCTTGATGATTGGTGGTGGTCGGAGGGGCGCCGATTGGCATTAGCTAATGCTAATGATTACACATGATATATTTGACCCACAATTAAGTGAATAGCAGAATACACCACGTTTACCGATCAGGAACAGCATCCAGTCCATCAAATCATAAGGTCCTCTACTCCTGACTCCACCATGAGATCTTCACTCAGTTCCACGAACAGCTCCGGGTCCAAGATGCCTCTAGTTTAACTTGTACAAACATCCACAGTGTCCTCGGTCGTGTTTGTTTTGTCTGTTTCGTCATGTTTAACACGCAAAACTGCTACAAAACAGTGCGTAACAGTGCACCCGAGGGCGGGCCGTCGGAACATTAAGAGGTTAAACACTTAGCATCATTAGCGAGTCTTCACTCCACATCAGCTAAAACTCTGGGAGCGGGACATGAAGACGCCTGTCAATGACGTTGATAAGATGTGCAAATACGTATGTGAATCACATAATTGTCTGCAGCAGCTCGTCGCCGGTCACACTCACTGATTCACATTGAAAAATAGCGCAGAATGAATTGTTGTGTGTTGATTTTATTTTCAATTCCGGTTCAATTTTTTTTGTGCGCAGCACAGATTTTCTGTGCGCGGAGACCGTGTCAGCAGTGCACAATTGCGCACGCGCGCAGCTTGGAGGGAACAGTGGTCCTGACCAAGTCCCTAAACCTGACACTGCCTGCTACGACCCTAGACCTTAAGTTATTTCCATTTGTTATTATTTTCCTGTTGTGTTCGTCTGTTGCTGAATCTGTCCCCTTTCCCCCATGACATCCTGTCTGTGTGAGCCCTTATTGGTGATTGGAGGACTGTTTCCTCACCTGGCCAATCCTGTGGCTCACCTACAGCAGCCTCCCTCTACTTAAGAAGATTCAGCACATCTGCTCAGGGCTGCTGACCCCGGTGGCCAGTGTGCCATTTTTGTGTGAGTCTCTTTTGTCATGTGGAAGTGACTATGTTTCCAAGACACTCGACTGCATCACTACTGACTCTGTTTGTTTGTGAAGATTTTGTCATGCATTTGTAAAATTTCTTCGTTAAACTTTTCCTTTGTTATTCTTTTGTTTAAACCCTTGCACCTTATCTTTTGTTTGATTTTAGACCCCTTTTGTTTAGTTTCCCTTTTATAACCCTGCTCATTAAATTACTTCTTAGTTAAAGATTGTTCCATCCTGGGTGGTGGAAGGGTCAAATTCAGAGGGACAGTTTTCTTAGGGTGCGTTCACATTTGCACATCTACCACTGGTCTAAACTGGGACTAAACTTAGACTAGATCAGGACTTAACAGAGGGGTCACCTCTCCACAGACCTGAGCTGTAATTAGTTTGGTTAATAGCTGGTCATGCTGTATAACTTCCAGGACACCGGATTAGTTCTACTCATATTTGCAAGTATATTGTCCTGACCCTAATACCTAATGTGTGGACCTAATGAGGTGCAGGGTGATTATCTCCTGCTTGTCTCCATTATTTTGCCTAGAATGTTCCACAGTATGGCATTAAAGAAATCTATCTTAATGGAGACAAGCAGGTGACCCCACTAGGCCAAATTACAGGTCACATCCATCCAGCCGACCCAACCCACAATGCATTTTTCCAGCTATATTTTGAGCAATAAAACCTAATAAATGCAACAGAGATAAATGTAATACCATACTGCGGAACATTCAAGGTAAAGCAACACTGTGAACCTAATTCTAGTGTGAAATACTCTTGTTATAATGTGTCCAGATATTTTTGAAAATGTTGCATATTCATCAGTGGAGGTGCAGAGAAGAGGAGCCAAACCAAACAGCATCGATCTCATTTGGAGGAGGCAAAACTCATTTGTTGTAATTTTGGCAAACGTGAAAATGACCAACAGATGTTCTCAGTGGTTCAGCCGCTGTTCTGCTCATTTAGCTTATCTGGACAGACAGTACGAGCGCCATGTTTATGTGTGTGAAATGAGCTCTTTAAAGTTTCATATCACAATGTTATGAATCCATGTTGATGTTTGCATTTCTTTCCAGAACGGTCAACTTCATAAAACTTTTGCAACTTTTTCACAAAATTAAAGATGCACCAAGTAACTTTTCTGGTGCACCTGCTTGTCTTTACTTGGAATGTTCCACTGTAGAGACTAGGGTTGTTGAAAGTATTGAAAATCAGATACTAATTGATACTAAAACTAACATTAAAACTAGATATAAAATAAAGTACTACCATTTAATGTTGAAAATCACATTCTAATGTCTAAAGAAAAAGTGTTTTCTTAAATATCATTGTGGTATCGGAATCGGTATTGAGTATCGAGTCTATTCCTTAGTATCGAAAGCAAGTTTGTAATGTCAGTATCATGACAAGACTAACAGAGACAAGCAGTTTGCCAGATCTACGGAGAGGCAAGCCTACTCACAGTGCGTGTTTTAAATGAATAAAAGCATAATGATACGCTTAATGCCATACCGTGGAAAATTCCAGGCTGAAACTAAGCAGGGGGTGGACTCTTCACTAGAAATGGCACTTTTTAGCACTGTCAAATTTAAACAGCCACATTGTTTTCCAGTAGTTTGCATTCCTCTGTTCTCTTCAAACTCAGAATATGGGCCAAAGTATCTTCCATTTTTTCGGTTCGGCTCCAAAACAAATCTTGATGGAAAATACTTTTAATAGAAATTTGAAAACTTTTTAAATTTATGACTGTATCGCGGTCCCATTCATTTCAGTGGCAGTGGGCTCTCCATATGTCTTCATTTGGTCCCATTGCACCGTGAGGGGAGGGGCTCTGATGGAGTGCACCTGGGGTCCTGCATGAGTTAGCATGTCGTTAGCCTCACGTACTAATGCCACCCAAAGCTAATAGAAAACAGGATGAATGCTACGACGCGGGTTAGCGGGTTGGTTTTTATACAGAGGGGATATAAAGAGCGTCTGGATAGTGACCTTCTAACTTTCTGCAAATAGGATTGTGTGAAAATGGAGTTACTGCTGTAGAGATGTTTATAAGCTAATAGCAAATGCAGAAAGTCTAATAGTATTTTTCAGTTTGTAGGTTTGCGAAGAGACCAAAGTAGAGATACCAGAACAAAAAGAAAAAACTAAGTAAAAGTATCACCTGAAAACATCTAATAAGTAAAAGTATGAAAGTATCCATACCAATTTAAGTGTACTTAAAGAGTAAAAACTAAAGTATTTTGCGGTCTTATAGAGCTTCAAATGCATCAATTTTGATACAGATTTGTGCTGAATTTTGTTGAACAGAAACAATTAAATCAGTGTGTTATTTATGTATGTATTTATTTTTGTATTTATTTATGTATTATTATTATTATTATTATTATTATTATTATTATTATTATTATTATTATTATTATTAGTAGTAGTAGTAGTAGTAGTAGTAGTAGTATTTATTTATTTATTCATTTTTATTTATTTATTTATTTTTTTGCTCAAACTAAATGTGTTAAAAATAAACCCTTCACACTCTTCAACAGGTTTCAGAAATACTTTTACTTTTCAATCCTGTTCAAAAATATAGTAGAGTAGAAAGTACAGATACCTGCTCTCAAATGTAGTGAAGTAAAAGTACCTACTGTAAAATTTACTTAAGTGAAGTACAGATACCTAAAATTTATACTTCACTACGTTCCACCACTGCGTCTAATACAACTAATATTCTCATATTCAGGACAAAATAACAACAAGTTCTTTTAGGTGTAAGAGTTAAGTTTGGTTGATTCTGTAGAAATCCACTCTGGTTTTCATTCATCTGGGTTATTTTTTATATATTTTTTTTCCTATTTTACCGGTAAGTTGACATGTTTATGTTTCACAAATGAACTACACGCTTCTCTGATTGGTTAATCCACCTCCCAATCACTCCCAACAGTATTTGTGAAAACAGGGGGATCCCAAAGTGTTTCCAAGAGAGACAAATATCCACACAAACACATTTTCTTGTTATTAGGCTACTTCTCGTTTTATAATGCCACTAATATTTTTTTCCTCTCTCTCCTTTGTGCAGGGGAAATAGAACAAGTAAGTAACTCACTTATTTGGCCACAGCATAAACCTTTAAATTCAGGGAACAAACTCTGGGACCAATATAGAGCTGAACCTATTCACTCACACTAAGACACTGCAGTGGTCTTGGGGTTCAAAACAACCATAAAAAACTGCAATGAGTTTACTTAAAGAGGGGGTATATTTTTTTAAAGCTTTCTATCATGTTTTCTACCCTTATCAAAAATATGAAGAGGTTTTATATGTCATCCATGCATGTTTCAGACATTTAGCAATCTCTCCCGGGCTCTATTTGAACCGTCCTTACCTTTGGCTGTGAGATTCTGCTCAATAATCACAAGCCTACATCACCCATGGTCCCACACAACAATTCTCCATAAATATACAAAAGCATGATACAAAACTGTACACAGCAACTTGACAAACCTGATGCGATGTGCAGTAGTTTCAATAGTGGGATGCACGCGAATTTTGTTGTGAAGGGGGAGTGAATTAGCACAGAGAGCAAAAGGAGGGTTGACTGAGAGCATCAAAAATGAAAAGTAAACTTATAATATATGTTAATATTTCATTTTTGAAGACAATAACATTTTCAAAACATAAAAGGAGCATCCATCTTTTTTCCTCCTCTTTATCCAGGGCGAGTCGTGGAGGCAGCAGTTTCATTGGGGGGGCTCAGACTTCCCTCTCCAGATACACTTCCTCTAGTTCTTCTCAGAGGATCCCAAGGTGTTCCCAGGCCAGCCGAGAAGCCAAGTCCCTCTAGTGTGTCCTGGGTCTTACCCGGGCCTCCTCCCAGTGGGACGTGCCCGGAACACCCCTCCAGGGAGGCGTCCAGGAGGCATCGTAAACAGACGCCAGAGCCACCTCAACTGGCTCCTCCCGTGTGACTGAGCTCCTCATCCTATCTCTAAGGGAGCGTCCAGCCACCCTTTGACTGTTTGTATCCGCGATCTTGTCCTTTTAGTCATTACCCAAAGCTCATGAGCATAGGTGATTGTAGGAACGTAGATTGACCAATAAATCGAGAGCTTTGCCTTTCGAATCAGCTCATTCTTTACCACAACAGAGCGATAGAGCGATAGAGCAGTGAAGACACTGCACCGATCCGTCGGTCAATCCCACGCTCCATCCTTCTCTCACTCATGAACAAGACCTCGAGATACTCGAACTCCTCCACTTGAGGCGGGGACTCTAAATCTAAATATGTGTTAGCAGTTAATGCCCTCTATTTAAAGTTTAGTTAAATTGCTTTACACATATCAGCTGTTGAGGCGCTGCCAGCCTGAAGGACCTGTCGGGTAACTCAGACGGTTCTCAAAATGGCAATTCCAAAGTAATTACGTCTCACTGATAAAGATGTCTAACTAACCGAAAGTAAGAATTTGACAATCGTAACTGAAGACACAATTAATGTTCCAAAAGTAATGGCCTAGTTTGTTGCCTGGTGTTTCTCATAGCCTCAGTATCTCGCCGTGGTGTGAACTGGGTGTGGTTAGCATTTTAGCATTTAGCAGGTGTATCTTTCGCTGCCTTGATCAAACAAATTTACCCATAATGCATTTGGCCCCTCTTGGTAAAAATATAGATATAATTTTGGAATTACAAGGCAAGCTACTTTCATTTTTAGTGTTTCATTCTGATTTACTTCACTGCAAATATTCAATTACATCACAAATAAGTATAGTAGTTTAATAAAACATTTCTGGTCTTTCAGATTTGAGCATATTTACCCGTCTCGTCAAGTCTGCGAATATTACACCCGGACACTCTTGTATGTTCCATGTTCTTTGTACCTATTTGAAAGCACTAAACCTCTCTGATAGACAGCGCCCCCCGGAGGAGCCCCTTAGCGTTCCTGATGGATTGTTCTAATGCCGCGGTACAGGGCCTGTCCTTGGTGCTTAAGCTAATTAGCATCTCATGAATATTATCGAGCGAGCGAGGAATCGGGGGTCTAAATAAAGCATGAGGAAGCTGGCTGGCTGCTGCCATTGATCAGACGGAGCAGCGTTCACCTATGGGCTTTCACTGGGACGGCTTAAGGAGGGTTTCAAAGGGACACACGCGAGATGGAGGCGTTGGGATTTGAGAAAGGCGAATACAGTCTCAGCTGAGTTCAGAATGCTTATAGATTATATTATGATTTTGTAGTGGTTTTGTAAAGAACCACTACAAAATGCTTGCTGAAAAGTGTAGCCATTTTTATTTATGTTTTTACTTACTATTTTCAACTAAGAAATATAAGGGTGTGGCAAAATATCAATATTTCAATAAAACACTTATAAACTCATTGCGGTGAATAATTAGGATGTTACAAAGAAATGGACTAGTTGTGTTTTTTATGGTGTTAAGACAGAAACAATCAAGCGCAGCACCTTTATATATCTTTAACGTGTGAGGGACGACAAAGGCCGAATGATACTTTTAGCCGGATGATGATGGGAACAGCCTTGTCAGAATAGGAGCCTAAAATAACATCGTTGGCCTGCTGGGTAATAAAGAACAAGGCATAGTTGACTTATAAACCACTAGTACATCAAATAGTGTACATGTTACAGGAAAAGTATGAAATCAGAATAGTCCGAGTAAGTTCATTAGGTCCTCTGTATTGATTATACTTTAGATTCTTATGTACAGACCAATATTTATTTCATACCTTGACAGTTTGGTGTCACGTGATCTTGCTGTGACGTGTCCGCTCAGCTGGTTTAAACAGATTTTGGCTCTGTCTTCGTTAAGAATATTCGTTTCTGGTGTAAGCGTGAAAGAGAACCAACAGTCTGAAATATAAAGTCAGAAAGGTTTTAATGAGTTCCACACAGGTAAAGTGAAAAATGAAGCAATGGACTCTCCAGAACGGATAGAAAGAGAGTCCTGTTGTGTTGAGAGCTTTTATAGTGTGTCTCAATGCATGTGTGTGTGTGTAAGGTGCATCCTTTTTTGCTCTGTATGACGTTATACATTAAGAAACTCTAAGCAAAGTAGAACAAGGTGAGTGTTTTCTTGCCTTATGAGACGGACTACAGATAAGAAGTGGCCTTAACCAAAATGACCAGAACACAGCTGTTATCTTATTGTCCACAGGTCCTTGATGTAGTACTGCACTGCTAGAAAATACCTTACACTTCCCTCTTGGAGCAGTAGAACGACAACAGTGTCTGCAGTCTGACTTCTTCAGAACTCTAATCCAAGTTGGTATGTCCCCTCGTCCCGATTTACAGTCTGGTGGGCCCATTTTTGGATCTCGTCTTCCCTGATTCGTCGATGGTATTTATTGCTGTCTTTGACTTATGAGCTAACATATATGACCATTCACACAGACAGTTGCTCCCTCTTTTTTGCATCACTCGAGGTAAAACAAAGACTAAAACGCACCTCTGCTCACACCAGTCCATCTTCCCCACAATCAGGGAATAATTTAGCTTCATAAAATGCTTCTTTATATAAAAAAAATAGATATAAGTGGTTTTCCCTTTTACAGTGGGCTAATCTTGCGTACTTAAGTTGTTCTCACTGCACTTGTCGCTTAGTGGCTCGGGTGCATGGTTGAGCAGACACGTCACAGCAACATCATGTAACACGCCTAAGGAAGGAGGCAGAGTGGAGCCCAAACCATCAAGGTATGAAATAAACAGAGGTCTGACAAAGTAAAAGTAAACAGTTTGCAGTAATTCTTTATTTCACAGGATAAATCAGCCTTGTCATATTCTCCATTACCTACAGATCTTTCCTGTTGTTGATGGCTTCTTTTCCCGATAGTTTTAGCCTAATTTCCATCGCTCCCTGCTATTTTATTCCTCATTTTTAGTGGTGTTTTCACGCATTTGACTATTATTATTTTATTAATGGTATAATTAAGGACAATGTACGAGATACAAACTATAAAAGCAATATAAAAATAAAAGTAGACCTATTGGACAGAAGGGAATACAAAGGTGGTTTGTTAGTATAGTTTACACTTTTAGGTTTTATTTTGCCTGTAGAGGTTTAGTGATACTTATATCTCAAATGTATTATTATGTCGATCTAAAAAAAAAAAATAAAAATGCTAGAACTTGATTTTATTGAAGTAAAATCCAACAATAAACCTGCCTAGCCTTTGTATAGACTTTGCCTAAAAACAATGTCTGGATTATCAACTTCGCCTGTAACATATATAATACATTTCCAGCTTTGTGGCTTTCAATTATTCAAAACATAGAGTGTCATTAACAACGCATAACAGGTATTTGTACAGCATTTTGGTCCTTTTATTTCATTGTAACCACATTTCAAACAACTAAACAACCAATGGCTTCATCAGACTTAAAACAACACAAATCATCTTCATAACGATAATCATATACAAAAATGTACAAATTTGAGACAAAAAGTAACAAAATACTTAAAAAAAAAAAAAAAATAACAAGGTAAAAAAGCAAGTCAGTATATGTCTTGATAGGTCCATAATGAGCCTCAAAGGCTTCAGAACAACAACAAAAGTCACGTCATGGAAACTTCTCAAAGTGTATCAAACAAGATTTTCATTGGAAATTTTCTGATATAAATTGAAGTTTGGATACAGTGAAAAAATAATTTGTAATTTCAATTATTTGGGCATTACAAACTTTGCCCATCACTAGTTTTAGGCGTTTAAAGCTGTTTCAGATATGCAACAAATATTAGTTATATGTTTCGAAAATACCTACGTTTGGCAGTCATTGGCTCAAATGCCTAGAAAAAACAGACTTTGACAATACATTTAATCAACTTTTTAAAATTTAGTTTCACTTTTTATTTCATTAAGAGGTTAATAATTGCCAATGTTTTTATTTGTTCATTACATCTTTGTTGGCACCTTATGTTACTGTCATTCACTACGTTTACATTCACTGCAGGAAAACCACAGAACTGGATTAGTCAAATTTAAACCAACTTTCAAAATACATGTGAACCTGGAACCAGTGGTGGAATATAACAGAGTAAAAGTAGTACTGTACTTAAGTATACATTTTAGGTATCTGTACTTTATTTGACTACATTTTAAAGTGGATACTTTTCAATTTTACTTCACTACATTTGAGAGCAGGTATCTGTACTTTCTTACATTTTTCAACAGGTCTGAAAAGTAAAAAGTATTTTTTTAAATTATTGTTTGAGACCTGCTGAGGGGACTGAGGAAATTACTTTTATCAAGTTCAAAATCTGAGGAAATAAAAACAGCTAGGGAAAAACTATTGATTTAATTGTCTTTGTTGAACAAAAGTCAGCACAAATTTGAAGCTTTAATACATCTCAAAATCTGAGAAATACTTTTACTTTTTACTCTTTAAGTACATTTTTAAATGGGTACTTTAATACGTTTACTTAAGTAGATTTTTCCATGTGATACTTTGCTTTTTTTTTTGCTCCAGTATCTATACTTTTACTTAAGTAACAATATTGAATACTTCTTCCACCACTGCCGGGAACTACGATTGAGGTGTTGTGGATCAAATCTCAGAACACATCTGGAGAAGCCAATTTGTACTCAAATAACACGTGAGTAATGATGTTTATAGCATGTCTGAAAATCATGGTGTGGTTTTATGTTTGAGACAGAGACTGTATAAAGAAGTGGACAAAGGGAGTGTGACATCAACCTCAGTGTTTGGCCTCAGTCAAATGAAGCTCATCGAGGCGAGCTGTTATAGGGGCCAATTTGCATATTAGGAATTCTGACCAGTATCATAGCAACCAAAAGACCAATCTGGAGCAAGGCTGTTGAAGGCAGCGCCCCTTCCTGCCTGCACCGCTGGTTCAGCACGGAGTGGGTGCAACGCTGTCAATCACACTGGTTTATAGTGCTAATGAGAGTGACTTTGGAGAAAGAAAGATTTCTGATTTGTCTCTTACTAATGTTCATATCTTGAGTTACGGACACAATAGTGAAATGAAAACACCAGAATCACATAGAGCAGGTCAATATGACATTTTAAGATCAAAATGAGCTTAACAGCAGCAGTTACAGAGAGAGGAGTGACAATTTTCTAATGTAAAGTGAATTGGAGTCAGAGTCAATGGAACCAGAACTGTGCCCATGATCACTTCCTATTTGGAACATGGTGGCTAGCAGTGTCCATTTATATATACAGTCTATGGTTTGATAGCCATTTTTGTAAGCAATCACCGCTAACAGCGCCTGTAAACGTACTGATTGTAAACTTTTTTCAAGTACTTACTGTTACTGTGAGTTTTGCTGAACTAAAACAAGAGTAGTAGCCAATCAACTTTAAATGGTTTGTTGGGAGTAATTACATGAAAACTTGAATGGACAATTATTTAGACAGACCATTATCACAATTACTAGTTTAAGTGTAATGATTGTTGTATAAAAAAATTGTTGTATAAATAATAGTTAAAATTGACCTTTTGTCAACCATCAATGAGGAATTGTCTGTTTAGAGTTGCACTCTTGCCCAGTTAAGAGGAAAATTAATCTTTTATTTTGTGTTTGTCTTTCCCCGAGCCAAAAACCAAAAGCCTCTTCTCCAAATCATTAGTTTGACGCAACTCCAAACACAGAGAAGGCCAGCTTGATTGTTTCTATTAAAAATGTATTGGGTTTTCATTTCGGCAAAGTTCAATTCAAAGTCGCTCAACTTGTTCGAAAGAATAACAAGTTTAGAGACTCGCTCAGGTGTTGATGAAGTAGCTCCAAAATCAAACTTTTCAACATAAATTAAAATACAACAATGGTGTCGTTGTAAGTCATGGTAACTGTAGTTCAAAATCATAGTGAGAATCAGGTCTGGTGCGATGTCTGTTTGTTTGACTGTGGTTGACATTTTCTATGTACACATTTGGTTGAATGCACACTTCAAGTTGCCTGGCAAATTTAGAATGATGCCTCTCTGTACTTTTTATATAGAGGGATACCATTCTGCTCCCCACGCCCTCCATCGCATCTCGAGCCAGAACCAAACATGATCGTGCAATCGGATTTGTTTATTTCAGTGACGCATGTGAAACAAAAGAGGTCGTTGGTCTCCTATCATTTACAAACAGACTCAAACTACTCTCACCTCAGATTAACAGATTTTACAGAAATCAGTGATGTTTTTCAATCCTGTGATTTTTTCCCCCACTTTTTTCCTGTAAGCAGCCATATTTATTTCCATACGGCAGACCATGCGTGTCCCTGATTAGCTAATACACCTGTCAATCACACCCATCTCAACTCGGGAAGATTCACCGGTGACCACACTCACATCCTCAAGCTGTTTATAAAAATACAAGCTATAAGGGAGACCCAGGCTATTATAAACAAAGGTTACACATGATTAAACCAGGACTAAAATAGGCTATAACCCAGAACTGAGCGATATCTGAGAATATGTTCACTTACCATTGTCTGAGAAACAATAGCCATTATAATTCACACATAACATACCCCCAGTGATAGCTTAGGCATCTACTATATAATCATCTATATTTTTGCCTTCTTTTCATTCTTGTCCATTCAATGTACTACAAAATCTTGTTAAATACTGTATTAACACTGAATTCTATCAACAATTCTATCCAGATCTGATTGTCCGTTGACATTGCCTTAAAGTAATTAAAATGTCGGCTCTGTGGTGTGTAATCAACTCTTTTGGTCCACCACATTTCTGAAACTATTCAACTGCATAGCCTTTAGCATGTAATCCAATGGTGTATTCTAATTGCTTTTTATAATAGCTAAGTGGGGATTGGTGTTCGGGTTACCCAGAATTTGCAGTGTTTGGAGACAACTAATGAATAATACACTGTAAAATGCTATAAGAAGCTTGGAAGGTGCTATATAAAGAGAATGAATTCCAATAATCATTAATATTACTAACTAATAAAAAATGCCTTGTGGTCAATTCAAGATTCGCTGTATTGGGAAGCAGATGCTCTGGACACTAAGTCAATTTAAACAGTTTTACACTTACGAACACTTAAGATTCCTACATTTTTTTCAAGCCCAAATAATGGACCCCCTTTACACGGCATAATCAAGTTAACAGGGTATTAAACATGATAAATCAGGTTTAAGATGGTCTTTTTCACTAGTTTGTTGTGTAATTTGAATAACTTTCACAAAAATAGGTAATAGTGTCATATGTATATTTTAAAATATATCTTGATATCATCTCATTCTAATTTAAAGTGGAAATAAACACAAATCAACTTAGTACCATCTACTGTTCCTAGTCCTTTTTTTTCTCAATTTAGTACAAACGAAGTAAATTTGCAGCTTTCTAGTGAAAAACTGTCAAAAACCAAGTGTGTGTATCCAGTGGCCACTACAATTTCAAGTACTATGTGACATCACATAAGATTGTTGTGTGTGAAACACCTGGCTGCAGAGCAGAGTTTGAAGTTTGGATACTCCCCTCACTCTCCCCTTTGGTACTCCAGGTACTGCCAAGTTTAGCAGCTCTATTTGAAAAGTGGCTGTGGGAGGAGTTTAGGTGTTTAGTCTCACTTTAAATTCACAAAAATATATAATGGGCCACTTGGATTTGCGATAAATCTATACTCATCTATATTCTCTGCATTTCCCTCCAGAAAAGAAAACTAATTACCGTGACTCTCTGTGGCGCGTTCAAGGAAATGGCCCATGTAAGATTCAGTGTAGCCAATTACTCCTCTGCACCAGTCCCATTTATCATTCATGTTTTTGTGTAGCGCTACCCTAAAGAGAAATTTTTAACAGCTTGTGATTTCAAAGCAAATGCCTGCAACGCTAACAAGCCCGCCTATTTGTTTAGCTTTGATCCACTCAGACGAATTACGGGTAACGCCCACGTCTGCGAATAAATACTTCATCGCCGCTCAATTAGTCAAGAAGGCAATGTTTTTCCAACTTAAAATGTGCATTCAGCGGTAAGAGATAGACAACATTCAAGGCATAGAGTAGATCTCGAAAGAAAGATTCTGTACAATAGTCACATCACAGCCCAGCGGACGGAGGGGGTTGACGCTTTTTTAAAACTTTGATTTTTTTAACATAATATTTTTTTGTTTTTCTGTACAAGCATATAAAGTCTGTGATTTACTCTTCTGTACAGGTTCAGGCACACGTTTAGGTTCATGCCCCTCTGGTCTTCTCTCATGCACGCTCCACTCACACGCGCTCGCTAGCTCAAAGGGGGCAGGGGCGGGCTTCCTTTGCACTTTGTGTGTCCCACGGATGAGGCTGACGGGCGGTGTCCATGGCCAATCAGAGAGGGCGGGAGATCCAGGGAGCCAATCAGAATGAGCTGAGCGCCTCCAGGGCCACTTCGTAACAGAACTTGTACTGCTCCTGTGAACGAACAAAAATCTGGATGAGCTAGAAGAACCCCGCTAGTAGTTTACCCCAGATACTAACATTTGACAAAACCCAAACCAGGACTAAATCAGGACTAGACCAGGTCCAAGCCACGTCTACATCAGACCAAACAAGGACAGGAGTGAAGACTTGAACCTGTAGTTAATCATTTTTTCTTTCAAATCTGCTTTATTTCTGATTGGGGTCACTCGCTGCTCTGGGTTGTTTGGGTTTTTTTGTGTGTTTTTTTTGCTGGAATTGTACTAATTTTATCATTACCCATTTCAAAAGCCTGTAATGTCACACTGAGATAAAATACCTCTGCTACAAGGACATATGAGTGAAGCGACAACAGTCCAAAGGAGGTTCTTGTTGGTGAGGAAACCACGAATGTCCTCAAATGAAAGCATATTATGTTACTATTTTATGTATTTAACTTACCCAGCATAGCAGTAATAAAATGTCGAAGATATAAAGAGAATTACTTTTAAACCTCATCTTAGATTATTTGGACAATTTACATTACACATATATATTATCAGAGCTCAAAAGAAATAGGCTGAAGGCTTATGTATGTCTACTATAGTCAATATTTTGAACTTTTTGTCTTTGAAGAAATACACACCAACAGAAAACTTTACAAAAGTTATAATTTGGAGACTGATCAAAACAAAGCGAATTGTATTTCACCCAAACCAATAAAGTGAAAGCCTGGTAAATCTTGTGTTGATCCACAAACTGTTTAGTGTTGGCCTGGGTGTGAGAGCACAGGCTGCAGACGGAGCAGAGGGAGGCTCAAACACTCGGCAGCAGACTTCTGTAGACTCTCAGGTGTGCTGGGCTCCACATGCCAAAGCAGCAGGCTCCACTAAACTAATGCATTTGGCTGACGATGTTGTTTTTCCAAGACCAAAATAAATAATTATACTTTGTTTTTTGGTGTCAGTCTCCAACATTGCCCAATATTTATTCAAAGAAAAACAGCAGTAAAATTAGAAGGAAACAAACTCCTTTCAGCTTCCATTTAGCTTCTCTATTTCACTACCGGGTATAGCAATCAACTCTAAGTCAGACTGACCTTTGATGGACCAGACACCTCTAAAATAAATTACTCCATGGCCATTTTACATCTGGTCATGTACATTTATAAAAGGAATACTGCATAATCTATGACGCAACCTTACGGGAATTTTAAACAAGACTTTGTACCTGTTGTACATTATGGGGAATTCTCGATTTGGTATCACTTTATACAACTTCCTTAATAAAAAAATTAACAAAGATTTAATTCATAAAGTTTATTAAAGGGCCTATATTATGCCATTTTTGATCTATGTAATACTTGTGTTCCCTCATCAAAAACGTGCCTAGAGTTTTGTTTTGTTTAACACACAAACCCTCTGTATTTAGGTGTGAGTTCTTCTCTCAAACAGAAAACAATCTTGTACTTTGTGACATCATGTGGTAACACAGGAAGTGCTCCATACACCTTCACTAGAATCATTTGGATTGATTTCTGCCCTGAACCTGCCCATAAATCTCTCTAAAGGTAAAAGATAGCTTGAAAGCTATCACTATATGACATCACAAGGTGGAACGCAGTATTTTGAGGTTTGGCGATGTAGACAGACTAATAAACCAGTATTACTCACACAAGCAAACAGCAAAACACAAGTGTACATTATAAAAAGCTTAAAGCAAAAATCCATTTTGTGTAATATAGGACCTTTAAAAATGATTCGTAACTAGTTAAGGGTTTAGCGTTAGAAGTTAGGATTAGAGTATTGATTAAACCGGTTTTTAGCTAATAAACTATTTGTGTGAATTCAGTCTTTGTTTGTCCTTTATCAAGGCTATTAACAGTATAGTTATTATAAAGTGTTACCCAAGCTTCACAGAAGTTATGAGCCTGATTGGTAGAGCAGTGCTTGTTCACTAGAGTCCACACAGACCGACAACACAGACAGAAGAGATGGAGCCCTCACCAGAGTCTCCACCATGTGCGTCTTGTTGTTCCTCAGGGTCTTGACGGTGTGGAACACGTCCACGATGTTCTGCTGCTGGATCATCTCGTTGATGCTGCAGATGGCACAGAATGTCCCCGAACGCCCTCCTCCAGTGCTGCAGTGAGAAAAGTTTCATTTAAATGGAACTGTATGTAAGATTTTAGATTTTAAACTTCAGAAACATTACCTATTTGTGTCCACAGATACAAGGTAAACATGTTCATAACAAATATAGCTCTCATTTGGGTTGCCAGTTTCAATGCTAGAATCCAGTGATCTAAACCTAAACGGACACGCTGGAACGACTGTCCCCTAGGCTGAAGTGGGAATGCCTCAAGATCCTCCCGGAAGAGCTGGAGGATGTGTGTGTGCAAAGGGAAATCTGGGCATCCCCGCTTAGACTGCTGCCCTAGATAAAGAGGAGGAAATGAGTGGATGGAGGGCTCACTCTGCTCTGAATCATCATTACCAAAACCCCAGCACCAGCAGTCAATCATGAATCAGTCCTAGTGCAACCATGGCCTGTCCATATACTGAGAATGAGAAAAACTTGTAAGTGTCCTCAATCTGCAGGTTAAGGCTCTGGCAACCCAGGTGCAGTTGCGTTTTTAAACACTGTAGTTGTGCAGGTACATACAGTTCCTTTAAAATATTTACAGCCAATCACACTCAGTTTGAAAAGCACCATGTATAATAATAATAATGATAATAAATGAATGTGGTACATAAAGGTTTGCGCTCATCTTTCATTGGTTCAAACAGATAAGCTGATGCCTGGTGAATTGTTTGCGATACTAAGATTCCAATCTCTATTTTGATACTAAAAAATAGACTCAATACTCTACAGTGATTGCAATACCATGATAATAATAAAAAAAGAAAAAAGAACAGTATTTAGACAATAGAATGTGATTTTCAACATTAAACCATAGTACTTTCTTTTATATTACAATGTGACCTTATATCTGTGTAATCCCTCAGTTGTCCAGTAGGTTCCATATTGGTCCATGGCTGTACATTAGTCTATGTGTCTTATACTTGTTCTGATACAGCTCAAGATCATTCGAAAGCTGTTCAGGAAAGGTTCATTTTTGTCCTGTGAATGTGAATTTTCAATATCGATTAGTATCTGATTTTCTGATTCTTTTAACAACCCTTTCCTGATGTGGATTTTTTTGGCACAGTATGACACAGATGGAGCCATGTCACAAAGTCACACAAAACAACCACCCGACACTAATGGATTTAAAAAGAATGAGAAAATCTGGCAGTAACTTGTGAAGAGCGATTTGAAACGTTTTAGATGTTTACAGTCTTTGGAGCTCAGTCACATGTGTCCACCTCCTCATCGCTCTTATGAGAAGTGAGTGGCCACAAACAAAGCCACTGTCAACCCACTATGTTTAGGAGAAAGACATGGCCAAGTGAAAAATGAAGCCAGCAGATAGATATTTTTATTTAATCCACAGCTAGTTGACATTCTAAGTGAAATATGAGAAACTACAATAATATATATTTTTTTGTCTTTAGGGGCTGGGAGCAGTAGCAGTGTTGGAAGTGTGTTCGTCCACTGACCCAAGGAGCATCATTTTAGTTGTGTCCCTGGACAAGACACTTAGGGCCTCAGTTATCATTTCTTGTGGTAAACAAGAGAGTGAAACATTTAAACTATTTAAATGCTGCAGAACAGAAGTAGAAAACGGTTTATAAATGTGACCATTTACCATTTTAGATAAAACTCCAGAACAGCTCAGGAAAACAGATCAATGCTGTGTCTGATTGGCCCAAAAAGCTGTGACGAAGCGATCTGATTGGACGAGCCTCAGTGATAGCCGTGTGTGTTGTTATAGATTGTCTCTTGAATGAAAGGCCTTATTGGCTGGGCTCTGTGTGGGACAAACAAACTGAATGCGTTTAAAGGATTTCTGTTGAGATGCTGCTTCATTAGTGTGGAGCTAATCACTACCTCACAACACATTTAATTACTGCTGCGTGGGATTAAACTCTTTTGTTTGTGCTTTATGGTTCTTTATTGAACAAACTTGAGGCAGAGAAGAAATGCGACTCAGATTTAATGTAGGGAAATATAAAGCATCAGAAAACCTCTTAATGGTTAAAGCTCCCATTTTAAGCAGACCCTAGACTTTGTTATTGTGAGGCCAAACACCATAATTACCCAAAATTCATACCCAAATTAGTTCATATTTATCTAGGACTTTTACTTTATATGAGAGGGACAGTTTTTGTTATTTCTTTGCCCTAGAGATAGATGGATATAGATTATTCTATTTTATATTATTTTTCCCAAATGATCCAACTTAAATCTGCTACAGACTCACCCAAAGCCCTTTTTACCACAAACCTTAAAGAAAGCTGTGTAGTCACATTTTGTGCAGACATCTCTTTGTGTTTAAGCGGTTTTAAGTACAATTAGGAAATAAAGCTGAAGTGATGGCAGCAGAGCTGCCCCCCCCTTCCACACACACACAGTCCCTGAGTCTGTGAGTGAGCGTGTGCATCACTGCAGCATAAGTGTGGCTCAGACCTGTGAGGAAAACTGTATAACTTGATCTTTTATCACTAAACAACAGATGCTTCGGTCTCTACAACACATTAGTCCTGCTCTTGAGCTCACTGTGGACGGTGTGTACTCTGTTGTCTTAGACTGGTCACATATCCCAGGAGTAAAATAGTATCTTGTAAATGTTTGTTTTTTTAAGGCAAAACACTGTAACCTTGCTAGCAAGATGAATTCTTGCAATATTTGTGAGTTCATAAACTCTTGAGCATCCATCTTGTTAAAATACATTAGAGGCATTCGTTCGTGATAGGCCACGAGACCAATCACAGGGCAGCATTGTGGTTTGGGAGGAAGCCAACAACAAACCAAAACAAACATAGCAACACCAACAAACATACTTGAGCCTATTTTAGCAGAAATACTGACTATATTTTGTTTATGAAAAACATGCAGAGGGAAGCCCAACCCCAGTATGGTTGTAAACAAAGTGTTATTGGTACTAAACTAGCCCGTACTCACAGACAGTGCACCACCGTGCGGCCGTCACCTCCGTCGTACTGCTCTTGCCACTTGGCCAGTCTGCGCACCAGCTGCAGGATAGAGCGCTTGGACAGGGGCGTGTCCCTGTAGGCCGGCCAGCCAATGAACTGGAAGTGCTGCACCAGACGATAGCCATCCTGAGGCTGCACACAGGGAGGGAGCAACAGAGACAGATCAAAATCTATTCTATCAAACCCAAAATAATTCTATAAACAGACACATGGTCACCAACTGATCAACTGTCAACCAGACAGTTCCCACAAGAAGAGACGAGGCACAGGATTGGGTTCAGGAGAATGAAACAAATTTATAACGTTTTGCATTCCAGTTTATTCCTTTTAACATATTTAACTGTAAATGTAGCACTACTTTTTCAAACTACAACTAATCAGTATAAAACCTCAGTGCCCTGTAACTTCAGGAAATTGTACAGTAGTTAAAATGTATAGACTTTTGCACGCAGCCTGGATACTTGTGGTGAAAGGAGCTGTGTTGAGGGACATAACAGTGATACTGTTCCCTCCCCAAAAACATACTCATATTTTGCTTCAGTCACATTTGTTTCTAATACACATTTGTTTCTAATACTGTTGTCCGGTTTTCTTCTGCTTGCTCACAAAGCACTCTACTCTTCATTATTCATTCCTGTTCCTGACAGTTATGCCTAAAAACCTAAATTTAAGTGTGTTCCAAATGTAGACATTATTTTAAGGTTGAACATGTGAAATACGAATCCAAATGACCAAAAACAAAAGCCAAATAAAGCAAGAATGCATATTATTTTCAGTTTGAATTTTTTTAAATTGGTTCGCAAGTTTTCCTTTGGCAAAAATGTAAGCGTTTTCCAAAATTCAGATATTCCTATAGTTCCCAACAGCTCATTATCTTTCTGCTGGTGTATAAAAGCATGAATGAGCAGACTGATGTCAGTAATCATCTCCATTTGAAGTGACTGTGCAATGAAACAAATTGGATTGACTCTGCAAACACAACATCTTATAATGCAAATTGAATTTTGTGCCAAAGTAAATGTTTTGAATGATTTGTCCCTGCAGCAGTTGGCTTCAGCTCTGTAGATAGTGACAGCGGGCGTCCCTGTCTGTCAGACTGATTTCCTCTGACGCTAACACATGCTAATGCTAATGCTCAGTGTGTGGCCTCAGGAGGAGAGCGAGACCACTGGAAAGGCTTTTCTATCAGAGCCACTAAACAAAGAACGCCAAAGACTAGGCTCGCAAGTGTAATTATGTGTTATTTACTGACAATGTAACAGGCTGTTATGACTTCTATGTATGAGGATGCTTTATAGTATGTTTTCCTTATGCACTATGCCACCTCCTGGGAAAGAGTACATAACTGCTTGTCTCCATGGAGATGCTATTGTTTGACCTAGACTGTTGCACAGTATGGCATTAAACCTATCTTGCATTCATTTCATCCCAGGTGTTTTTATTTCTCAAGATTATCTTAAAAACCTGCACTCTTGCTGTGAGCAGTGTAACTTCTCCCCATATCTGACCTGTAACTTGGCTCGGCAGCATCAAATGCTTGTCTCCATGGCAATAGATAACTTGAATACTATAATAATAACAATGCTATACTAAAACAAAAACATTTTGATGAAGACAAGCAGGTGGCAGACCCTCCACCAGAAAAGGTATAAAGTACATCTTTAACTAAACTGTGTTTCATTTGAATTTATAGTAAATTTTTCTCAATAGAATGAGGTATGTCGTCGCATTCCAGATGGTAAGTCTTAACTCCATCATGCTGTTGTGCTGCCATCTGATATGAGCCATTTCATGCTGCACTGGTGATGTGTGTGAGAGGAGACAGAGGAATTCACTAGGACACACACGCTCCAATACAAGCTCCAAGAGAGACTCGACCAGTCCGCTGTGAGAGAGAGGGCTCATGCAGCTCTTTATAATGAGATCAAGTCAGAGATACGGTATAAAGACCAGAGTGAGAAGAGAGGGAGTGGAAAGGGAGAAACACTGGCCATTGGCGGTAATAACATGCTGTTATATCTGTTCTAGTTTATGGCAATTAGAAACAGACTAGAATAATATTTTCACACTCCAGTATGAATGGGTATTTTTAGAAGAATGTGTTAGGGATGGTCTGATATGAATTTTTTTCAGCCGATACAATAGAAGATATTTGTTTTGCTGCTGTGGCCGATATTTGCGATACAGGTATTACAATTTCAGGTATAGCAAAACCCCACAAATATATGTTAGATGTCAGAGTTTTAGCTTAATTGCTCTTCTATTTCAAATTTTAGTCAGAGACTGGGGAAGTACAGAAAAAATAACAGTGTCAAATATCTGCAATATCTGAAAATCCTCCAATATCACCGATACCAATATTGGAACCAACATAGTCCATCCCTAAAATGTATTTGTGGCACCTGTTAAAAGTGGACTCTCTGAGCCATAATCTCCTTCAACTGATGAATAAATAAATAAAACACAGCCAAATCAAAACCAAATAACTCAGTGACGTATAAAACGCTTCCAAAAACCCTTTTAGCTCCCACTTATCAGCAGGGGTTTTCCATTTAGTTTTTGACATGACAGAGCTACATCATTATGTGTGTTCTTACCCTGGCCATGTTGCAGATCCTGAAAATGCGGTTGATGATGTCTTCATCGATGTCGGCTGAAATAAACTCCACCTGAATCGGTCCATAACAGCACGAGCTCTTCTCAGGCCAGTACTGCATGCACAACTGCACAGAGGACAAGCATTTTTAGATGGATTCATTACATTATTTGTATTTTGCTTTTAGTTTTTTAATGTTTGTCTAAAACACTGTTTTACATATCATGCTTGTAAATGTACACATTACCCACTTCAAACTATATTTTGCAGTGAAAAAAACTAACATTTGATAAAAAAAAAAAGCAGAAGAAAATTGAATGAATAGCAAATACATCAACACTACTTTGTCTAATTTTACATAAAGAAAACATGCATTACATAGGGAGATAGAGAGGCCTGTACTCTAATCCTCCTTGTCACTGTTTGACTCGTGAAGTCCTTTGTTAGATTTTAGGTGCTCACACATTTTAGTTTTCTGCTGTTCTGTTTGAAGAAACAAGGTAAATGACAGATCATATGTGTTTTTGAATGAGAGCGGTGTCAAGTGTTCTGAGAAAAAGCCTGAATTGAATTGATGAGAAACCAAACCAAGTTTCATAAAAAAACTACACTGTATAAAATCCATGGCTGAAATTTACTGAAATTTCACATTGGTTTACTGTTCACTGTTATGTCTCTTGCTTTTGGTCTGACACTGTGCTGGTGCTGCCAGAGGAAGACTACAAATAAAGCCTCCTGAGTAATGGAGACATGGACAGACTCATTCATAAAGCAGTCCACAGTCTCTCCTTCCCCTTCACGTTACAGACTCCAAATGCTCTGGAGCTTTCAAGTTCAAAAGGAGAAAGAACAGTTGTCTAAAGTGAATTTGTACCTGAGCTGCATCCATCTCATTCAGCATGACAATAGACGAGCAGTTATAGTCAAACACCAGCCTCCAGAAGTCTGCCATCGTGTTGGGCAAAGGATGCTGGGTAACGATGAAGGCTGCAGGCTGCTTATGGCTCTGAAAGAACGGATCAGATAAATATGGGTGTGTGTGCTTTGAAAGAGAATCTACTAGTGTTGTCACGATAATAAAATTTGAAACTTGACTTCAATACTAAGGAATATACTCGATATTCGATACTTAATACTGATTCTAATACAGTGGTCACTCGTTTATCGCAAGGGTTATGTTTTTAAAAAATAACCCGCAATAGGTGAAATCTGCAAAGTAGTCAGTTTTATTTTTTACAATTATTATATATGTTTTAAGGCTGTAAAACCCCTCACCACACACTTTATACACTTTTCTCAGACAGGCATCAACATTTTCTCACTTTTCTCACATTTAAACACTCTCAAAGTTCAAACCTTTGTAGGTGCCTTTGTCAGTGCAGGTTTTATTGACATTGTGGGTTTTGTCACACTGCTAGCGATCAAACATTTATATAATTTGTCAAGCTGAACACATTCTGTACTGTACAGGAGACACGGCAATCCCTTAGCCAATCAGAACACAGAACACAATGTGGATTCATATGCTGCAAAATTGCAAAATCGCACACAAAAAAACGGCGAAATAGTGAGGCCCAGAAAGGTGAACTGCGTTATAGTGAGGGACTGTACAACGATTATAAGATTTCTTTAGAATGCAATTTTCACCAATGAACAATAGTAATTTTTTTTATATTGCCATGTGGCCTTTAGTATTGATACCTACTCAAGTGAGTATCTTGTTTCAATACTAGGTTTGGTATTGATTAGTATTTGATTTTTTTATACTTTTGACACTTTTGTCCTGAATTTTACATAACAGCTCAATGAGTGTACACACAGAATGTCTGTCATTAAGGAGAGATGAAACAGGACTAGTTTTGCAGAGCTAATAAACTGCAGAAAGCAAATCTGTAGCTAAAGCAGCCACTTACGTCCATTAGAGCAGCATTGATGTAGTTGGAGCTCTCTCCGTCAACTGATATGAGGAAGGGCAGGCATCGGTCTGCAGACAGCACGTCCATACTGCGGTTTTTATCATGATTTCTTGGTAACAATCCCACACTGCAGTCTTCAGGGCGTACTCTAGGTGTCACTATGTTCAATGTCTGAAAAACAAAAGAACAGAACGGGAAGTTAAAGTGGGACTAAACCCAAAACCACTTTTCAAATAGAGTTGCTAAACTGGGCACTGCCTGAAGGACTGAAGAAGAGAGTTAGGGGAAGGAGGGGCGGGGTCTAGAGGTGTGAGGAACAGTGTGATTGGTCTGACAGGTATCCACTCTATAATTCCTCCTGCAACCAGTGTTTGAATCAAAACCACACTGGTCTGCTATTCAAACTGCATATACACTGATTAGTAGCAAACAAAAGTTGACTTAGTGCTTAGATCCACTTTAAAATGCTTGACTTTTTTAAGAATACTAAACATACATGGCAGATGAAAAAAGGGAAACATTTCTGACCTGGAACTCGTCTTTGATTTGGCTGGAGTTGGTCTGAGGGTCTATTCTGCTGATGTTGTAGTAAACGGCTCTGAACTCACACACTGGGATGGCTGTGTTTCCACAGAGACAGGCCTCCAAGATGGCATCGTGGACAAATACATACTGCTCCTGCAAGTCAGATTCCATTAAAAAACATCCCAATGCCTTGTGTCTTCCTGTATGTCATTTGTACTTATTTATGTATTGTTTATTTGAATAGGGACAAACACAACAAACATTAACATTAACAATTATGCAATCTGATGCATGTATCACAGTGTTTATAGGCTAGGGCCTAGGCTAATTCACAACATCAGTCCCCAGAAGGGGGACTTTAACAGTTCAGATTTCACTAAAAAGCATTGGGGTTATTTGAGAAAAAAACCCCAAAACAAAATAAAACAGTAAATGGTGTGAATTTATCAAGATAATCAAACAATATAAAAAATATGACACCACTTACAACTCACGCATTCAAATTTCTCAGTATCACCCCCCATCCTCCCCTGCCCTCCACATACTCTCACTATATCACATGCACAGCTTACTTTGACTATTACTGTTAAAAGCTCTTCAAACCAATTATTTCCAGTGTTTGGCTTCAGTTTTCTCCTCCACACCCTCATTAGTGCGCCTCTTGCTGTTATCAGTTAACATTTATTTACTTGTCAGGGCCCTGCTGTGGACTGAATGCCATTTGTTGTCTGTTGGGGCGGAGAGCGGGATTAAAAAAGCTGCTATGACTGATACTGGCCATTAGCCACTTCAGTGAAATATCAACATGTGTATAGAAAGTTTTCTCTACCTAACAGAAAGTCCATTTTAAAACATGATTTGCATTAGTACAATATCATAAAAGTCAATGATGCCTAGAGTAGCTAAAAACTGTACTCAAGTAAGAGTAATGTTACTGTAAAATATTACTCAAGTAGAAGTACGAAGTAGTAGTCCAAGAAATTACTCAAGTGAGTCTCAGCAGGTGACAGACCAGACTCAGCTTTCTCATCTCATTCAGAGGAGCTGCAAAGTTTTCCCTTTGTTCTATGAAGTAAACAAGACTGAGACGAGGGATTAGAGCCAGTGATTGGCTAAAAAAAAGAGATCAACTGTAAAGGTGACCAATCAGAAGCAGCGCTAGATGGCCCTAAAGACTTTCCTGACATTCCATTGATTTAGAGGTGGCAAGAAGTCGAATACTCAAATACAAATTTGGTGATTCTTGTGAATATTATGGATACACATTGTTATTTGGCGACTCTTTTGTGGTGACAGCTCGCTAAAAAACTTCAGCGCGGCGATAGTGGACACAGCCCTCTCCTCACGCTATTTATTGTAAATGTAGCTGATCTTATATGTGTTTGGTGATTCACCTCTGGTTTTACAGGTGTATGAGAGCTTTCATGTGGCGTGCACACGTTTGTAATGTTCTGATATCTGTGAGTTTGGTAAAGGCTGTTTGGCCAAAGTCTGCTGTGTGAAGGGGACAGTAGTTTGCCCTGCATTGTTGTACATGACTGTACAGTTGGGAGTCTGTTTAGATGATTTTGAGGTCTGTGGAGGAGAATAGCCTTTTGGTCCATTTGATAATTTGCAGGACAAATAAGGCTGAATAGAGTTTGTTTTTACTTGAAAAAGCAAATGGGGCATATTTTTGAGATTTTTTTTTTTTTTTTGGTAGTTACATTATCCTGTAATTACTTTTATCATCCAGCAACTCAGTTACTAACTACTTTGTGAGAAAAGTAATGAGTAACTATAACTAATTACTTTTTTGAAGGACCTTGCCCAGCACTGGGGAAGATTAACCAAAACCTTTACTCAAGTAAGAGTACTGTTACTTGAGGTGATTTCTAAAAAGTTAATAAAGTAAATGTTTCTGAGTAAATGCAATTGAGTACTACCCACCTCTGATAGTAGTATAATATAATAGGACACAGGGCAGCCATTTGGAGTCAGATTTGTGGTTCACTCACCTCAGTCTGCACCATGTTGACTCTCTGTGACCTCAGCTCTCGAATACAGTTAAAAATATCCACAACGCCTTCGTTCTCTGCCATGTCCAACATAATGTCCACCGCAATGAAGCAGCCTGTCCGCCCTGCTCCAGCACTGCACAAACACAGTATACTGTAATGTAAATGGGCTCAGTAAATTAACCCAATCAACCATCTGCAATGCAAATCTTTAGCAGTCAATTATACCACAGAAATCGTACCAAACCAATTTATAATCAAAAGATGACACAAGTGTGCCTATTCATGGCAATGGTGTCAAGTTTTCATCACTCTGAAATCCATGGAAACTACACAATCCTTTTATGCCAAAAAAATAAAAATAAAAATAAATCTTGAGCCTGAACTTTTCTCTTTTCTGTAGCTTAGTTTTACACATGAATCAAAATACTAAGGGATGTAATTCGAGAATTTTATAGGGAAGTGGGTCTGGGGGTCCCCGCCCAGGATTTTTGATTAGACAAACAGGGTTATTTTCTGTAATTTAGCACATTTTAGATAAAGTATGCTGGTGGGGCTGTCTCATCAGCTGAAGCTCTGGTGTATCTCTCTTAGAGCAGAGGGTAGAGCAGATCCATCGTTCTCCCTGTCCATAAATGAGATCCATGTGTTAACCTTTACAAAATGGCCAATGGGGAAAAAAAAAACCCCCAAACATCTCAAAGCTTTTATACTTATAATGTTCTTCAGCCTCAAGATAAAAAATAAGTGACAGTTTTAAAGTCCCCACGTCGATGGTGTATTTAACCTCATGTAAGACTTTTCTCTGGGGTCTGGTTCTCCACAGACAGTAGGTTTAAAAGGTCAGCACTTTGACAAGACATAAAACTGATTGGAGCAGATTAGTAATACTGGAGGAAAAATATTCAGTTTGCAAATGAATGGTCCCACAACTCAGTACAAAGTTTTACTGAAGAATTCTTCCTATTCCATTAGTGATTAAAGTGGGACTACACACATCTAAAATCCCCCCCACAACCACATTTCAAATAGAGCTGCTTAGCTGGGCTGTACCTGGAGGACTAAAGAAGAGAGTGAGAGGAGGAGGGGCGGAGTCTGGCGGTATAAGCCAGGTGTTTGTTTCAGAAATAGTAACCAGGGCAGTTTCTTGTGAAGTCACCAACTACTACTACTAAATTGCAGATGCCACTAAAGGCAGCATACACTTTGATTTAGTCATTTTTGACCAGAAAGCTTCAAATTTACCTAGTTTGTACAAAAAGTGACTTGAAACAACAGATGTTATTAAAACACCATATGCACAGTTTAGTAGCAAAAAAAAAAAAAAAATGGAATTAGTGTCTTAGTGTTTAGGCCCTCTTTAATTTGTCCAGAATAAATATTTCATGTTCAAATGAAATGTTTACTAGGTGCAGTTTTTCTCTGAATTCCATTACAGGCTTGATGTGTTGTTTAAATTGACTTCTACAAAACAATCGCTTTCCTCCACTATAGAAGTAAACAGGTTTCAAATTGTTCCCAACGTCAATAAAAGTGTGACAAAACTTGTTGAGACTTGTTGAAAGATGTGGAGAGGTGTATTGGATAGAGTGATGTAGAGCAGCCGGTAAACAGACAGAAAGCTCAAAGGAAAACTACAACCGTCGCTTGCGATTTGGGGGTGCTCTCTGACGCCTTTGGCCCGTGTCACCAGGCTTCACCCACACAGCCTCACTCACACAAGGGGCTGTGCAGCTCTCAGCATTTATCATGAAGCTGACAGCTAATCTCCTCTCTCTCCTGGTGTCTTTCGGAAAACGTCCAGGGAATTACAAAGTGAACGATGGCTCCTCCCTCTCTGTCCTCCTCCTCTTCTTGATCCCTCCATCCGTGGCCTGATCTCTCCCCTGTGACATCCACCGCTGCTCCAATGTTTCCTCCACTTTCACAAGGGCTTATCTTCACTTTCAAGCTAATGCTGTCAAAGGTTTGGCAACGCAATGCCATCCTTGTTGCAGGAATCAGTCAAACATTCAGTGTTGTAAATCTACACTCTACCATTTCAACAGAGCTGCTAAACTGGGTAGTGCCTGGTTCCATTGCAAGAAAATTTTATTCTGTCAAATGGACAAAAGCTTTTAAGAGTGAATACACGTTGCCACTCATCCAAGTAGTAACAAGGTTCTGGCAAGTCACTGCCTTAAATATCTAACTACACTGAAATAAATACATCCTAGTTGTTTGAAGTAGGGGTATCTGCTATTAGTTGAGTACATTCAACTACCCTGAGGCGTGAACTGTGTTTGGGTGACAGGTTGCACTTTAGATCCCCATTTCTGTTCAGAGATATATTGTCTTCCCTGACAAACATAGCCTCTTTGACCCCTCTTTTTGGCAGGAAAGACAATTCATCTCTGAACAGAAATGGGGGTCGAAAGGTACAACCGGGTGGCTGGGTGGGTTTGGTGGGTGGGACTGATTTTAATGCTTTGTAAAGCACTTTGTGTTACTTTTTTTTTTTTTGTATGAAAAAGTGCTATATAAATAAAGTTTGATTTGATTTGATGAACCTGTCTCCATCCTCAGACCCAAAACAAAGAAAACAATAGGGCTCATCAGAGTATGCTAGTAGGACATGGACAATTACGCAAAATATGACTCAAGAGTTCACGCCTGAGGGAGGTACAATGGACTTCACTAAATAAGGTACACATTACTGTAAACAACTTGTGTGGTACTTTTAGTGTAGATAGTTCCTCACTTCAGACAGATATTTAAGGCAATGACTAAGCAGAAGCCTGTCAGAACTGAAGAAGCTACTTGAATAAGGTATAAACTCAAATGTAAACTCCTCTGTTGCTTCCATATACGGTGGTATATTTCATGTATAGGCTTGACCATTCGGTGACTAGTGTTTTAAGGCTGTTGCTCTCACCTGCAGTGCACCACTATGGGCCCAGCATCTGGAGGGTTCAGAAACTTGACTTGTCTGATGAATCCCAACAGTCCAGTGGCGTAGCAGGGAACGCCGTGATCGGGCCAACTGGTGAAGTGGAACTGCCGCAGCTCCCGGATCTCATGATGGCCTTTCTACAATACACACACATAGGGAAGACATTATAACACATGCCACGCAGAATTAGGCATACATACTACAAAACTGGTGGTGGATCAATTCCCTATTTTCCGATACTAATCTGATACTGCAATCAGCCATTTTGAGAATACAAACACAATTTTATCAACTTCAACCTAGTAAATTGACAAGTGACACTTAATTTTAGAGCTCAGAACCTACACATTTCAGCCACTGAGGTTATTTTACTATGTTTATTGCGGTAAAGTTACTGTAATGGGCGCACGAAAAATATCATTAGTATATTTATATGATATTAACAACCTTTAACCTTTTAGGAAGCTTTTGTTGAAGTAATTTTAGGGAAAGTAACCTCACAACAATTGATATCGATATTGGAACTGAAAACCTGAACTGGTGCATCCATGCATAGAATAGACACTTAATTTACAAATACATTTTTAAAAGTGTTGAGTAAATCGAGAGTTAGTGTCATTGGACAAAAAAAAGACAATTTAACAGTTTGACACTGACTGCACCACAACAGCCTCAGGCCACAACAAAACCTTCTTCTTTATCAATGACATATTACTCTGGGCTTCCACCTTGTTTTAAAGTGCCCAAACTTTTTACAAACCCTGAACACACCATAAGCTCTGAATGACCCTTTCTTTTACCGCCTCTGTGGTCTCCATAGCAATGCATTGAATAATTCACACCTATTGATTGCTTGATTCTGTAGCAGCTAAACAGGGCTTTAGTGGAAGAGTGTGTGTCCTTCTCTGCTCACTTTGCTCCAAGAATAGACCTCAGAGAACACTGCTCTTCTCAAGAATATAATCCAAGACTGTGGCTGGATTCAACTGTTTGCGTTAGCCTCCAAAACAGTATTAGGAGAAGAAAGAGGAGGAGGAAAATGGAGACGTGTTGGTGAAACAGGTGACAGAGTGAACCTGGACAAAAAAGCAGGGGAAATACAACCTGGAAAACCAAAAGGCCATTTGAGACCTGGGCTCATTGTACGACTTTCGAATGGCAAAATGACATCTCTGGATCAATAATTAGTGTGGTTCAGGTGTGACCTCAGTGTACAGGCCAGGGAAAATAAAATTGCATATACAGATAAACATAGCTATACCTGCCTTTCAAAAGTATTTCCTATAGTATATTTCTATGGTTGGGGGCCGCTCTAGCATCTGACCAAAAATGTAGAAAGTGTAACTGACTTTTCAGGTGCCAACTTCACTATTGTGAAAATACATATTTAAAGGGGAAATGATAAAAATAGACATTTGAGCTTTGAATCATGTTATAATGTTGTTCCATTATCATTTTACTCAGTTATTTCAATTGATTCATGTATGTTCTCTGGCATCTCTGGCATTTCAGCCTTAAGTGCTCTGAAACTTGCTGTTTTCACCTAACCCCTATCTCCACCCACTCTCTGTACTAAGTTATTTAAGAAATTAGACTCCGGGTGATACATGTAGAGTAAAAAAAAAAAAAAAAAAAGTCACATAGCCATTTTTCAACAATAAAAACGCATTCAAATCCAATGCTTGCTGTGGTGAAATGCCACTATGAAGAGGCCGGGCTTATCACTCAATGAATCAATCAGAGGTGCCCAAACTTTTTTTAGCGAGGGCCACATTCAATTCATTTTATTTTTGTAATGCCCAAAATCACAACAACAGTTGTCTCAAAGGGCGTTCATGTTTTGGTTGATGGGGGAAACCGGAGTACCTGAAGGAAACCCATCCAGACACAGGGAGAAACATGCAAAACTCCACACAGAAAGGCCTGGGCGACCCGACATCTCAAAACATATTCGAAACGGAGGGCCACAGACCAGCGATCAATGCAGCATGGTGCTTTAAACGCAGCTTTGACGGAGCCACTGTATATTAATAAGGCTTGAAAGACATTCATTTTAGGTTTCTATCACAATGCAATGTGATGTTTGAGGTTATAGCGGTAGAAATACCGTAAATTTCGGACTACAGAGCGCACCTTGATATAAGCCGCACCAGCTAAATTTGAAGAGAAAATCAATTTTGTACATATATAAGCCGCACCTGAATAAAAGCCGCAGGTTTTCATATTGTAACATGAGACATTTACACAGAAAGACGGTGCACCGACACGCTTTTTTTTAAACTGTGCCTGAAAATTGGCACCAACACGACAACAACACGGGATGAACACATCTGCAGGTTTAGAAAATAAAGCTGCACCAACACGGAAAATCTGCTTTTATTTCCTCTGAAAACTTTTGTCGTCTTTTTACATTGACCAAGTTGGATTCATTGATGTCGAGCTTACGTGCAGTGGCTCTATTTCAGGGGTCGGCAACTCGCGGCTCCGGAGCCGTATGCGCCTCTTTCCGCCTCATACTGCGGCTCTGCGTGGCTTGGGAACTAACACAGACACAGCTCACAGTCCTGCGTAAAGAGCCCTGATTTTCAGACGCTGTGCGCACAGGGGTCAGGAGCAACTTTGGCCCGTCCCTAATGACACACTAATAAGCTCGTCCGTAGATGTATCATGAAAATCCTGCTGGAAATCGCCACAGAAATCTATTTGATGTAGTAGCAAGTTTATTATCTGCTCTTGTCTCCGCGGTGACGTATCACGTATAACACATCAGACACGACGCACAAAAGTAGAGCCACAAGCGAGTGAAAATGAGCCAAAACAAAAGTCTTTGGAGATCTTTTTAACAAAGGGGAAAAGGACAACTGAGGAGCCAGAAGAAGAGACTACGACCTCCAAGAAAAAGAAAGATAAATTTAACAGACAATGCCTACTTAAAATCTGGGTTTGTCGCTACAGGTGACTCTCACGCACAGAGTCCGCTCTGCGTAACATACGGGAAAAGCAAATAAGGCAATGAAACCTTCAAAACTGCTTTGGCACATGGAGAATAAGCACCTGGGATTAAACGATACGCTACGAGTTTTTTTGTTGTTGTTTTTTTAAAGAAACTGCGGAGTAGAGTAGACATAATCACATAATCAGCGCGATGCATGATGCAGCGGTTTGGTGAGTTGTATTTTTTTAATGCACTTAAGTTGTTTTTGCCATATTTATCTGCCACGTGTAGAAGGCTTGTCCGTGAAAGTAAAACCTACATTATTGTTATTATACAGTGTTATCTTCATTTTAGATGTCAAAAAGTATTTGCGGCTCCCAGTGTTTTATTTTATGTGGAAAGTGGGTCCAAATGGCTCTTTGCGTGTTAAAGGCCGACCCCTGCTCTGTTTCCTTTCTGTTTCTTTATCTTAAAAACTGCATCATATCCATTTCATGATGCGCAAAATGATCGTTCAAAATCAAAACTAGTGAATTCTTCAGAGCAGAATCTTTCCCCACGTCTGTCTCACTTTTACGTTTACAGCTAGAGAGCGCCCCCCAGGGTCCGTTATCCAGTAAAATTCCATATATAAGCCGCACTGCTGTAAAAGCCGCAGGGTTCAAAGCGTGGAAAAAAAGTAGCGGCTTATAATCCGAAATTTACGGTAGTTTAATTTGCTGTTAAAAGTACTGCTTATGATCAATTGGGCCAGTTCAGCAGGAGGCATGAGGGCCGATAAAAATTGGTATAAGGGCCGCATTTGGCCCCCGGACCTTAGTTTGGACACCCCTCTTCTAGATCAATACTGCTGTTTACAATGATAGGGTGATAAAATAATGTTCTTTTTATGAAATGGTTTAATACTAAATATCCACAAAAAACATAACATGTCTTCTTAAGTTTTCATGGAATGTTGTAGGATTAGTAAACTCTACAGTTTAGTTTTTCGGAACAACTCTTCTATTAAAAGAAACCCTTAAGACCCAAACGCAGTATTTTCCTGTCAATCAACCACCAATGTGAACGTGCACAATGGGGTTCTTGTACCATTCACACATCCCCAGGTTAATTTAAGCTGTTCGAGTAATACCTCCCCCTTTAAGCCCTTAGCTCTTTCATCAGCGTTGGAGAGCGTGCATTTAGTGAAGTGACAGAGTGAATGTTAGAGACTGAACACAGTGGTGCACTGGATTCATGTCTCTCTAAACCTTCTGCAGTTTCAGACGTGTCTTCATAAGCTGCTTTAGTGCCACAGAAGAGAGGGGGAGGAAGAGGAGGAGGAGGAGAGGGGGTGAGGAGGGAGAGGTAAGAAAAGGAGCTGACATAAGGAGCTTAGAAAAATGGAGGTGTGAAGAGAAAATGTATTCGGTCATAAAAGCCTATTAATGTAGGTAAAAGTGCATACTGTACTGTTTTTTATTTTGAGAAAAAAAAATCTAATTGCAATTTTCCTGACAAGCATTGTGATGATAAGATTATTATAACATTGCACATGTTCCGGAGCTTTAACAATTGAGAGAGGACTGAACTAATGAACTAATACAAGAATTTCAGAACATGTTTGTAGAGGTCTAAACTGTTCGCAGTTATTTGTGATCTGCAAAGAAAATCGTGTTGGCTAAATTATTACAATCTTTGCAAGTTGCTAATTTTGTGACTTTAAAATGCAAGTTTGTGATATCTTGCAGCCCCATTACATTAGCACTTTCGGATTCAGTCTTGTCCCTCAAATTTCTACTCTAGGGCTACAGAGGTGTCGATGAATCATTGATGGTGTCTTAGTCGACCAAATTTTATATTAGTCAACTAATCATTTTAACTCCCATGCAGTCATAGTATTGTGAGTGAAGTTTTGGGTCAGATACATGGTCAGAGCATAATCGTTTTTGCCATGCCCTCTTATTAGACTCATCGTTCAACAGGGGATCTCTTTAGTCGACCAAGAATTTCTACTACAGCCCTAGTGTCCTCCAACTGCACCTGTAATGGAACAATAAACCTGTTAATAATCATTTACCTTTTGTACAGAGAAGGTTCGTATGACGTATTCAGCCAGTGGTTCAGTCTCAATCAGAGTGACTTTAATGTCCCCATACACCTCTGTCTCATCGGGCCAATAGCGCACACATTTGACCTGGAAAATAAAACAAAGATTCAAAATGAGTAACATTACAATTTATTTTGTTCTATATATTTGGTAAAAATAAAATAATAAAAATCTTTAGAGACAGAATTTATGCTAATGTTCAAAAATATGTACTAAATGATTTCTGAGAGTTTCCCCACATAAAACCTCCAATCCTCTTTAAAACTCTTTCTTTTGGACTCCCTCCTCTCACTCGTTCTAATCCCTGGTTCAATTGACTCACCCGTCCCACCTCCACCAGGTTGGTTACCATGACGATGGAGGCGGAGTTCTCCTGCCAAACCATCCTCCAGAAATCTCTCACTGTCTCCTGCATGGGCCCTGGAGACACACACATATTTTAATAGATAGAAGAAGTGGGAGGTATATAAAAAATGCATTATATCCCAATGGCTGTTTTGGAGCAAAAAGTGAACTATCTAATGTAAAACTAATTTAACAAGATTAAAATGGGAATATCAAGGCCAATGTCTATAAGACTTAAAATAAGAGTAAAATTGAACAAAAAGCAAAATTAACAAGGTGAAATATTTGAACTTTTACGGTTTATTTTAAAATTCTGTTTTATTCTGTGAAATCTTTGAGCCTAAACCACACCATTACAGACATGTTTAAGCATGAAAAGGACAAAAGAACAAACAGTTTGTAAAGAATCAGTATTAGTCACTATTTAGTTAATACTCTAACCCTAAGTAGTTACTAAGCCTGAATCATTCTTAATAAATATTCTTTTTATCATGAATTAAGCCTTCATTAAACATTAATGAAGTCTAATCATTTATTTATAAATTTTTGTCATCATCACCCACTCTTAATACATATTGCATACTATATAATAATACAGACAGGGTTAGTATACACCGGGGTTAGGGTAAAGTATCAAAAATCAGATACTAATCGATACTAAAACGTAGAGCAAGTATAAATATGGAAAAAACTAAACAAAAACCTTTCCTGTTAATGTTTCTAGTTTTACTATGATTTTGAGCTTTATCAGAACAAATAAGACCTCATGCCAAGATAAAGAACGTACTATTATTTTGTATATAAAAATTACATTCTATTACTATACTTATCTTGTGGTATCATAATCGGTTTCAAATATTGCATCTATTCTTTAGTATCGAAATTGAGTTAAATTTTAACATCGTGACATCACTAGTATACACAAATGATGGATTTAGGATTGTCAAGAAAGTGACTCATAGCTTTCTCTCTCAAACACACACACACACATACACGCACACACTGTCACATACTGATGCCGTCATACATTGCACACAAATATGAAATCTGTTTTAAGTGCAATCCCAGAGGCACATGCTGGGGGCTTAATTACCTTGTGAGGCGATGTAATGTCTGGGTCTATGGTACCCCTGTGACACACACAAAAGGCACACATAAAACATGTGACATCATTGGTCCCCTTGGGTCACATGACCTTCTTCTACACTGCGAGATTCTTGGATTTTATGACTTCACTGCTCCATAAACCTGTGCTTGAGGTTCTACATTAGCTTACGACCCTGAGTAAAGGTGTCGCCATAAATGATCTTAAATGTGTCTTAGAGAAAACTTATTGAAACAAAGAGCTGCCCGTTGTATAAGCATGGGGACACCGATATCTTGCTGTGGCCGATCACTGATATTTGCAGATATTAACATTTTAAAATCTATAGCAAGGCCCACACATTTATGTTAAGTTATAACAGAGTCCACAAATTAACTTAAGCTTAAAAAACAAAAAGTATTAATTAGCTGCATGATTGTGTAAAGATACATTCATATTTTTACCCTAATCCCTTCTCTATTTCCATCTCACTAGCCTGGTGAGTACAAACTGGGAATGGCATATGGGCACAGAGAGACTGAGGCAGCTTATGAAAAGTATTGGTGCCAAATATCGCCACATTTTTCAATTACAGACCAACACCAATATCTGATAAACCCCTCCGATATCGTAGTAATATTGTGTACTTTAACCTTCAGCTTTCTAGCATAACTTAATACATATTTGTGTCATGATTTTTAATTAGACAAACTGGAGCTGAGGGGCTGCTGTGTCTCCTCTTTTGTCTCTCTTTCTCTGATTAGCATCTCTTTGGCCTCCTCCCTCTGTTCTGCTGATTGGGAAATACACATTTTCTGCTATAATCATAAGCACAGTTATTATGACAGTGAACTGCGAGCTGCTGATTAATGTGACATGCTAATCACACTGAGGCTAAAGCAGAAGTCACTGCAAGGAAGTCCACATAGGTTACCAATATTCTATGAAACTGAGTACAAATTATACCTTTGACTTCTGTGTATTTGTGGTATGGCAAATTTAAAAACAATAACTATAATACGACTGTTGGTCATTTGTGGTAGAGCTGCCCAATGTATTGCAAAATCATTGATATCATAGAAAAATAGAAAAATACAGTGGTTTACATATTTATTGAAAATTACAATGTAAAAGTCTTGGTTTTATCAGTTTTATTTGACCATAATTGTTTTGAAATTAAACTGAAGTTACTGCGTTAAAAAAGTACACATACATAATGTTTTTTTGCATGTAATAAAGTAACATTTGCTGTTTTTACTGTCCAAAAACCAGAAAGTAATGCTGATGCACTGTAAACATGCTAGTTCTTGTTAGCATTACTGTGTTAGCAAAACTGCTCTCTGACCTGTGAAAATTTAAAAAGCACTTATAAACTCATTAAAGTGAATAATTAGAATGCTAGGAATAAGTTAGGAAACTGAAGTCTAAATTTGAAATATTATTTAAAAGTAATGCATAATTATTGTGACTAAGATGTATTCATTAGCTAGGTTAGCAGACTGGAGAGATGCTAGACCATGAGACTGCTGCAGTGGTGTATTTGTTGTATTTGTTGTACTCACATCGATGTAGTTGGCGTTGATGTAGTCGGAGTGTGGCTCCCCCTCCAGCAGCGGCAGGCGCACTCTGGTGTGATCGTCTGTGGGGTCAGATAGCACAACAATACAACAGGCCTAAAGTTACTTTGACCCACAGATCGGAGCGCCTACTAGCTGCAGGGAGGACTAACTAACCACCACATAGGGCCACGCAGTACAAGGGATATACTGATATCATTGAGCGGGTATTTCACTAATACCATTAACTGGTTTCAACAAACATGTTTGGCTTGGTTTGGTGAGTTTGTAGTTGCGTTGTTTTGTATAATCTCTCAAAGGTCATTGCTGTAACATTATGTACTCCTATTGGTTTAAAACAGCACCACAGCAGGTACCAGAGAAGCTGGGATGCCATTTGTTTTCATATTCATAGGTTTCAACTTCCTGTTATATGTAACATTTTGAGGACTATTCATTTAAAGGGTCCATATTATGACATTCTGTTATAATGCTAATTCCTGATTAAAAATGTACCTGGAGTTTTTGGAAACACTTACCTTGTAATGTCATGTGGCAAGACAGGAAGTGCTAAATTTAAACTACAGACACCTTCACTAGAACCATCTGGATGATTTCAGTCCTGGAATTGCAAATCTATACTGAACTAAAGATAAACGATAGCTGTTAACTTAAAAACTACAACTACATGACATCACAAGGTGGAACAGAACATTTTGAGTTTTGGGGACACAGAAAGACTAATAATAAAGGATTACACAAACATGTGTGAATGAAGCAAAACACAACTCCAGGTATATTTTTGAGAAGGACATTACATTTGAACTTGACTTAAAGCTCACAAGAATCAATTTTGTGTAATATAAGACCTTTAAGTTAGAATACACATCCTGAAACTACTACATGTTGTACTTTGAACTTGTACTGTTAGTCATTATTTAGTCCTGCCTCTAATGGGTCCTCTAAGTCAGTCTAATCTCTGGTCTGATTACTGCTGTGCCTGTGTTCAGATGTAACATGGAAAAAGGGAATCACTGGACATCAAGACTCATTTAAACTCATTACATGTACTTTTCTGCTTTCTACATTGTTCCCTCTTTTTTCTTCTGGTACAGAGCAAGGCAAGATAATACTGTGATTACATATAAGTCAGTGTCAGTGCTTCTAATCTAATGGTCTAATTTAAGAGAGTGATGGGGCTACGAGGTGAAATAAGAGGTAATGAGTAGAAAACTAAGACAAGCAAATATATGTAAGTGGTAGTAGTAGTAGTACTCGTAGTAGTAGTTTATTTGGTCATTCATAGGTTGTCATATAAAGTTTGACAGCATCCAAAAGTAGTAGTATTGGCATTAATATTAGTATTGGGAGGAGCAGTAGCAGCCGCAGTGGTAGTAGTAGTATTAGCAGTAACAGTAGTAGTAGTAGTAGTACGAATAGTATTCAGTTCAATTCGGGTTTATTTATATAGCAAACAATAAACAGTTTTTAAAACAATAAACTTCTGTATAACTTCCAAAATATCCAACAACATGAGACACCTAAATGCAGTAATTCTCTTTTTGCAGAACAACAAATACCTCAAAGATGAACAAGCAACTTTGGTGAGTGGTCAGATGCTTTTATGGAGACATTTTGTCAGGTAGGTGTCAACTATTGTGCTGGCCAAGACAAAATTAATGAATTTACAAACAACTCTAGTGTTTAATTATGTGATTGGAGGGTGGCAAAAGCTCCATTATGTCATTAACCACACAACAAATAAAACATGTGAGTTAAATTTGAAATGGGTATTTCAAGATGTCCATGCACTCAATACAAAGCTTTCACAGCTGGGGCCTTGCATGTCAGCACCAAGGCCAGCTCTTTTCATAGTGATATTACATAGTAAGGCAAAAACACCAATAGCTGATATGAAATATAATCTTGTGATGTTCTCCCATTTCAGTGATAATGTCCAGGATCACCTTGGTGAAACTTGTATTAGATTACATTTTTATGTTTGACTGCGAGGCAACAAAAACAGCAGTATAACTACACTCTGATATTACCAGATATCAGGTGCTCGCTCTAAGACTAAGTACAAACATATACAGATTATTTCATTTTATGAACTGTGTTTTTTTACCAACTCAAGTAAAACAGCAGTATCTACTAAACGAGAATACATTTGTTGAAGTATTGTGTTCCTGTGTTGGACACAATTCCAATTTTCCTATGTATTTGAGCAAAATTGGTCTTTCCCCAGAGGAGATATACTTTATAAGCAGCTCTTGAAGTCAAAATGAGACCACCATGGACGGTTTGCATTAAATTAGAAAACATGAATACATGCGCACTTAGCATGCTAGTTCTTGTCAGTATTAGCTGTTGGGCGACAGTAGCTCAGTTGGTAGACTGTTTATCCACTGATGTGAAGGTTGGCGGCTGAAATCCCACTCTTGACATAAACATCATTGGTTAAGTGGTCACAGGTTGGCTGTACAATTCTAGCTCCCACAGATTTTTGTTGTTTGCTTGAGAAAGACAATCAGTGTCTGTGTACACCGGTGTGTAAATGTGTGTGTGAATGGGTGAGTGGTTCCTTATTGAAAAGCGCTTTGAGTGTCTTGAACGTGGAAAAGTGCTATATAAAAATGGGACCATTTACCATTACTGTGACAAAATTCCACTCTGGCCTCTGGAAGTTTTGAAAAGCACTTATAAACATGGTAAATAATTTGAATGCGCAAACTGTTTAAAAATAACTAGTTCTGTTTTACACGTTTTAAGAGAAGGAAAATCTGGTACAGTGCCAATATTTTCCAATGAACATTTATACTGCACTAAATTTGTCTTAATGTCTAATTCACGTTTTTGACAGCTCAGTGTTGACAGGTTTTCATTAAATCTTCTTCACCTTTTGTCCTTTGGCCGATTTGCTCATTTGATTGGATTCATCCTCTCTGTGCTCCAGACAGCAGTAATTATACAGGCCTCATGTCAGGAGCTGTCATAACACACAGAGCAGTGATATGAGTGTGGCAGTGTGGAAGGGGGCTTCTCTCTCCCTCTGCACAGGAAGGGAGAGTCTAATTGGGCTGAGAGGCGGGAGGCGCTGGCTTCAGATGTGGCGGATCTGGACATAAGCCTCATGTTGGGGAAGTGCTTAGAGTGAGGAGATGACTTCTAATACAGACACAGTGGTAATCAAAATTTAGGACTGTAATCTGAGTGGGTTTTTTATATATATATATATATATATATATATATACATATATATATATATATACACACACACACACACACACACACACATATATATTTGGATCACCATGTTACCTTTTATTGTTTTGAAAATGCTATATTTGCAGGAAAAAATTGTATTTAAATGTGCAGATAGTTTAAGTTTTTTGCTCCTCGTGCTGTTGTATAGGTATGAAAAACTCCCATGCAGGACGCTGCAGAGAAGTTCCTGGTTAAGTAAGCGTGTGGGCGGAGCCTTATACAAGAGGCGTGGGGTTGTACTAACTGTAAGGAGGGTTGAATAGTGCCCGGGGAGAGATAGCAAGGTGACTCAAACATCTACGGATGACATATAAAACCATATATATTTTTGAAGAGGGAACGTTATAACATGATAGAAAGCTCGAGAAAGTAAATTTTGCATAATACCTCCTTTTTAAGAATAGAGAACACGTTTTGGATTTTCCACTGAACTCAATCAAACTTGGCATCAAATAGAAATGATGGGAACAGTATGAGCCAATGACTCAGGTGCTCAATGTTCTCACAATCTTATGAATAATGCTGTTCAATCATTTGACATGGATTATTACAAGATGGCACAAGGCAGTGCCAGAACATAGAGAAACAAGACGTTCATTCAATTGAGTTACGATCATTTGTAGACTTTTGTAAAAATAAATACATTTTAAAAATATTGTGGTGGTATAAATATCTGGTTGATTCTGAACATTCTTCTCCCAATTAATTTGTCAAGTTTAGCAGATTAAACACCCCTTAATTAAGTAGTTGATTGACTGATTCTTTCAAAATTTTAAAACTGTTCATTATGAATTAAGACTTCATTCATGCTTCATTATTTTTAGAACAGATAATGTGCTTGTGTCTGCTAAATAGTTCTAATCTATAACACCCGTGGATCATTATGTTGTAATTGGCACATTTTAAATGGACATAGCTAACCCGCTAGCGCTCCACAAAGGGAAAGTGAGCATGGGCACACATCCAGCTCCATCGACTCTGGCTCCAACTCACTTTCTACTGAAAAAATGCTGCCCCTCTCTCTGTAACTGCTGCTGTCAGACTTGTCATTTAGGTCTTAAAATCTTCATATCAACCTGCTCTACATGATACTAGTGTTTTTATTTCACTATTTTGTCCATAAATCAATAAATCATGAACATTAGTAACAGACAAATGAAGCAACTTCTTTCCTAGAGGTCACTCCTGCTAGTGGTTGCAACAGTGATTGACAGCATTGCTAAGCCCCCACCCTCTGCTAAGCCAGTGGTGTGTACAGGAAGAGGCGTGTACATTCAACATCATTGCTCCTGAATGGCTCTTTGGTTGCCATGATACTTGTGGTTGGATTTTCAAGTATGCAACTTGGCTTCAAATTCACCCCTACAGCTACTAGCCTTGATGAGCTTCATTTGGCTGGAGCCGAACGTTCTGGGTGACGTTACTCTCACTTTGTCCACTTCTGTTTATAGTCTATGTGCAATAATCATCTAAAACTACTTAATAAAAGAAACAAGTCACCTGACTTGCGCATTGCCTAATGGGAACACAAGCCCTGCAGCTGTTGGCCCCTCCTATGGATAACTGCACATCACGTTAGCGAATAGCACATTTTTTCATTTGTACCAAAATGTTTATCACTGATTAAGAAAATAAAATTGTAAATAAAATGTATTTTAAAAATAAGCAATTAAAGATAGTTTAAACATGCACAAAACACTCCAAATACAACTTTGACAGCATAAATAGTGAGGGGAAACATCTACAACAGTTAAAAAGTCAATTCTGCATAATAGGTTTGGTTTAATTATGTAAGTGTAGTTATTACAAGTCTTGCCAATATATTTTGTTTATTCAAAATTAAATACCAAGAAGCTTGACAACTATAGTCTATTGGTCATAACGGACAACACCAAATTTTAGAAATGTAACACATTAAATTACTAAAATTGTACTTTGCCTTGAGAAAAAGTATGGAGTTACTCTATGTTCCACTTAAAATGAAACAAAATGGTTTATTCATCTAAGTGTCTGGCTCACACAGTTCTAGGCCAATGACACACACAAGACATTTCAGTTTCATAACATTCTGCCAGGTAAATTCTGAGAATTTAATCGGAATAAGAAAGTGTGTCTTCTCTGTAATATTTGATAGATTCACCAAAACAACCTGAGGAAATGGATTTTTTTTGTATTTTCTCCTCAATGTTAACTACTTCTAATGTACTTCTCAGCTTGGAAATAAATATTTAAAGAGGGAGTATTATGCAAAATGAACCTTTTGGAGCTTTCTACTACATTATAACGTTCCCTCATCAAAAACATGCCTGAAGGGGTTTTAGATGTCATCCATGCACTATTTGAACCTGCTTTACAGTTAGGAGTACAAGCCGGTCCAAAATTCAGCTCACAAGCCTATGTCACCCATGCTCCCACACGTCCAGTCTTCATAAATATACAAAAGCAGGATACAAAACAATACAGCACAACTAGACAAACCTGATGCATTGTGCAGTAGTTTCATTACCAGGATACATGGTGATTGCATTGTGATAGCGCTCTGAAGGGGGAGTGAGCACGGAGAGGACAGGGAAGGGGAAAGCATCAAAAAGAAAACTTATATATAGCTTATTAAACATGTTGATACATAGATTTCGGCAAATATAGCATTTTCAATATGAGAAAAGGTTAAGATGATCTAAATATGTTATAGCAATTAATACCCCATTTAAGTGTAATACCTCCTCTTAAAAAAACACAAAAAACCAAAAAAAAAAACAAACAAACAAAGGGTTTAATTGCAAAGTCACTACTACTTATGTCATATGGTGCCCATGTCCAACCAGGAAGTCAAATTATAAACTACACCAAAATTGAAAAAACAAAACAAAAAAGAAAACAAAACAGCTTTTTATATAATGATGTTTACTCTTTTAGTGAAATTAGTCATATAACCTGTCATATACTCTTTAAAATATAATATAAAATTATATTAAAGTCTTGATGATGTGGAGTAGAATTGGAGTGTCTGAATCCTGATAGAGTTTTGACACGTCTCAAGTCTTAATCCTGGACACAGTAATTCCGGGTCACTAATGTTGTATAAAAGCTTATCAGCCTCCTGCAGAACTACGGCTGATTGAGCCATGAGGCCGTTACACAGGATTTTCCACAGTTTTTATTCATTAGAAAGGAGCTGTGAAAGGATCGTTTTATGCTTCAATTTGCCCATTTAGTTTATAAATCAAAGACAGGAGACGGTGTCAAGGGCCACAAGCAGCTTGTCTTCAGAAAGGAACAAAACCACAATGGTACTGATTTTCAACAACTATGCTTCCTATGAATTAATAGGTCCCAAAAGTAAAACCTACACAAATTTTAACCATATTAATAACTCAAATTAAATGTCAAGTACCACAGAAAGGCTGGCATTTCAAAGTGCGAGTAAATTGCTCACAAAAGCAGCTCCAAACTGCTGAAGCGGAGGTTTCTCTGCTCCTTCTCTGAGCAGGATTGTGCCTGTCACAGATAAACTCAGGAGTTCAGTCCCACGGCTCAACGACCTGAAGATGCTGAGGAATTAACACAAGTCTGATACACTGTGCGCATATGTGTGTGGCCAGGTGTATATCACATTGTGGGGACTAAAATCTAAATATACACGACTGCCTAATGGAGACACAAATCAGACCTCCATGATGCAAATTCTTTAATATTAGAACATCCAATTGGTTTACAGTTAAAGCACAGTATGTAACCTTATAGGCAAAGACTAAACTAGACTAAAATAAAAGCACGATTTTTTATTTTGGTTGTGTTAATTACACTGAAAATAATAAGAAAAACAACATGCGTCCTATCTCTGTGTCTTGCATATAAATCTGACTTTTATTTGGCTGCCTCCAGTTTTTCTCCATGGAAATGTTGTTCCTTTGGCAATAATCTCCCACAGATTATACTTACTTTGGAAGAATGTTCCAAAGTAAGGTTTTAAGTTTCAGTTAGCAATCAGTTAATGAATTCAATTAAATGCAATGTCCCCAAAATACCTGATATGTGCGTCAACAACCTTATTTAAAGTTCACATATGGGTTACAACAGGTTAAGTTTAGGGTAAAGGCTAAGGTTACACAAGTAGTGACTATAGTTAAAGTTAAGATAAGTCTCCAAGAAAACCTAAATCGATGTAATGTCCCCAAGAAGCATGTAAATCCAACATAAGTGTGTACGTGTAGAGATGAGGAGGGTGTAAGTATGTTAAAGCGTGCCTCTGCTCACTTCACTCCAGCTTTATGTTCTGGAGGAATTATAAAAGGGTTATTTGAACATTTTCTCAAGTGTTACGCTGTCAGCAAAACCCAGACCAGTGCGTCTTTGAGGATATGATATGTAGGAGCAGAGCAGAGCAGTTTTTTGTTTTGTTTTTCTAAGTAGAGATGTTGTTTCAAACGAACACAAAATAACAACTAGAAGCGCTAGGAGAGCTCAGACTTCCTGATGAATCCACTAACAGCCTCTCTTTGACAAACCAAAGTCTCTGTGTACAAAGCCCTAGGAGCTGTTGCACTTGTTTAAATGAGAGCTTGGTATGGTAGGAATAAAATGCATCTGGACGTGAACAGGAAAATATGTTCAATTCAAACTTGTTCCCTCATTAAAAACATGCCTGAAGTGGATTTAGTTGTCATCCATGCATGTTTGAGTCATTTTACGATCTCTTCCAGATCCTATCTAAACCCTCCTTACACTTAGCTATAAGATTCTGTGCAGTGCTCAGCCCACAGGCCTATGTCATGCTCCCACATAATTCTCCCTGAATATACAAAAGGATGACATAAAACTGTACGCAACAAAATGACAAACCTGATGCGATGTGCCGTAGTTTCATTAGCGGAATGTGCACTAATTGTGTTATGATAGCGTTCTGAAGAGGGACTTAACACATGGAGCGAAGAGAGGAGGGGCATTCAGAGCTTCAAAATGAAAGTGAAACCTACAAAACATGATAATACATTGTTTGCGTCGAATATATACATTTTCAATAAAAGGTAACATGGTGATCAAAATATGTTGTGTTAGCAGTTAATACCCCATATAAATAAAATACCCCATCTTTAAATTAAGCTTTTAAAATATGACAAATGATCAAATTAGGACTCCGTTTTTATTTTAAAAGGGGGCATTAATTGCTAACACATAACATACTTAGATCACCATATGCTTTTTATTGTTTTTAAAATGCTATATTTGTTGAAAACAACATATTAACACGTTTATTAAGTTTCAGTTATGCATGTGTTTGATAAGGGAACATGATTATAACATAGCAGAATATGCCAAAAAAAATTTCATTCATTTAATTCATATTTATATTTAATACTACAAATAACATCCACACACCAAGCATATAGTAATGTCTTGGTGTCTAGACAGCAGCACTTGTCATTAATCTTAATGACTTCAACAATCAATGCCATGGCAGAGAAGATAATCTGGTCTTGTTACAGACATCAGGTCCTCAGCCCCCCACAGCTCCACAACATAATGAGAGATAATCGTCAATGATCCTCTTCTAATTAAAAACACAATCATTGTTTGCTCAAGCTCTTCCGCTGCACGCTATCAATAACTAAATATAAAAACAGACAAGACTATCTAGACTAAGAGATAATGCTGCTGCCAAAGTGGAGACATGACCAATCACCACATTATAAATAACACCAGCAAAAACATTATGTGCATTATCTGAGAGAAGAGGGCCGTCTGAGGGCATCTCAGCGTTCTGTTATGAATCTGTCTAACATCTACGCACAAGCAGACAGGCAGTATGGAGAAGAGAAATTAATAGGTCTCTTGTGGCTTACCGCAGAGAACAGCTGTTCACATAAATATGTGAAAAGTGCAAAACCACAGTGGGATGAAACAGTTTTCCCAGAGGACTGCATCAATCTGGGCATTGGAATATTCTGCTGTATATTCAGACTGTTACTTTAAGATGCACCTGCCTGATCCACACGTTGATTAAGGACGTGCTTTTAACCTTTCAGTTTTGGCCAAGAATTTCTAATTGTGTCCATAGATTGATGACATCTGTAATTTGTTTGCATTGCGTATATCAAACACGTATAGGGCCTTTATCAATTCAGCGAGACTAGCGCCGTTATTCTAATGCAAGAATTACATGCATAACTTATTTGTGGAGGTATACGTCACAGGGCAAGAAAGTTGGTTTTTTTACATAATAAGATATCTTGTAAATGGATTATTTTGATTTTTACAAATAGGCTTTCAATACCAAATTAAATATAAAAAACAAAGTAAAACCATTGAAATTATGCCTCTGATTTGACTCTAATCTTGCAGCATTTAAAGGGACTTTGAAGTGGGGCTGGATGATACAGTGATAATCCCTGTGACAATGTGCTATTAAGGTTGTATTTTTTTGCCATATCGCCCACCTCTACTTTGAATCTTGAGCTCTCGTACTGTGCTTGCTGACTGTACACACTGGGCTTTGCTGCTCCTCTTGGTGTTTGAAAGGCTGTGGGTGTCTGACAGAGCTAGAGAGTTTATATTTGAGCTATAGGGCTTCGGTCAAACACTTGAGAGGGCTGCAGCTGTTTGTGAGTTCAGAGCAAACAGAATTTGAGCCTGAGACCATGAAAGACCACAGAAAGGTTACAGCATACAGGAGTGGAGAAGTATGCTCAGGGTGTAGTATAGTGTTTGCTGAAAGCTCCCCTTGCACATATTTGCTGCTATCCCAGTAAGTAGCAAGTGGCAAATAAAGAAGTGACTCTACCTGGAATACTATTTTTGAAAGAATAAATAAAGATTGACAGGTTTTGTTCACATACAATAAATGGGGGGGACATGTAAACACGAGATGTGAACATGTGTTTAATTATTCATATGGCAAAGGTTTGATTATGGAATTCAACCGGATAATGATTCATATAAAGACGACAACAGGGTCTGTTTGAAGTTGATGAGTGTTTGTGTTGATGTTTGTTTTTTGGGGGGGACGTTGGTGTCAATGTGTGTGTTACAATTTAAAAAAAAAAGGATTCTACACACCTCAGCTCTATATCTAGCTATCTATCTCTCTATCCATCCATCCTCTATTGTTCATTTCTGGCTGCCACTGTATGCTTCCATAAACTCACTTCACTTGTCAAAAAAATGGCTCTTTGACCTCCGCCCTCGCCCAGTCTCTAATGCATTTGTGCTGTTGGGTCAGTGTCAATACAGAAGCTGTCAGTCTGCATTAGCCTGCACACTGCGGCTTTTATTTGATAATAGCTATATTATGTTTTTATGTGAGAAGGAGAGGGTCTGGAGAGTCGAGGCGTGTCAAGCTGCCTCTGGGTTTTTTATGAAAGTTGTGGTGTAATTTATCTGACTTGACTGAACGAATGAGCAGTTTTATGCACACGTCTGCCAGTATTTCTTTAAGCTTCTCTGAATAATAAATGACCATATGGGAGGGTTGTTCACTGAGCCGAGAGAAGATATGAGCTATAGAGAGACGAGAAAAGAGACAGCTGCCCTTAATGTGGAAACATGGCTAAACTGTCAGGTGCAATCACATGGGATGAATGAACTGAGAATAGAGGAAAGGGGGTGAGACCTTCAGTAATGTGGCACATACATCTTTTTCTCTGGAGACCACTTGCAAGTAGATCCGTTTTGATCAGATATAGTTGAATTTTTGGCTAGGATATCAAAAAACAGAGAGGCAACATTTGTTCACATCTACCCTGCATTGCAAGACCATTAAAATTCTCTTTAAGACAGCGCCCCAAATTCTTCTGAGAGTCAATTCTGATTCAAATAATTCATCCACATATGACTGCTGAGGGTGGATCTTATAATAGTATTTCATTCTTATAATGATCAAAGCTTATTTTCCAGTAAAACTCCTAATGAGCAAGTTATGGCTGCATGTACCCTGGGACAGAGGCCATTAGACAGAATGGTCCTACAGGGACTGTAGAGCTGTGGAGTGTGTGCAGTGAGCTCCAGCCTCTGTGCCACTAATGATGTCCTTCTGATTGTCTGCACTCTGAGCTGGTTAGGACATACAAACCCAGCCTAAAGGAAGAAATATTCATGATTCTGTGTTTCTAATGTCTATATCAGTAAAAGCTGCATGCCGCTATCTCTAGTTTAATTCTACACCGAACGTCCTCAGGGTCATTTGTGAACACGTACCAGGACCATCCCATTACAGTGGGTTTGATGTGGAAGCAAAGACACAGCTCTAACCTGAAAGATTTCAAATGAAACACTGCTCAGAAATGAAATAGCCTGTCAGGGCCAACAGGAATTATGATAAACGTGCTATTAGTACAAATCCTTTAATTACAACGAGCTGGTAATGGAAACTGTCCATCTCACTCCCAGTCATTTTACAAAGAGTCGTTTTACTGAGAAAATGTTTCAGAGGCCCCAGAGGTAATGAGTCTGTTTAATGTCTTTATCAGAAACATACGGAGAGACAGGGCAGAAAAGCAGCTCAAGACTCCTTTGCTGAGTGGGATTTACAAAGAAAAAGTCAATTGTGTTGTGTAGGGCTTAGTTACAATCTAGCAGTAACTAAACACTAACTTTATTTTGACTAGATGCCACCGAAAGAAAGCAATTGAAAACACTACTTAAAGTGGGACTTAACACTTAACACTCCACCCACAACCACATTTCAACAAGGGCTCTTTAACTGAGCTGTGCCTGTGGACTAAAGAAGAGAGTGCAGGGGGAGGAGGGGGTGAAGTCTGGCAATATGAGGAACAGTGGGATTGGTCTAACAGGTATCCGCATTTCAAGCTTCACCCCATGTGTCTATAATCAGAAACACCTGGCTGTAGTCAGCACAGTCTTTTGTGATGTCACCAACTACTGAAAGTGGCCACTGAAGGCACAACGAACTTAGATTTAGGATTTTTGGACCAAAAAGTTGCAAATTGACCTAGGTTGCACTGAAGTTGGTAAAAATGACTAGCAACAGTAGATAATAACAGTTTAGTAGCAAAGGAGTAGATTTAGTGTTTAGTTCCACTTTAAAATAATAAAATTCACCAAATCAAGCCAAGCCATTTCAAAGCACAAACCACAACAGTGCTCACCTGTACAATATCAATGGACTTTCTCTTAATACCAAATATATTGAAATTACTCCTTTGTCAGTGCAGTTACTCCTGTGTCAGTGCAGTTTGTATGGGTGTACTTTGATCCTGCGCAGTACACCCGTTTGTGTTGCTGCAGTACTCACAAGCGATGATGTTCCCGTAGCGATTCTTGTTGCGGTTCTCATCCTTTTTGGCTGTGTCCCATGGGGCCGCCTGTCCCTCTGCCAGGGCCTGCATGGACACACAGAAACGCACACATAAACACAGATGTAGTGAGTGTGGGGACGTATGGCCTCCTGCCCAGAGCCTGTTCACACATACACACAAGGAGACACACAGGATACCAGAGTTACATGAATATTAATAATACTGATGATCTGCTACAAACCATTGCCATCCAGGCCAATGAACGGCTTACAGTACAGTAAACAACAACAAAATGAATGCATAATGTATTTGGATTATGTAAAATGCTGTTAACGGAGGAGCGTGCTATAGAATTTGCACTCTTAGGGTTATATGTATATCATGCTATATGTTGGTAGATATGGGAATAATTTGAAATTTGGAATATCATGATATAATCTCATGGCCAAGATCGACTTTAACGTTCACTGTGGAGGCTCTGCAGCCCCTAAAAACTAGTGTTGATACTCAATTTTGATACTAAGAAATAGACTTGATACTCAGTACAGATTACAATGCAACAATGATCAAAAACACTCTCTTTAAATCATAGAATATGATTGTCAATGTCTTATAGTTTAGTTATATCTGTGTAATGCCTCGTCCAGGTAGGTTCCAGTTTTCCATGGTCATTCTAAAGCTATTCATGAAAGGTTCATGTCGGTCCTATAAATGTCACTTTTTTTTACCAATACTCGCTCAAATGAGTATCTAGTTTTGATACTAGTTTTAGTATCGATTATTATCTGATTTTCAATACTCCCAACCAATATATGTACATGCTATACTCACCCTGCCCCATTTCCATTTTACTGAATTAATGCTGTTTTGTGTAATATTCTTTGGAGACATTAATTGTTTCGTGTTTTGTACCCCCACTCATATTCATTTCAGCAATACACAATACTTGATTTGAATCTTCGTTTAGACAAGAACAGACCTCAAAATCTTCCTACCCAGTCCATTTTCCATCTGAATGTTCTGATGTCTGTCCCTGTCCAGTGCTTTTGGATTGTATTCGGTATCTATGTAGGTCAAACATGAGAAAGTCAAAGTGTGGTCGGCCATCTTTAGCTGTAATGGCTCTTGTCTACAGGGAGCGTGTGAGCGACTTCTGCATGGGCGGAGTGAAGCCCTAAAATAGTCTCTGTCCATATGTTAAGCTCTGAGCATTGGGCTTTGGTAGCGTACATTACACTCATTTAACACTGTGTTTTATTATGTACAGTTCACATATGGCCCATTCAACCTGCTCTGCCAAGTGAATCCCTATACTTCAACATTCAAAGACGACGTTGTAATTACACACAGTTTATTATGAAGAGAGTGATTTCATATTGCGTCCTTGCTCTAACTGGGTTAAACACATCGGCCAACAGCGCAGTAGGGAGTTGCAACAATCTGTTGTATTTAATAAACAAATGTTTTAAAGAAAGAAAAAAATAGACAGAAAGACAGACAGACAGACAGAAAGAAGAAAAAAAAACCTCCTTCAAACAAACAATGAATAAATAATTACATCTTTTGCTCCTGGCTGGACTGACACATCTTTGTCCTGTATAATTGATATGGGAAGTCCGGGCGTTTGAAACATTCAGTATTAATTCCTGGACACGAGAGCCTTGGTCTAATGAGAGATCTGGGACTGGTGCCATTTGTAAATCCAGACATGACTTCAGTGCAGGAGTTAGAAAGTCAAAGAGTGAAGAGTGTCTTCAACTAAGTCACAGGCAAGAGAGTGAGGTAAAACAAGTAATCTCACAATGTAGTAAAATACTAAAATAAATAAATTACATACTTTTTTTTTTCACATTGATTTTGCATATTTCATGGCAAGTTACTGGCTGAAAACGTTGTTTTAAGGGCCCAAATTACGCATTTTCTGGTCTATGGGTATGAATTTTGATGAGGAATAACATTATAACAGAGGTGTGTTTTGTTTCACCCACATATGTTTAACACACAAATCTTGCATATTTAGACTGAGTTCTTCTCTCAAACCGAAAACACTCTGTTCCACCTTGTAATGTGGTAATACAGGAAGTGCTCCACTGTTTTTTAAACCCCATGCATCTTCACTACAATCATTTAGATGATTTCAACCCTGGAATTTTCAATCTCTACTAAAGGCAAAACGTAGCTGAGGTATTTTTTGAGGAGGTAAAATCATTATAACATGGTTTAAAGTTCACAAGAGCCAATTGTGTGTAATATATAACTTTTAATTACTATACATTCACTTGTATTTTTTGACTTGACTCTGATGCTAAAATACACTTTCCAATTCCCTGTGTTGGAGAGAGGATATTCTGGACACATGAGGTGGGAGCATCGTGGGAGGGTTATGTGTCTGTACATTTACATAAGCTGTGGGTGCTTCATAACAAACTCAACTCAGTTGCATGTATGTCAATCTACTGAAGATATTTCTGCTTTATAGTTTAATAATCCAATGAAATGAGGGCCCATTATTGCGTGTGCCTTTAAAGAAGCACATGTTCCAATTCTAAAAAGTCATGTTGAGATTAAAATGTGTTTGGAAGGAAATATGCAGCTAAAAAGACTTGTGGTGTAGAGAGATGTGAATTACACAAATGTAATAAAAGCTGCTCAGCGTGAACACTTTGGACAGACTCCGTCCTTGACTCAGTATAAAACAAATCACAGAGAAAGAGGAGACTACACCGGCATGAGACTGTTAGGTAGAAATGTTCAAAAGGTTTTTCCGGGACACTAGCCCACTGTGATGGGAGCCGGGCGCAAAAAGAGGAATTCTTTTCATCATGTATCTCCACAGTATCCTGAGTCGAGTTTGCAGTGACCGGATCAGACAATACCATTTTTAACACACACACACATGAACTTGCTGCTCATGAAAGTGTGAAGGAAAAGTATTCATGAAAAATGTAGATGGAAATTTTAAATATGTTGTTGCTGACCAAATGACACACTGGGTATATTGACAGGAGCAGTAAAAATGAGATAAGTATAATAATCAGATAATCCAATAATTACAATAGCTAGTTTTATGTGTGTTTTTATGTGTGTTTACCATTGACTGTATAAAGAAGTGGACTAAGTGTGGGACCCAGAGTCAATGGAGCTGGATGCGCACACCTGCTCACTCACATTAGCTATTTATATATACATTCTATGGTGTTTACATGCCCAAGAGAAATATGATCATCAAAAGCACCAGGTGACAGTAACTGTTGTAATAATATACAGTATTTACATGGCTAATACGCATCTACTTGTTTGGTGACATTGGCCAGTGTCAGTGCATATAAAATATAAGCCATAAGGAGAACAGCAAATTAAAATACAGTGTAAGGCATCTTCCAGGGAAAAAATTCCACGCAGAGCTTTGATAAATAGAGGTTGGAATGTAGATGAAGATGTATATATTTATAAACATTTCTTATGGGCTCAAAGCATCCATGTTTTATCCAGAAAGAAATGAAATAGAGAGCGATAAGGGGGAAACAGAAAAACACAAAGGGAATGAGGATTTCCACAGAAAATGAGCTCACGGTCGAGAGCACATGGAATGATCAGGATGTCAGGAACTGTTCTGAGGAGTTATGGAGGAAAGAGGAGAGAGAGGTGAGGAGGGGAGAGAGGAGACATCGTATAAATGAAATGCCGCCCTGGAGAAGCACAAATGGAATATAACACAAATGGCACAGTAAAATGCAGAGAAAAGTAAAGCACTTAAGGACACATTATGCAAAATCGGTTGTGTTGAGCTTTTAACCTTGCTATAATATAGTTATATATTATCAAAAAATATACATGGAATTGTATTTTGCTTAAGCCTGTCAAGATAAATACTATATCGACTTATCGTTCAATACATAACAGATGGATTTATCGTGGGTACTTTTTATTAATGCTAGAGAGGAAGTTTTTGTTCTACAATTAGATTTGAGCTGTGGAGGGTTGAATAAATGCGCTGTATGACTCATTAAAGATACAAACTAACTACCAAAGTGTTTCATTCAGCTATTTGTTTATTGATGTTTGTGTTTTTTAACCATATGGTACATTTAGAATATTTTTTGGGGGATAATTCTACTTCAGGGTTATTGTGCCAGTGGCATAATCACTTTCAATATTATTGTTTATTGTATATGTTTTCTTCAGCAATATATATCTCACTTTAAAATGTGTTAACGTGACAGGTCTAATTTTGCTTTTCATTTTAAATTTTCTCTGTATTATGACATCACAGGTAAAAATCTGGATCTTTTTCTTTTTTTAAGCCCACAAATCACCACCAGACGCCAGACATTTTATGGTAATAGATGATGTGCCAACACCAACTGAAACTGAGGGACTGCAGACTGTTGCAACCATGGACTATGTAAAGAAGTGGACTAAGTGAGTATGATGTCACCCATAGCGTTCGGCTCCAGCCAAATGAAGCTTGTCCACGCTAACAGTTATAGGGATGAATTTAGAGTCGACTTCCAAAATTTGGAAATCCAACTGCGAGTATCATAGCAACCAAAAAGTAATTCCGGAGCAAGGCTGTTGAAAGTAGTGCTGATTCCCACCCGCACCTCTGGTTTAGCAGGGAAGTCTGTTATTAATGTTCATGTCTTATTTACAGACAAAGTAGTGAAATAAAAACACCAGGATCATGTAGTGTGGAATAATATGAACATTATTAGATCAAAATGACCAGCCTGACAGCAGCAGTTACAGAGAGAGAAGTGACAGTTTTTCAATAGAAAGTGAATTGGAGCCAGAGTGGATGAAGTCGGAAGCATGGCCATGATCACTTCCTATTTTGAAATGGCCGCAAGCAGGTTATCTATGTATACAGTCTATTGTTGCAACGTAATGTATACTTCCAATAAAATGCATTATATTCAAACATGAAATGCTAAAGCAAAGGTACTCAAGAGAGTGTTAATGACAAAATGCTTTTATATCTAAAAACACTGTAATCTGTTGGTGTTAAAGAGACTTTAAGCTTGAGGTAGGTGCTGTCTAATGAGCTGAATTGTATTAAACAAACAACAGTAGTGCATAGTCTGACCTCATACTCCTCCTTGAAGCCGTAGCCCTGGCCACACTTCATCTGTGTGATGTGTTGGAGGAGGTCGGCCACTCGAATGGCTGGAGGAATATGACCAGACTGGAACTGACCTGCACAAAGAGCACAGACACATGTAGAAAGATTGCACAGAAACAAAAAAAACTCTATGAGGCAGAGTGCTAGTTTCATATTTGATATTATATTAAATGTACCTTTTACACAAATCATCCTACTTTATATCATATTTAATTTTGTATCATATTTTTAACTTTTTTTCAAATTCTCCATTTAAATGTACGGGATTCCTATTTAAACAGAAGTTCCACCAAACTAACCTAAAATAAAGTATTACCAAGCAACCTCCCACCTTGAACCGAAAGAAACTGTAGTGAATGGACGTACCACTCTGGTAGGACAGCTCCACAGACTCACAGCCTGCGTATGGGAAACTCTGAAGGGTCAGGGAGGGCTGGGACAGAGATGCCTGGCTGCTGTCTGCAACACCAGAAAGAAAAAAAAAAATCATTGTTAATAAACCTGGGTTGCTCAAAAACAAACTATACAATAAATAAACAAATGCATGTGTTTGTGAGTAATCATAGTACAATACGGAAATTTCAAACTTGATTTTGATACAAGAATAGACTTGATACCGATTTTGATACCACAATGCTAATTGCTAATTTTTCAGAAAATATAATGTAATTTTCAGTGCAAAATAGTACTTTCTTTATGTTATCATGTGATCATCCTAAAATTGTTCAGATATTTTTTTTCCCCCTGTTTATGTATTTAAGTATAGATACTTGCTCAAAAGATCAAAAGAGAATCTAATTTTGTTTTAGTGTTGATTAGTATCTGATTTTCAATACTTTTAAAAACCCTTAGTTTCATTTGTGTGTACAGTGTGTTTGCAGGTGGCCATCCAAGGTCAGATATGCTCTAAAACCTGATCTGCCCCCTAGCTCCAGTCTGACACTGATGAAGACGTCTCCATGCTAATGTAGAGATTTATGGAGCCTGGTGTGAGCTGAGCTGTGCAGTCTGTGTGTGCTCAGTCCTTCATGTTTTGGCTCGGAGCCTTCAGTCTGACCTCCTCCTCATGCGGCTTTATTTAGTGACACTTAGAGAGGACTCAGCACTTTGCAGCACCTGTAAGTCAAACTGATGGAGCCTGTTTATGCACCAACCGTTTTATATGTCAGCCAGTATTGTAAGAGAGACTTTAATACACTTATAATCCAGTGAAGAATTTTATGTTCTCAGAGTGCGTGTTTGTTTTTGTCTTCTCCGGTGGTGCGGTGGAGATAATTACTCAAGACGGAGGGGATTTTCAGTGGAATAATTGCATGCTTTACTGTTGTCTTTTGCCAAATAAAACACAAAATTAAAGATATAAATCTGCAGTATATTCATTAGTGCGTGTAACTTTGCACTAGCCAGAAGAGGCTAGTTCACATGTAGTCCTTTGACAGGAAAAAGTATTTACCCGCAGATGACGGGGTTATTTAGAAAATCTTTATTATAGTTTCTAATGTTGGAAGCTTAAGTAAAGCGTGAAGGTGCAACTAGGTAACTTTCTGCCACCAGCTTGTAACCACGGAGATGCTATTGCTTTACCTTAAATATTCCACAGAAAGTTCATTATAAAGTTAATTATATCCATTTCAAGATAACGCCACGGAGCCGAGTTCTGTTTTAACTGTATTTTTTTTATGGCAATTAATCACCTATAACTGCATAAATGAAAGGTAGATATATTTAATGTCATACTGTGGAACATTCCAGCCAAACAGTATCATCTCCATGGAAACAAGCAGATGGTAGATCCTTTATCAGAAAAGTTAAATGGTGCAAGGTAAGTGTTTTGCACCTTTATCCTTATTAGCCTGTACATTTAGCTTAGATCTCAGTGATTTAGCTTCAATCCCAGTGAGGTCGGACTGTACCTATTGAGTGAAAAATGTCAGAACGTGTGAGTCAGAGCTAATGTTGAGTGTCCAGTGGAGAAAACTGCAGAGAGGAAAAAAACCCAAAATGTCTCTCTCCTGCTCTCACCTTCACTTATCCACAGCTCCACATTATGACCAAACAAAATGGCTGCTATTATCTATAATCACTTAACTGTGGCGGAATAATACTATGCTGAACTAGACTGGGAGAGGTAATTGGCCTTCAGTAATGTGCGGAGAAAAACAGTGAGCTTTGGAACAGGACATAGGAACACGATCAAGGAAGGAGAATTCAAAATGGTTTCTTTATTGTATCTGGAAGAAGTGGATTATTTTACATATCTAGTTTCAAAATTAAGTTTAGTATTGATTAGTATCTGATTCCCGATACAATTACCAACCCTACTAGGAAAGGGAACAACATGGGGCAACCAGGAGAAGTTACATGTCAAATCTGTGGAGTGGTGACCCTGTTCACAGTAAGAACACATGCTATTTAAAGATATTTCGCCCATAATTGGAAAAAAAGCACAATATCTAAATTTAATGCTATAAAGAGGAGCATTGCAAACAAAGAAAAAACATATCAATGCAAACGGAGCTTTAACAATCTCTTCAAACTGGCCAATCATTATAGGGTCAACTCACTATATGACCTTATATGTTCATGTCACTTCCCCCTACCCCTAACGTGACCTTTGACCCCACTGTTTACACTGTTCTGGTGCTGAGAGGCTCCAGCTCCAGCTCAGGCCTGTCCTTGTCCCTCTGAAAAGCTGACGTGACATAACCTTTAACGCATCGAGTGGACGAAATGGATTTTTACAGCTAAACGTGTTTGCTCATAAAAACGTATGCCGCGCCTCTACACTCTCCTGATCCACCGGATTTACATCACATCAGAGGTAACGCATGCTAACAGCTGTCCTAGGTGCTCGGCATTTCTAACACATCCTCTTAAAACCTCCCAGACTCTGTATAACCCACGAGTGTACATAGATATACGCAGAGGGACTTGTTGAAAACACCTGGACTGAAGCATGCAATCCTCTTCATCAGTGTCTTTGTAACTCTTGTTCTCTTGTTCTGTCTATACTGAAGGTGTTTGGGATAAATACAGTTCTCAAATTCCACTAGGGCTGTGCAATTAATTAAATATGTGCAATTTCTAATATCAAATGATCAGCCTGAGTAATTTTAATCGAGAGGTCTTGCTAAGTCAGTAAAAGCATTAGTTTGGAGAGGAGTTCAAACTCTGGAGGAAGAAATTGGATCTATTTTTGTGTTAAATGGCACTGATTAAAATTGAATTCAGATTTATCAATATGAAGGAAAAAAATATACTTTGTCTTTCTGCCTAGCCCTAGTTTCCATTCATACAGTGTACAACAGTAATACTACCATGTAGGCTTGTCACGATATCACAATTTGAAGAGCAATATATTGCTGAAGAAAATATAGACGATAAACAATAATATTGAAACTAATCAGCTATGACAAAAAACAATTCTACATTTACAATATCATAAAAAACAAACCAAAAAAAAACATGACCTGCAAAAAATAAATAGCTGAATAAAAAAACTTTTGTATATAGTCTGTTTCTATAATGTTTCATATACGTTATATATTCAACCCCCTACAGCTCACAGCTTATCGTAGTACAGAAAAATAACAAAAGATTCCCCACTAGCTCAAAGAAAAAGTACTCCCCAAAAAATATTGTTCCATTTATTTGTCAATATAGTTATTATCGTGACAGGCCTACTACCGTGTATGCTGTTGCGTGCCCATCTGCTTCATTTTTTGCTCAATGTTTTTTCTTTGTAAATAATTTTAAACTTTTGAAAGACATGCATCTCAACAAGTATGTATGTCATGTGTCAGCAGTGGTATGATACAATAGAACATCGTCTGATCAGTCGTGTAACAGTGCTCCGTACACATCCCCGTGCTGATTAAAGCTTTAGTGTGTAATTGTGTAGAACAGATGGAGCTGACGTCTCAGATCTGTGAGTCTGATTTATGCTGCAGCAGAAAGTGCTCAAGCATCCAGCCACATTCTGCTTCATCATGTTTTAAAGAAATGTGTGTTTTATTAAATCATCATGTTTTAGAAGAACTGTTTTATACAATCGCCACATTTTAAGTTTTATTTTGAGTTTTGGTTTTATACATTTTTAAAACATCCGTTTGATAAATTCACCAAGTTTTGAAAATCTGTTTTATAAATGCATCATGCTTTAGAATATCTGAGTTTTATTGCATCGTCACGTTTTGTCCTGTCTTTGTGCATCAGCAAACTGTCTAAAGGGCCGCAATGACTTTCACACACGCTGCACTAAATCAAAACTAAATATATGACGCTGAAATGCGCAGATTTTGTGTTGATTCCACATAAATAAATAACATGATCTTAAAGATTTACCTCAGCAAATACGCTCATATACATTTTGTGTGCACATTTTTATGCTTGCTGTGTAACAAAGCATCAGTTTTCATTTAGTAGTGGATGTCTTCAAAAAACAGGACTTGGATGTAATGAGGTAATACATGTGTTAAACAGACTGCCTTTGAATATTTGTAAATGGGTTGGCAACTGGAAATAAAGCCAAAGTGCCAAATATCCCATTATGAAACATGTGTAGTGCAAAGTAAATAGCAGAAGTCTTACCAATAGAGGTTGTGGCTGGAACAGGCTCTTTGGACACTGTATATTAGCAAGAAGAGAAACACAAAAAAAATATTATTTTAAAGGCATACTTCAATTTTTTTTACAGTCACAGAACATACACATTGAACCTTTGGGTTTATCAAGAATGTTGCATTTATACCTGAGTAGTACGAGTTGATGAGGGACTTGCTTTGCAGCGTCTTTCCTTGGACAGAAAAGCTGCAGGATGAGGGAGAGGCTGTGGAGGGAGAGATAGAGTTAACAGAGTTTACATATGACAGACAGGGGACAGAGAAATTGGTCAATAAATCTATCTGTAAAACTCACAACAAATCTTAAGAGGCCAGTTAACAGTGAAAGTGTCCACAGACAAATCCATAGTCCATATACAACTGAACGTACAATCCAATAACACTAATGCTCCACTGAAAGGACCAGAATAAAAGTGCTTTAGGCCCAATAAGTGAGCACTTAAAAATGACACATTCACAATACAGTCGATAAACTGTATGTGGGACTGTTCTGGGACTGAGAGAGGGTTGAACTAACAAAGGCTGACAAAATACATAAGGTACATGTGTGTAGATTGGGTGCAGCAATATTAAAGGTGCTGATTGTGCCAATTTAGACAAGGGTGCTGTATCCAACCCAGGAAACATAGCAGGTATAACAGCCATCCGCATAGGGTGGAACGATTTTGGGGAAATAAAAAAACAAATTATTAAAAAAATAAAATAAAAAGTTGCAATTGTGATTTGATTTGCAATGTTAACACTTTCAATTCATTATGACTTTACTTATTCCTGAAGTCCAATTTAATCACATTAAAGATGGTAAAATACAATGATAATAAAAGGCTTAAAGTAGATAACGCTCTCTTCAAAGTTTTTTTTTTTTTTTCTGCTCAGCCACATTTGAAGTTACCATCAATCTTCAGACCCCATCTGTTTCCCATCAAAAGCTTAAAATGACCAATCTAAACCAGGCATCTGATTCATGGCAGTTGTAAATGTGCTTCCTACTCCAGAGCTGGATGGCTCTGCTCCTTCACCTTGTACAGCACAGGCTACAGGACGAGTCGTAGAAATGGCCTGAGGAGGTCTGCGGATCCTGACAGTGACATATTAAACCAGAGCTGAGTCTGTTCAATCAGACACAGTTATCACAGCTGCACACACATTTATCCCCCACACCCTCTGCCCATCACTCACTCAAGGGACTGGACTCATGGAAGGATGACAATTACAGATGGGTTCAATTTATCATTCTGTTAAGTTCACCACTATTGCCAGTGTGATATGCTCTCAGCAAAGGGACATTAAGTATTAGAAGGGAAAATTATAAAATATTTTCAGGTTTAAACCAAAGGAACTTGGGCTGTAATAAGGTGAAATTTGTTTTGCCCCAGAACAGATACATTGTAAAAGCAGCTCTTAGGACAGTAATTTTTAGCATTATCGTGAAGGCAAAAGTCCACTCTGGCCTCTGAAAGCTGTTACAAGCGATTATAAACTCATCATGGGGAAGAACTGTTCAAAATGTGTTCAGAAAGTGAAGAATAACAGCGCTGCAAACTGCAAAAGTAATTTTACAAATAATTGTTCACATTTTTAAGACAGTAAATATCAGGTATAGTGCCTATAAGTTATATTATTATAAAAGTCTATTTATAATTTACACTTGTAACATGGTTTACAGAATCATCTCAAAGTGCTATATTGCAGGTATTATTCATTAATTGCTTAGGGTAAGCCGCAGCTGCCCTGGTGTAGACTTATGGAGTGAGGCTGCTAGGTGGATGCGTGTCTTACCTAAGGATAGAACAGGACTTGGTCCAAATGGTGATCAAACCTCCAATCTTTGTGTTTGTGGACAAATGCTCTAACCACTGAGCCTTGTTTTCTCACAGAAAAAAAACACTGTTCTCTTCAAGCAAACGGTGGCTGCATGTTAAACTCATAATAAACTGTCATATACAGGGGTGTGTAGAGGGCTGTGTGGATGCAATAACAAAGGTTATTTCTTTGTCAGAGTCTGCACAATATTATTACTCCCTCGTTGTGTCAGCGTTTTTTAGTCTCATTAAAACTGAGCCAAAGCTGTGACTGAAACTCAAGAGACTAAAGGACACAGTGTCTGTGAGTGAGTTTGATTGAAGAAAGATATGAGGCTTAGTATTGTTTTTAAGCAGGAAAGTGTGGTGATAAATGCTTCCTACTGCTGTTCCCATATGTTTGTTGTTCTATAAAATCAGCAGAACTCTGGTTCAAAGCCTCCAACACAAACTGCAGTATTTCTGTTCCAGTTTTTTGCCTCTCTGCCCGGTGATGGTCCAGTGTTACATATACAGTACTGTACAGTGCAGTTGTTCACCTGTACTCTGTGAAAGTCAGCTCTTTCTGCTGCGTTGGTATGTCCTCCCTCAGTGTGTCTGGGGTAATTAGACAGGCCTCTCAGAAGTGCATTTTCCTCTTGAAAATGTCAGCCTGGCCTTTTGGGAGCTTGGCTGCTGAGAGCCAGAGCTGCTCCGGAGGGACTAAGGAACAAGCTAAAGCGGAGCTGGCCTGTGCTCTGCTCTGACTGACCACACTGCACTTGTGTCCTGCACTAATGTGTTCATCATGCATACTTAACTCATTTTGTACTGGCTTATCTCAACTCTGACATTTAGGTGCTTTCAAGTGTGATCTTGCAATCCGTGGAAAGGCATTAGTCAAAAAGCCTTTTGTCATACATGAATGTAATCAAGATTTTGTTGTAATGTCAGCTGTTATTTTTCATTATTCATGTTCATGTATCTACTGGGTACATAGCGTGCAGTATATACAAAAATCATATGTTATTTAAGATGCAATACTGATTTTGAAAACTTGAAAAAACAGAACTAGCGGTGGTCCATGGTTATTCTTCTGACCACATTCGTAGCATCTTAATTATTCACTACAATGGTATGCACTTTTCACAACTTTCAGAAGCCAGAGCAGAGTTTCGCCTTCACAGTAATGCTAAAAATTACTTGCATGTCAAGAATGTACTTGGTGATTGATGGATAAAACATCACATTGCTTTATGAGCTTACCAAACCCGTTGAGTTCCTGGTTGGAGGTGGAGAAGGGGTCGTCCTTGTGCAGTGTACTGACTTTTGTGGTGCTTTTGTCAGCTGTGGTCACTGGACCCATCTCCCTTTGCTGTGTGGAGCTGCTGGCTGTCTCCTTCTGCTTCTTCGCCAACTTCCTACAGATAAAGTGACATGAGGAAATAAATACTAAGATAATCTAGACTGAACAATGTGTGTGTACGAATGAAAATGCTTCTACCATCCACTGACACACATACACAAACACAAAAGAACATGATCTATAATTTTGGGATACTTTAAAAAATATATATATTTATTTGGTTGAGACGATGCATGTTAATGAACAGGCATGATTCAACATCATCGTAAACACACTGGATTATAGCCAAAGGTTCATTTCCATCTGTTGTCCCAAGGGCTCGGGTCACTGGTGGAATGGTTTGTGTTGTAACTGGAACATTGTCATGTCACAAGCAGATTTCATTTGGTGGGTTTGAAATAATTTGTACTGTTACCAAGCAGTTTGACCCTATATAAATGTTCACAGGTTGTTGAGATGTTGCAGCTTCCATCTGTTCACTGTTCTGAAATGGCTATTTCCAGCTGTACTTGAACTTTTTGAACTGACACCACTGAGACAACAGATGGAGAATAAACAGCCAGCCAATACAATCTGATATCATCTGACATAAAACGCCAAATAAATAAATACAGATTGACGCATGAATACTCTAACACACAGAATGAAAACCACAGGAATCTCACAGGGGACAGTCATGACCCCATTCCACTTCTCTCTTTATCTGGCAAACTTCCAACATCAGTCTAATTATTCCAACAAGAGCTTTTTCAAGTATTTTTAAAGCTACCATCTGCAACTTTATTAGATTTTTTTGCAAGTAGGTGGCAGATGTGAAACCTGATCCCTCCATTCCCTCACTTTGCCTTTGTCCAAGGTTACCTGAGCTCCCTGGTCTTCTTCTGTCAGGCCAAAGCTGGCAATCAGCTGCAGACTGCTATCAGACTGCAGTAACAAAGATAGCATCTAGTGGTGATATGTGAGAATACAACAGGGGCAAGTCAAACAATCAACCAACAGATGGCATCTTTAAAGACCACACACCCATGCTCAGAAATCAAGATAGAACTACTCCATAGATTTTTCATACATAAAGGCTTTTCTGGGCTATCTTACATGAAATAGATAAGGTGTCCAACATTTGCTCAAAAAGCCCCAAAAAATTATTTAGCAGCTGTAATGATCTAGGTGTACATGATGTAAGGATTAAGAGAAGAGCAACATTATGCAATTTTAGGAGTGGTTTCATATGGCAGACAGAACGTCCCTTTCCACTCAAACACTTAGCCAATTTAGTCTCTCCTGTGGGTTGGAGACGTACTTACAGAAAATCTATACAGTCTGATGGAGAACTGTCCCTGCTGAGCCTCTGAGCCTACAAACTGAAAGCTGAAAAAGCACTTCAAATAATGTGATTCTGAGAGCACCGAGATGTAAAGGATGTTTCAATCAACACCACTTTGCAACAATTCCAACTTTTGTTTTCAGTCATCCACAGCAAAAGAGATATTTTATTATGGCCTAGTATTGAACTGCCTCAAAAAGAAACACTTTATACGGATGATGTTTGTATAAAAACGTAATGCATTTACCATTTTGTGCTCAATTGTTGTTATTTTTAATCCTGTCCTTTCTTTGAATACTGTGCTTTGTGTCGTATTTATTCTGTGGCCTCTTCACTTTCCATTTCTCCTCCCGAGTGCAGACAGAGGGACAGCTATGGGCCACTCTAAGCTCCAATCACACACCGGATTTTCACAGAGGCCAGGAGGCTCGGCTCTCTCTGAAGGAGGAAAATTATTACGGGACGAACATTTGCCCATCCTATTGCACTCTCATTGTTGTTACCTTTTTCTTCTGGTCTGTTGCTGATAACGTTTCACCCATTCTTCACCTACATAGTTGAATACATCGTTTTGTGCAAAGGCGGATTTAGTACATTGTTAGACGCCATATGAAAAATAACTTCACATGGTATAAGCAGCAAAACTACACAATATATATGGTTCCAAGTGTAGGTCTGCATTTTTTAGTAGACTAAAGAGATGCCCTGTCGACCGATGAGCCCACTAAAAGAGGGTGTGGCAAAATAATGAACACTATTATGATCTGACCATGTATCTGACCAAAACTACACTTAAGTGCATGGGAGTAGACCTGTCACCATAATGACTATATCGACTTATCATTCAATATATGGAAGCTGGAACAATATATATTTTTGTGGTCAATATTTATCGTTTTTTTTCATTTTCTTTGTAAATGTGGGGAGATTTTTGTTATTTTAGTTGTTCATAAGATTTGTAAAAGGGCTGTAAAAGGTTGAATAAGTCACTTCTATGGCTAATTGATGGTTCATTCTACTATTTATTTGTTGAAACTCAAACCTTTAAATGATTCTGTCCATTAAAAAAGTGTATTGTGATTACCCTGCTTTACTGTTATCGTGTCAGTGGCAGAAAATAGTTTCAAGATTATCATTTGTCATTCTGTTTCTCTCTAGCAGTATATCGTGCTTCAAAATGTGTTACTGTGACAGGGGAGTTGCAAAATCAACTATTTAAACAGATGTACTAAGAAACTGTATTCATATGTAAAATGGCAGATTAATTCCCAAGTGATCAAATCAACATTGTCTTATCTGCTGTTGTTCCATGTAAATTCTTTAACTCTTGTTCGTCTAAGACACCACCAGCCAACTATCGACTGAATGACTAAAAGCTAAAGCCCCACACAAGTGATGTTTTATGACAGGAGAAACTGTCCAAAATCTATTTCTCATAACTATCCAAATAAAATTAGTACTTCTAGAAATGTTCTCTCTGGTATGACATTATAAAAATAATATGACCCAATGAAAGACTGGAGATTAGTATTCATGAGTTTTATCCTGTCACAAAACTGCAGCTCTTTGACAAATCCCTTAATTTAGAGATTTTTTATTTCATTTACCCTTCAGATTGACTTGCAACTTTGTTTAAAAACACAAATTAATGTTGATAAAAATTGTAAGGCAAACAATTTGGAATCCTTTTGAGTATTGTGGTTTTGAAGGTGGTTACATGAGAGGCAGCGTCGTGATAGGTCATAGAGAAATGCGCCCCCTCACTGTGGCTCACAGTTAGCACTATATATCCCATGCAGCACAGGCAGTCTTAACACACCCGGAGGCAAGACCAGATCACCAAAACAAGCACACCCCTGCAGCTGCACAAACTCACTGCCCACTGTTCTCATCGTGACTAGTTTACACTGCTCTGATGAAACTTGGAGAAGCATTTTCTGTGATTCACCCATCAAGTCTTTTGTTATTCTGTTATTATAGAGTAGGTTTAGTGCATCAAAGACACCATTAAATATGAGACGTGAAGAAAAATTATGTAGCATCCTTTTTAAGACAGATGCCCATTCAACTGTCTGAAATACTGACATGAGAGAGCAATCGTGAAGTGTTGTTGATGAAAGATTTGTGGTTTGAGTGAGAATGAGTGAGCAAGAATCTTTGAGTTGGACACAGTATCCCCCACATGGACCATCCTCTAACAAAATGTCAATATTCAAGACAAGATAAGCCTATATATACACATCTCCCTACCGATACAAATTCCCCACTCATTCCCCAAGGGACAACAGTTTAAATGACATATTCCATACATATTGTGGGTGGTGTTAACCCCTGATTAATGAAAGTGGAGACGGTTCATTAAGCCATAAGGTCACTCCAATGACAACCGCTGTGAGAATCATGGACTCCTCCAGACAAGGCTAAAGGCAGGACATTAGACGAGTTTGGAAAAAGAGAGCTTTGATGGCTTTTGATTAATTTACGAGCACAGAATGAAACCAACTGTCAGAATCATTTAAAAGGTTCATAAACACAATATATATATATTGCAATATGAATCAGTGAACCCAGATTAATTGGGTTCTAAATGTCTTTTGTCACTCTCAAACATATTTCTACTAACATGATACTGTAATTTCTGTGTCCTTGTTCACCTGTTTTATCCATCTGTACTTAATCTGTGTAAAATATGTTTGAAATTAGTCCAAGGTTCTAATCTGGCATATTTAGAAAATGTCAAAATGTTCATAACTATGAATTGGTCCCCATTCTTTTAAAGGGGCTATAACTGATTTCCACCATCTTTAAAATGAATTACTTATGTTTTTCTTGTTTTTCTTGTTTTTAACGGTTTGCAGAGGTCAAAATTTATTACATATTTCCCCCATGAAATCTGAGCATCCTAGTTATTCACTGTGATGAGTTTATGAGCACTTTTCACAAGGTTCAAAGGTTTTGCTGCCATGGTAAAGCTAAAAACAACTAGCATGCCAACAGTTTATATTTAAATGTAGACAGCATGTAGCTGAAGTAGCGATCAGCCATACAAAGTAAAAGAAAAATTCTAATCTGTCAATTGGACAAAAAGTTGTAGGAGTGAAGACGTTTCGCTGCTCATCCAAGCCACTTCTTCAGTTCAGTACAGCTACACCGAAACTAACACACCTGTTGTTTTCAGTTTCTGTTTGTAGGCCACGTCTATTGAGCTACACTGTGTGAACTGTGTCTGAGTCATGCTTAGCATAATCATTCATGCCCCTAATGGGTGCCCTCACTCCTATCAGCATACTGGCTAGCCCTATTGTTTTCGTTGTCTTGACTTGAGTCTGAGGGCGGAGCAGGGTTTGGACTATTCAAGTATAAACACCTTTAATGGATGAGACATGAGACGCATGTTAAGGGCTTGATAGGAGCAGAGTAGAGCCATTTGTTGGTGTTGTCGGTGGATTGTCAGAGCTCCAGTTTAGCCCTGTACAGCAGCTCCAGGCAGACAGACTGTAGACAGAGTCAAATATCCTGGAGCCATCCCCAGCTGCTGTGCACTGGACCAGCGCCATGACACCACTGCCTCCAGAGCAGCTCCAGAGCAGCCCCAGGCCCAGAGCAAACATTCTCTCATCACTGATCTGCTGTTTAGAGCCAGACAGAGTAATTCAATTCATTTTATTTTTGTAACGCCCAAAATCATAACAACAGTTGTCTCAAAGGGCGTTCATGTTTTGGTTGATGGGGGAAACCAGAGTACCCGGAGGAAACCCATCCAGACACGGGGAGAAACATGCAAAACTCCGCACAGAAAGGCCTGGGCGACCCGGGGATCGAACCAAACCCTCTTGCTGTGAGGCATGAGTGTTGCCACTCAGCCACCGTGCTGCCTACACACAAAAACAAACAGGAAAAGTACTAGTACTACAGAAGACACTATTTGTCTGTGAGGTGATGAGGAGAACGGGTAAAATATTAAACCTTCTGATGTCTGATTCTCTGTATCAATGTTCAATGGTATATTATTCACGAGTATGTGTTTTCCATTATGGTGATAATTGTCGGGAAGTCTGCTTGGTTATGTGCCGGCTATGTCCTTATTATGTTCCTATATTTCAGACACATGGTAAAATGTGTTTGTGTGAGTGTGTGGGCGTGCGTGCGGTGCGTGCGGTGCGTGCGGTGCGTGCGTGCGTGCGGTGCGTGCGTGCGGTGCGTGCGTGCGGTGCGTGCATGCGGTGTGTGCATGCGGTGTGTGCGTGCGGTGTGTGCGTGCATTTGCAGCCTTTCCCTTTGTAGCCCAGTGAGTGCAGAGTGATTTGCAGAGGTCAGACAGCCTGGCCTCCTGTTGTCAGACCTAAGGCTCTGCACTGATGAGAGTTACACTTGGTTTGGACTGAGGCTCCAACACTTTGAAGACGCTGGAGGAGAGAGATCTGACTCTGAGGGAATTACAGCTCTATATTTCAGCTGAGGGAGTGTGTACTAACAGATAGGGCCCATTAGAAGGAGTTTAGAAGCAGGGAATGGACTCTCAGGGGGCGTGATAACAGGGAATTACAGTGACCTATGGGGTGAGGTTAACACTGCAATTATTTTCTAGTTAGAGATCAACGAATTTGTCAGGTAGTGTATGCAGGAGTTATTTTAGTTCTCATGTTTATGTATTTCAAATTTAACAAAATGCTGAATGGAACCAATGGAACCACATTCTATGGCTAAAATCAGGAGGCCATTAACTTAAAGGGGCTCTCACATCTAAATATTATCTAAACCCTAGCACCAGCTCAAACATTAATTCAGTCCTCAAGTTTGGGAAATTGCATACCTCCATTCATGAGCTCCAATTTCACCATATTAAGGACTTTTAACCAATCAACAGAAATATTTTGTTTTGAATATGTTTTGAAATTGCTATAGCAGTGGTGCTAATTTTCATCACGTTGATACTCACTGACCAGTTTATGCTAATAATGTTATTGTCAATATCATTGTCTTGCAAGATTAAATCATGTCTTGTATAGGGTCAAAACTTTATCTTGAACATGGATGAATCTTTAGGGTAAATGAATGTTTCTACTTACAGATAATATGAATAGGAATAAGCATGTCTTCTGAAGCAGGAGCTGAGGTGGAGGTGAAGAGCCAGAGGAAGAAACACATTAGATTAGTTCATGTTTTCATCACTGCCTCACTGCCTTTAAAACAGAGTTGTCCCTCACTGTATAATGAACTAAGTGCTCTCAGAATGTGTCCTCATCTATATAGAGAGTATATAGAGTCTTCTGTTTTTGGAGGCTTTTGTCTTTGAGGTGTTTCATAAGGCTTTTACAGCTAAGTGCTTCCCTCTCAGTCTGACAGTGTATCCGTCAAAAAGCATGTCTAACAAATTAGTATTTTCTTTCTCTTCACACACAAGGGGTTTTACAGGACAGTTAGAAGCATAGGCCAGGTTACATACACTGAATAAAATGTTATGTACAATTATTATCAGTAATGTTTGAATGAATGAGGAATCCAAGCAGATAAATACAAACTGCCCCCATCACCAAGTCTGATAGAGTAGAAAGAGAGTAGAACAGTGTTTATAAGTTTGAAATGAGAAAAGGTGAAATGTCTATTCACAAAAAATGAAGCCTGACCAACATCATTTTCCTTCAAAATGTGCACAAGCAACATGTTTACTAAAGCAACACCATATAATTGTCTGGAGGTGGCACGTCACCTGCATGATTCCATGTTTTGCAGTGCGGTTGAATATTATAGTCAAAGGAACATTTTTCAATGGATAAAAGTAGGAGGAAAAAAGAATCAGGTTTCTGGAGATGCAAGCCTGCGATTAATGATTATATCATGATAATGACTCAAGTTGCTGACAGTTTAAAAATGTTATGGATATGAATAATTATCATTTTAATAATAAGAACAGATTCCATATTTAAACAAATTTATAGTATTGTACTTTGTTATAAGTGAAAACAACAATGATCTAGAAGAGACAGACAACTTTTTTTTGGCACATTCTGATGATATAATGGCGATTATCTCTGTGGGCGATTATCACTAGGTCTGTCAACAATTTTAAAAGCACGATGTATACCACTCCTGAGAAATATCACGATAAACAATTATATTGAAACCACTTTATACCACTGAAACAAAGCAGGACAATCCCAGTAAACACATTTTAATATACTCTCAGTAAAAACCATCAACTACAAGAAATAAATATCACAATGAAGCAATAATCAACAAAAAGTTATTTATTCTACCCTCTACAGATCAAATCTTACCACAAAAATCTCCCCAACTTTTGGCAAGAAATTCTACACACAATAAATACTGAGCTCTAAAATATATAGTTTAATATACTGAACACATCGATATAGTAATTATCATGACAGGCCTAATTTTCATGATTATATAAAATGTCTCAAAAATGATTACTGTCTCTCCTTTTTCTCATGACAAACCATAATATTGTCCCATCCCTATTACACAGTGGGGCTTTAAGTTACCCTGCACCATGTTGCTTGATTACTAATCAATCTGCCCTTGCTTGATGCCCTTTACTTGATTCCGGTTTATGTGGATGGGATACTTGACTCCCTGTGGCCTCAGTCTCTAATGGTGACTTTGCCAAGACTGTGCAGAGCCAAGATGTGAGTGATGGAGAGGCAGACCAAACAAACAGAGATACCAAGGATCAATATATCAGCTCCTGTTTACGGAAGACAACAGCACTTGTTCATCTGGGCTGTCAGACAATCGAATGTTATGTCGCACATACTAAACATTCAACAATATCTCCTTTAACATTGAGCTGGGGGGCAGGTCAGAATTCTATGATAGAAACTGCCTTTTAACTATGAGAGTGCATATTTTAGTCTCGGTTAATATCTCTGTAATTAGTGGGCCTATCCACATGAAACTAAAACTTGGCACAAAGTTCAGCATCTTCTCTGCCAGCGTAAATAAACAAAATTGATTTTTTTTTTTCATGATAGCTTCAGAGAGTGGAGCCATTATTCAACCGCAAAGCTTATTGTCATTTGAAAAGGGTTTAACCCATAAGATTAATATGGGAAGTTTGTGGAGCCAATTGCTGACAAAGACAAAGTCAAATATTTTTGGATCATACGTGTCATATATTTTTTTAAACTGAATCTACCATAGAGTTATATCGGCTCCCACTAGGGTTATCAAAGTATCGGAAATAAGATATTAATCGATCCTAAAGCTAGTATCGATTCCAGATACTTATTTGAGCAGGTATGAATACTAAAGTCACATTCGTAGGACATAAATGAACCTTTCCTGAATAGTTTTAGAATGATCGTGAGGTGCATCAGAACAAGTATATGCCTGGTATTTGCCCATGGACCACTGGACAACCTACCTGGACGACTGAAAGATTACACAGATATAACTCCACATGTTAATATAAATTAAAGGACTACACTTTAATGTTGAAAATCACATTCTATTACCTAAAGAAAGGGTGTTTTTTAATTTTTTATTATCACTATGGTATCAGTGGAAGTGGTATCGAGTCTATTCGTTAGTATAAAAAAATCATTTTTTTTGCATTGTGACAACTCTAGTTCGCACCCTGCATTTGAAATGATAAACATAAACAAAATGACAATGTCTAGTTAATAATTTGGTTCTATCTATACAGATTCCTTCCACCTCAAGGGGTGACAAGCCATGTATTAAAACATTTTACCAAATCAAACATGCTAATAAGCCTAGGCAAAAGTATCAATATTGTGATATTGACTGATGCAATAATCTATATATCGGAACATACTCTGACATCTGACAAAAGCACAGGATTTGGCAAATCATCTTTGAGAAAATTAAATGGAGAACAGAGTAAGTACATACTGGTGGCGGTGAAAAATAAGTGATTAAAAATTACTCAAACATGGATGAATCACTCCAAATACAACTTTGAGTGGGTAGATTGTGAGGGGAAACAACTATGATTATTATTAATTATTAAAAGTCCTAAAAGGTTTCAATAATATGTCCGCTTAAGTTTTGATTTTGATTTTGTCTTACTAGTAAATTATGTAAGCATGTAGTTATTTTTGTTTTATTACAACTGAAATACTTGAGTCAAAAAAGTATATTCAAGAGGGGGTAGGGGGTATTTTACTTCTGTGGGTTATTAACTGCTAACACATATTTAGATCACAATGTTACCTTTTTATAGTTTTGAAAATGCTGTATTTGTGGAAAAACAACTGGAGAATTGTCGTGTGGGAGCATGGGTGACGTAGGCTTGTGGGCTGAATATTGCACAGGATCTTACAGCTAACCCTAAGGAGGGTACGAATAGGGCCCGAGAGAGTTCAGACATGTTTTTGATGAGAAACACTGTTATGACATGGTAGAAAGGTCAAAAAAATCTATTTTGCATAATAACCCTTCCTTAAAATATCTCAGTATCCTAGCAGCCATATGGCCATATTTTCCAATATTGTGCAGCCAACTTATTGTAAAAATACAGTAATGTAAGCAGCAGCCCAAGACGCTCCACAAACTGTTTATTCACATCTTCCAGTTTTACCTCCTCTGTCATAACCATAACTTGTGAAGCGTTCTGCTGACATTGTCCTGATGATATTAATAAAGTGCAGAGACGCGGGACCCAGCAGTAAAAGCCAACAGCGTTAAATCTTCTCATAAATATTAATATGCCATAGAAACTCACTCAAATGGCTGTGTGCATTCACTGAGTACAGAGGAGAGAGCGAGTGAGACATGTGGAGGAGTATCTGTGAAGAATCAACACATAATACAGATGATGTGTCAGATTACGTAGTGTCAGACAGTGGGTAGGTTTGGGTTATAAAAAAATGTTTTCTTGTACCTCTTTGTTCAAACGCATTATATTATAAGATGCAATCTGTTACTTGTTTTTTTTTTTGCATTTTGGCGACAGAGCTACGTGTTGATTGAACTGTGCAGCAATCTGCTTAATGTCTGGCACCCATTGTTCATGTTATTTACAGCTATATAAGAGGTATTTACTTCATAGAATGTAAAGAAGAAAAAGTCTTTCTGAAAAATTATCTTTCTAAACTGGCCATTGTTGAGGTTTCCATCCGTCACAGCAGCTCTGCCTCCCTGTGTCGGCTCCAGTGGACCTGGGCTCTGTCTGAATGCTTTATAAGACCCATTCACACTGCCATATCCAGGCTGCACTCACACGCTTCATCATAAACTCATATGAATATTATGATGCTATCAGCTCTGAAAACATAAGCCCAATGCATTTCAATATGGACGCACAAGCTGGAACAGAACTGGAGCTCCACACATTTATCAGGGCTCGTATGAAGCCTGCAGTTTATCACACGTGTAAAGATTTCCCTTCAGGGCGGAGTTTGTGAAAAATATCCTGTCCTGGTTTAAAAATGCGCTTTATTTAACGCAAGGCGACAATATGTCAGTGTGATGTACACCCACAGGTTTGGTAAACGCAGTATATGGAGTCTCACTGTAAAGATAGTTCTGTGTTGTCAATGTGATGAATTACTCTTGGATTCAGACTCAGAATAATCAACTGAAGAAAAACTGAATGAACAAAACCATACAAGGTACATATTGTTTGTGTGGAGATGTTAGAAGGTCATTGTTTTTTCACACATAAAAGATGAACAATAGGCTAATCCTCCAGCCAGGTACTCCTCAGCAAGCCTAACACGAAAACTCCAAGGCTCTTCTCTTCCATCCATTTAATTACAACAGCAAACACTAAGGTTTGATTTTAAGATCAGCCTTTAATTAAACTTTATCACTATATCTGCACAAAGGGGCCAGCACAGTATATTTCTGCTGTCACATTAAGCCAGGTTTATCAAGGCTCTACAAAGGCAGGCAAGTGTCTTCTATACATATGTACTGAAGGCATAGCCCCTGAAACTAGATACACTGCTCACTGAAGCCATTGTGATTGACTGTGCATAGTGACAATGTCAATGTGTCAGAGTCTGGACTTGCACCAGCAACCCTAGAATTCAGGCATGTGATGCATCTACTACACTACTGCACAGATGTTCCTGGACTGTTGGAGCTGTTGATTTCAAGTTTGTTTCTCAGCTGACCCAGTTAGTTAAACTTGTGTCTGCTGTGAAGAATGCTGGGAAATAAAACATGTAAAAGTCAAGGGCATGTTCTGAAAAGGATTGAAAATCTGGTCTTCAGTGTTCAGTTACACTGCTTTACCAATTGCACCATCAAAGTATCTCATGGTATCATCATATTAACCAAAGCCTGAGTGATTCTCAGAGCATTGTTGGTGAGCAGAGCACAGTGTGGGTGTGTGAGAGATTTGTTTAATAAGCTGCTTCATATGAGCCCGTTTCTGCCTCTTCATCTCCACCTCTGCTGGGTTTGGAGAAGACACAGTCTTCACTTAGAGATACAAAATGGGTGTAATAATTTAATAATCTAACCTTCTTCTCATTTTAGAGACTGGCCTTACACTTTCCTAGGTTTCCTAGATTAGTCTTCTTAAAGCAATCTCCTAGGGAAATTCAATCTGCTTAGTAGATGTTTTGCAAAACAGGAACACGTACAGACTAAACTACAGACTAACAGGAGGAAACTGAAGCAAAAAGATGACTGAAAGTGACCAAAACACATGGGCAAAATATAAGGCCACGGATGCCCAAATTATGGCCCAGGAGCCAAATGCAGCCCTCAGACACACTTTTGTTGGCCCTCAGACTTCCTGGTGAATTTGCCCAAATAGTATAGTTCTTTCCCAGAACTGAAGAAGCTGCTTGGATGAGCAATGAAATATCTTCACTCAAACAACTTTTATCCAGGTGACAGATTTGAATTTTTCTTCTACTATGGATCATATGGAACATTATTAAACGTTATTAAAGGTGTAGTGGCTCAGTTAAAACGTATGTCAAATGCAAGTTTGAATGATTCTCTATATTGTCCTCTAGTCTGTGGCCCTCGGCTTAACGCGTGTTTCAGTATTTCAATATGAAGCCCTCAGTGAAAAAAAGTTTGGACACCCCTGAATTAGGCTGAAAACTCATTTTGCTCCAGTCTTAAACAATTAGGATGCTTGGCAAGTTCAATCAAAAATCATTGCAATATAACAAACCATATGAACAATAAATTGAAAAAAATGTAAACCAACAACACAACATCCATTGGCAGCTTAACACACAAACACACATGAATGTAATGATGGTGGTGGATTAATGGGCTTGAGTTCACCAAATACGATACTTAATGTTTAGTTATTGATCAAATTGGCTACAATATACTCATTTTTAGTTCTAGATTTTAGAAGAAATATTGGTGTAATAAATAATGCATGTTAAACAAATTTGTCCCTTTAGTCAATTTTGCACGTCATAAAAAGAAGAGTGACAGTTTTTTTGGTGAATGAATAATTTGGTGCATTTGGAAACTCTCTTGTTTATGTTGCAGTCAAAACACAGGGCTGAGGTGACAGTGGGATGAGGTGATGTCTAGAAGTAAAGATACAATACCCCACGCTCAGAGTTCTCCACGTGTGAATCTCTCTATCGGAGCGAGGACAGGGCAGGTACGGGGGGAAGGGACAGGAAGGGGTGGAGCCATAGACAGGAAACAGGAAGATAGAGAGAGACATAAGGGCATGAGACTCGAGTACAGAGAGGTCCAGGCACTTTTACTTCTGTTTTGATTTCTTATAAAGCAGCCTTTAAGATGACATATTATGTTGAATTGACTTTGAAGAGATTTTAAGCATGCTATAATAGTGTCCTGTCATCTGTATCTCACTCACAGTTGTATTTTTAGGCATTCATTCATGCATGTGTGACCAATCTCTATTCACGCATCCACTGCTCTTAAATTTTGTCTTCCTTTTTTCTGACAATGATGAGGTATGTTTGATACAGTAGTAACGCTTTTGGGCACAAATAACAAATACATATTGAAGGATGGGTCAAATGCAGAGGACAAATTTCCCTATGGGTACAATCAAGTGAACCTTATCTGGAAGTGGAGCCGTCAGCCTGGTCTGGTAACACGATGTGGTACGTACCATATAAGGGCAGGCGGAAATATGGACTGCAGTTTCAAACAAGGGTCAATGGCCCTTTTTCTTTGATTGATTTGTTTTAGATTAATACTAGGCTAAGTTCAAAATTATTGCTTAAATGGGATAAAGATCATTACTATTTATCAGCAAGCATAAAATGTCTTTTTTGCCAACTTCTGTCATCAACACATATTTAAAATGCACTTCCCTCATTATTCACAAAAGAAAATTCAATACCGTCAATGGGACAAAATCATACCTGGATGACTGAGGGATTACCCAACACAATAATAATAAAAAGCATTGTTATAATCATAATATTGTAGAAATTATTATAAATATTATGTATATCTACTTAGAGTATCCACAGGTAGAAAAAAACAACTAATATTACAATTGTTGTTTGTGCAACACTACAATTATGGAGAGATGGACATCAAGAGGCACAGAGGGTTCATGACAAAAATCTGCAACATGGGATGGAAATCTAGAAATCATTCCACACAGTAAACCAACAAATTAAACAAACAAATTGAAGAAATCTTTCCCTGATTAGAATCTCTAAGCAGATTTTCAAACTTATTTCAGTGGCCAAGTCTGAGCTCCTCCAAATGCCTTGCTGAGAGGCTTCATGCTGAGAAGAATGTGACAGGGAGATATTTTGGTCTGCTGGTCCAGAGAGGATTGTATCTGTGTTTGAACCATCTCTGTCCACAAATCCATCTGGAGACGCCTTTGTCCTCTCTGTGCTACAATCCACAGCTACAGCCCTGTCAATATTGGCTCCACACACTTCAGACGGACCGTCCAAATGTCCACAAACACGAGCTCTGGCAGTGGGACCGACTGTTAATCTGACCACAGAAAGAATAATTACTAAACTCCAAGAAGTGCAATTCACACAAATTCTCAAAAGCTATTTTAATCCATGCATCCATAAAATAGATCGATTAATCATGATTTCTTCCTAGCATTAATCACACACTTTCATTTCATGTTGTTATATTATTTTATACTTTCAATGTTAATTTCCTGAATAAAAACAAGTCAGACTTTTAACCAGAGACATTTAAAATAATGCCAAATAAATTGAATTTATTCTGCTCAAAGCCGAATGCCTTCACTCACTTAGAAATGATAAGAATAATGAAAGGATATCACTATGATTAAAACTGCAGAGACCCAATGCAGGCCATTAATTAAAGGTACACTGCATAATTTTAGCACTTGCTTGTCTCCATTATTATTGCTGTGCCAGCAATGTTCCATAATAAGGTATTAAACTTTTCTATCTTCCACAGATTCAATTATAAGTGTTTTATTGCTCAAAAATGCCTCTAAAAATCCTACATTGTTTTTGTGAGCAGGATAGCCTCTACACAGATCTGACCTGTAACTTGGCCTGGCGGTACACCTAATAGTCTCCATGGATATAAATAAGTTTAATGCTATACTGTGGAACATTCCAGTCATGAAAACAAACAGGTGGTAGACACTCCTATAAAAAAGTTACACAGCGCTTCTTTAAGTCTCAATTTGTAGCAATAAAACAAAGTAGTTTTCGCTCTGCTAGTCTGCTGCCGCTTTTCAGCCCTTAGTGCATCTCTACAGATTAATTGTGCATGCTCATCTCTGGTCCCATTCAGATAACATTATGGTCACTATCTATTGCCCACTTGTATCTATCATTCAACACATGTCAAAGCGCATTGCCAAGCCCAGACAACAGGGAGCTCCAACAGCCAGTGAAGAGATAAGACAATTATAGTCACTCAGTCTGCTTGTTGTGGCGGTGAAATATGAGCGCTCTATCTGCTGATGCCAGGGGTGCACAGGCAGGACTTCGCATAGAGATAAAACACTCAGGACGGCCCTGCCATAAACAGCAACATTTGCATCTCTATAGGCCATCATGGTACTGATGTTTATTCTAGACGCAAGCTAGTAAATATCAATATTTGGGGACCAAGCAGCTTTCTTTAAAAGTAGTTTACATCATCAAAGCTTTCATCTTATACAAGTGCATAATCATTTTATTTGCATGATTACAGCACTTAAAAGCAATAGGCTGAAATTATATATATTTTCCTAACTCCAAAGACCAATTTGACCAAGCACCTGTCTCCAATCATCAACAATTTCAGTACCGTGAATGTAACTAAACAGGACGAAACACTTAAAACACCCCAGAAATTTGTCTCCACTGCCATTTGCTAATGATGCAAGGACTATCTAAGATTCAGATTCAGACAACTTTATTAATTCTACCCAGGACAATTACTTTGAGCAGTAAAAGACACATAGTGACAAACATTCAACACAAAGAGTGATACTGAACAGAGAGGAGAATGGCGTCTTTTGTCATGATAATCAACAATGAATCTGCAGATTATAAACTCAGCAACTGAATTTTGTAGCTTTCAAATAAGAGCTACCACATCCCCATATAGTGACTGAGATCAGTATATGGCTGCTTTGGGGAATCGGCTCAGTCTCGCTAGATCTGGAATTGATATCTGATCTACAAAAATGTCCAGAATTTACCAGTACTAAAATCGGTGTATCCCTAACCCTGATGTCAGAGATTTTGAGGGCCACAATAAAAAGATGGAGACAAAAGATCAGATAGGATTCATAATATATTTTTAAAGTTTGACCTAGTTATAAAACCTGAACTTTCTCAAGAAAACACACTTTAAAAATGATTGTGAACAAAGGCATTAAAAACACACAAAACACTGAAGTGAACTTTTCATGCAGAAAAGGTTCAGAGATGTAAATGATTCAGCACCTGGGCCTTAGCCTGTGTTAAAGAGTGTCCTTGTGCAGACTGTGGTACATGGAACACACATTAGGACTGTCTGGACTCATTCATTTAGGCATCACAGAGGACAGCTCAAACACATTTGTTCTGAAGGACATGGTCAAAGATTCACTGGACAATATTTGGTGCCCTCGCTATTTATTATTAATGAAACTTAATGGCCCTTAAATATTTCATTTTAGAAATATTAATATTAGAGATGGGAGTCATATCGGTTCCAATATTGGTATCAGTGATAAGAGAGGGTTTTCACAGATCGGGATTGGTTCTATACTGAAAATGTAGCTTTAATTTTGCACCAATATTTGTTTGTGCCCATGTGTCATTCCCAGTGTTTCCCCAGTTCATCAGATTTATCTTTTCGACTAAACGAGGAACTGAATGAAAATGAAATAAATGAGTTTATTTCCGAGATTAATAGATTTGGTTACTTTAAATTAAAAAGTGAGTATAACACTTGGGGTATCAATTGTTAAAACATACCATATTGCACTAATGAAACAACTGCACAGTGCAGAGTTGTAGTGTACTGTTTTGTATCCTGCTTTTGTATATTCATGGAGAATTGTCGTAAAAGACAAATATAGGCTATTGCATCAGCTAAACTTTAAAATCCATATCAGACAGACCATTCCTAAACAATATCAAGACTAAAACAAACTTTCTTTTTAAAGTCTCAGATTACATATCATGTGACTGTACAATAATACTCCACTCTCACTTCTGACTTGTGATTTGACTTGTGGGTAACTTGAAGCTGTGACCTTTGCCCCCGTTAGCCTGAGGTGCGTACTTGAACTGAATTCTTACATTCCCTCTCTTTCATTTCTTCCAGCAGTTCTCCTGATGCCCTTGGCCTCTCTGTATATATTATGCCCAGTTAAGTCGGGTTGGCATTTCATTAGCATAATCCACTTGACCTTAAGGTTAACCACTGCTTTAGATTTTTCTCACATTCATTTCTTTCTATGCTAGCTTCTTGTTCTGCATTTCTCATTTTCCAAGCTCTTCAGCTATTATGTGCAAGCTTGGGTTAACCTCTTGCATTAGCATGATTAGCATGACCTATCAGAACTCTACGTTCTCCGACTTTCAAATTAGCAACTAGAGATTATGTATGCAAACTATTTAAAGGAGCACTAAGTCATTTTTCTGCTTGCCTCTGTGGAGATGTAATTGCTTTGCCATGAATGTTCCACAGTATGACATTAAACTTATCTCTATGGAGACAAGCAGGTGACACCACAGGCCAAGATGCAGGCTAGATCTGCGAAAAACTGAACCTACTGACAGTAATAATGCATTGTTTTGGAGGTGTTTTAGAGCAATTAACACACTTGAACTTAAAAATAAAAACTAGATTTCGATACTAGGAATTATACCAATTCTAATACCACAATAATAAAAAAACACTATTTATTGAATAGATTTTCAACATTAAATCATAATACTTTCTTTTATATAACTATCTGTGTAATCCCTCAGTGGTCCAGGTAGGTTCCATAGTGGTCCATGGGCATATACTGGTCTATGTGTCTTATACTTGTTCTGATAAAGCTCAAGATCATTCTAAAGCTCTTCAGAAAAGGTTCGTTTCTGTCCTGTGAATGTGCCTTCTTTAGTATGGATATTTGTTCAAGTAAGTAGTAGTGGTAGTTTCAATACTATTTAATACTGATTAGTTTCTGGTTTTTGATACTCTTGAGAACCCTAGTGACAACGTGAACCTTTAAACCAAAAAAAAAAAAAAAGTATTGTGAGTCTCTATTCAAGTAACATCCATGTGGTGTGAGGAGGTGAAAAAAATGATTAAAAAAAACAAATAAATGGATGTGAGTCACAGCAACAAAATCTTATTGTAAGCAAAAGTACAGGGATAGAGAGAGTGAGAGAATAGATGCAGTGAAAGAGAAGTGAGAAAGCAGGTGATGGTGGCAGAACATAATATGTGTCCAGTATATCTATGGACAACTTTTATCAAACATTTGTGTACTTTGCAATTTTGGAATTGAATGTCAGGGCTAGGTGTAATTAGGCCCTGACAAGTTGAGTGAAATAAGACGCCTTTAACCTGCGCTTTTTCTTACGTAAGTCACTGAAATCTTAACGCATTGTAGTTTAAATATGAGGACACATTCACTTTTTTCTTTGCTAATTCATCTTTTTAAACATTGTTTTAAGATTGCTTTAAAGGTGCTGTATGTACCACTCATAGCTTCGACTAGTTAGATCAATGATAAAATAGGTAAATAATAATAACAATAATAATAATAATAATAATAATAATAATAATAATAATAATAATAATAATGTAAAAAAAAAAAAAATTGGATCCCATAATTTTACCAAAATAGAGTGTCATGGGAGTAGTTTAAGTTACTAACAGGCCTCAAAAATGCGGCGATTGCTAGGTTTCAGATGTCATTACAGCATTACATTGATTAATAATATTTTATACAGATGGAGGCCACTAAAATTCATATTGTTCAAATGCAGATTCATATTGCAATACAGTGAGTTCTTGGGTCTAGTCACTAATAGAAAAGATCAGGTTCAACATTTATGAATTTACATTTAAAATATCACATTCTAAAATCAGAAACCCATCAATAAACTTTACAGAAATAAGATCTTAACATAGATTCTACAAGCTCCTGAGACCTTCAAAGAGGTTACACGTTTGAAAATCATTACCGCATACAGCACCTTTAAACCTCCCTGACTTCTACCATAGCATATCGAGAGCGTTGAGATACCTGCGTTTGAAGGCGAGCAGCAGTCCCAGGAGGATGATGATGAACATAAGGATCCCAGCGATGACTCCGGCCATTTTCACTGTGCTGTCCACCTGCTTCTCTGGCTCCATTGCGTCCGAGTCCTGGATCACGGCTCCTACGGAAACACACACACGCACAGGCACACAACAGTACGCACACAGTCAAATCTACAGGTCCACGTGAATTCAAAATTATCTCAAGAATTACATGGGGCACAACATCCACATGTACTGGGCAAGGGCATGCGTTTAGCGGTGAGATAGAGGCACAATGGGACACAGATTTAGGGGCAGATGTTAGAGGCAGTAGTTTAGACCAGAGGTGGGTACAGTAGCAAAAAATGTTACACACAATGTTACATGTTAAGTACAAAATACTGATCCAAGAAATTATTCAAGTAAGGGTAAAATAGTCTTTTTGTGAATGAATAAGAGTAATTGTTGATGCCATTGAAAGGCATTAAATCACGTACAAAATGTTATCACAGAATATTTAAAGAGAATTAAAAAAAACTTCATATGTGAAGAAACACAATTTTTGAAGTGAATTTGATATTGTTAACATAAACGTTTTTGGCACTAATAGACTTACTCACAATTCAAAGGGTAATGAAAACTTTTACTCTAGTAAGAGTACTGTTACAGTAAAGTTTCTGGAAAGTTCTCCAAGAAGTACAGTTTCTTTATTCGGTGAATATAATTGATAAGTACCCTCATCTGCTCTAGACAAACCTTGGTATTAACTTAATATACAGTGTTACAATATTAAGTTCCAACAAATATACAACTATAACCAAATTGAAATATAATTATAATTAGAGTTTGGAAAAAAATATCTCATTGCATTTTTTGTGACAAGTATTGTGATTAGATTTGTCACATAAGTTTTAATAGCTTGAGAGAAGCATGATGTTGAGGTCCAAATCACAGAGTTATAGGATAGGAAATAATGTTACTTAAATAGATGTATTTGCCACTTGTTTATTGGGAACATTCACACTGTGAATCCAGAGCCAATGAATAACCCTCATCTGTGATATTTGTAAGTTTGCGTGTTTGGTTTTCCACACAGACTGTTTTATGCAGAAAAACACCAACAGAGACAAATCCCAAGGTGAAGACCAAACCAAACGTAAAGAGCAGGCATCAAAAAGAGCAGGGAGCAGAGAGGAAATGGAGGTGCTCAGAATGTTCCGTATATTTTGTGTTTGCCTGAGATTCTTTAAAGTTTAACAGCAAATGTGAAATCCAAACACTGGTACATGGGACAATTTAAACTGCAATTTATTGTTTAATTCTATATTTAATTTACTGTAGCTACAAGTAAGATAATAACTTGGAAACTCTTAAAGTGCAACTAAACTGTGTAACTGATGTTTTAATAGCATTATGTACTGTTCCTAGTCATTTTTTGGCAACTTCAGAGCAAACTAGGTACATCTGAATCATGTTTGTTTGGTGTCAGTAATAAGGAATAATCATGAAATCGTGATGCTTCTTCTCACAATAATTGTAATTTTTAATTTGATGTTGTGACATCCTTATCATAATATAATTTTAACAAAAACACATGGTTTTATTGAGTTGATTTTAAAGTTGAAGTACATTTATTGCGGATAAACCCCTCCCAGGCCAGTATCCATGCATAACACGGGAGTGAACAAATACAGAACAAATACAATCGGAGGTGAAGGCAAATGTGAGGTTCATGGAAAGTGTGAACAAGATGGAGGACAATATCAGGCATGGAGGTAATGTCATCATTTTTGGCCTTGAGTGGAGCTAGCGCCTTCGCTCAAATTGATTGTGTTGGGTTTAAGTTGCTGTATGTCAGTTTGTCTTGAGTGTTACAGAGTATGGTATAAATCTATATATATTTCAACTATTCAATTACAGGTGTTTTTATTTAAAAAAAAATAAAATAAAAAGGTTTGCTAGAAATTGTGTTTCATCTGAAATAAATTTGCAGTTACACAGAATACTAGATTTATAAAGCACCCACCATGAAGCTTCACATCAACTTACTTCACAAAGAATGTGGTTCATCAAAATATCGTCAAGTTTTGTTTTGTTTTTTTCTCCCCGAATCAATCCAACGTTGCACTTTGAAATGTGGCTGATATTTGATTTTGTACTGACCCCAGCGACTGAATACCTGCCACTTAAATAGATGTGTAAACATCTCTACACCGCAGCAGAGACAGACTATTGACTCTGTTAACACTCACTTTAGTCTGAGGTTCACTTCTTCAAAGAGCCACAAATACAAGCTCCACGCTGTTTGTGGAGTCAGACGAGAGCAGAGGTGAGCTGCACACATGGTTTCAATCCAAAGAAAATGTTTAAAAAGAGAAATACATTCTAAATACTTTTTAAGTGCCAGATGCCCTGCTCCCCCTGGCCCCAGCACACAGCTCAAACCAGCTTCTTGATATTTAATGGAGTCATACACATGTGTGGGAGTGGAGCTCCTCTGCAGTAACAGCATAAGGCTGGAGCAGCTCAGGTTAAGCACAGTCTAACCTTGTGACTGCTGCAGACTTCAATAGCTGCAAGACATGTTTCTCTATGAGACTTCATAACAATACCCTAGACCAGACTTTAACCCCATCATATAAAAACATCAGAGCTCAGATATTTGGGAAATAAATAAAATGTTCAAAAATACATCTGTCACTGCACGTCCTACGCTTCATATATGGAAATGGCTTTAAAAGCTCTTTTCCCATGTGGAAGCTGTGGCGTGGATCGTACTGGGTTGTTTGAGAGGACTGGAGTGGCCAATGCGAGGTACCAGCTCCTGGAGCGATCTAGCCCTGATTAGATCCAGGTCCGCTTTGGCTAAAGAGAAGCTTCAGACCACAGTGCTATGACTGGACAGGAAAGAACGCCGACTGAGGCCAAAGCAAGATGGCAAAAAGCAGCTATAAAGACAAAATCGCTGACTTGATTCTGATGGCAACTTATGTGTTGGGCCAACATGCCCAGCAAAACAAAACTAGGTGCAGAGAAGTGAAACAAATGCAGAAAAAGATGATAAACCTTTAACCCCCTGTCTGTTATAAGCTATGCGTCAAATAGTGAGTTCCCATTTTGTCCAAAATCAATACGACATTGAGGCTGTTGTGTATCCACCTGATCCCGATTATGTTTCTGATTCTGACGATGACTCGTTTGTTACAGAACTTATGCTCCAGATGAGCAGAATTCAACCTCAGTGAGTTCCATTTCATGTTCTGGGTGGCGGCTGACGGCGCGGACGCGTCCAGCAACGGCTTGGGCATGGAGTGGGCTGCTGAGCATTTTGATTAAACAAAAAAAATTATAAAATAAGAAAAGAGAAAAAAAACAACAGAAAACTTTAATGATGCGTGTAATTTAAATCGATACTATCAATCAGGTTGTATTTTATTTCCTCTTCTATGTGTTCCATAATCAGTATGAATACAACTGTTACTCCTGTGATTTTATTTTGATCAGGTGTTCTCTCTTTTGAAATGTTTTATTCAGGGATGATTTTGGGTACATGTTTTCATGTTTTTCCATGTGTGATTTTGAAATAAAGATTTAAGTTGAGTTGATTAAAAATAAATGTGATTTATTATAATCAAAAGGGGGGAATTGTTATGGCTTTCTTTAGCATAAATCTTTATTTGTATTATTATGGATCATTTTGACCTAACCTTCATAATACTATCTGTTATGTTGTTATGTCTTTTGTGTCTGGCGTCAAAGCCACTTCGATTAGACCAAACTGGCAAGATTGTTTTGGTGGTATAAATACTCTGTATTGTTTACATTTGTCAGCTGAGGGCGAGACGACACCGTTAGGGACACAGCTCTTTGACAATTGTGCACAGTTGATTCAATAAACCAGACCTTTGATTCAAGACAACTTCTCTGTTGATTTTTATATCTTTATCTTTGACCATTAGAAATTCCACAACAGTGTTTATTCTAGCTTTAGCCACATTTATTTTTTGTGAACTGACATCTGCTTGATGGTTAAACCATTTAGATTTGATTTATTAAGAAAATATTTGTTAAGTCTGGGTGATGTCAGTTGCCTACAAAGCAAACACCTGTCCCATGGACCATTCAATATATTCGTTACAGAGAGCTCCAAGGGGAACTGCTCTGGGTACCAGGACCAGCTGAAAAGTGCCTACACAAACACTTTCATGAATTCTAAAACTGAGCGCTTTGTAAAGAATTTGATATACTGCAAAATGTATAAATGTGCAGTGTGATAATGCAGTCCCCAGGAATAGCTTAGTTGTGGGAGGGAAGGGTAGCTTTAGAGAGACTAATCCATCACCCCAGCCACATCAGGCTTTTTAAATTACAAATTGGAGGATATTTTAGAGTAGGTAATAGTAAGCGATTCTTCAGTGGTGCCTGTTACCTTCACCATCTGCAAACAATAATAACTAGTCTATTGGTGTCCCCCTCTCCCATCATGTGCTGTCTGTCTCAGTAATGTCCCACAGGTGAATTAAAGCTCCATTTTCCTCCCGAGCGCTCCGCGACACGCCTCACCTGACCCCCTGTGTGAGCTGATGGGGTTCAACAGTTCAACGTGTAACACGAGAGTACCATCTGCGCTCCGGGTTCAGCTCTGTTTAACACCGTGATTGGCCATTTTAGAGATGTAAGAGCCCCTTGGCCAATCAGGAGGAGTTTGACAGGGCTGCAACCGGGACAAACAAGAGCTCGTCAACTAACGGCATGTCTATGCGGAGAGGAAAAGTTCAAACGAGAATTGGCTGATGATTGAGAGCCAATATGGTGGATAGCACACTTCATTTTTTATGATGATCAAGCAGGTGGCCTCTAACCACAGACACTATGGTCAGTATCTTGTTGTTAACACAAGCAGTTGATGGAATTATCCACTTGGGTTAGCAATTTGTGCTAGAAGTAAAATGTCCAGCAATTGTACACCAAAGGGTTTGTGTGATATGGTCACAGAAACTCAAAATTGTACATTCACAAACTTGGCAACATAAACAGCCCAAGCAAGTGTTGCCAAATCAGCAGAAAAATATTGTCAGCGCTAGGGCTGAACAATTTGGGGGAAAAAATCCAATAGCTAATTTTCTGACAAACATTGCAATTAAATTTGTGATTTACATTTTAAAAATAGGATTCTATCCAAAGTTCAAAGTACGTGTCTGTTTATACAGATTCCAGAGTTAGCCATTTTTATGTAGAATAAGAAGGGAGATTTTATTGTCTGTGGAGGAACTTATGTTACTTCAAAAATGGGAGCTCTTACGGTTTGCCAATTGCTTCAATTCATATTGCGATTTCGATTTGATTGCGATTAATCTTACAACCTTAGACCACAGCATAAAAACTGCTAACCCTGTAGTTTAGATTTGTACAAACATGTTCTGAAATGTGATTTTCGTATTAGTTTGTCAGTTCAGATTTCTTTTTGTCAACTCTCCGGGGCGAGTTTAAATATGAACTTTGAATAGAATCCCATTATTAAATCCCATTATTAAACCATAAATCTAATCACATGGTTTGCCTAAAAAAAAAAAAAAAAAAAAAAAATCTCAATTATATATTTTTCCCCAAATCATTCAGCCCTAACCAGGAAATTTCAACACATTTTTACTATCCTTATAAACTCAGTTACTTTCAAACTGAATAAATGTTAAGCGTATTGACCATAGTCTACCTGTGATCGATCTGACGTCAAAACAAGTGCCACAATTACCCAGAAGCGCGGGCATATATTTCTCATGAAGAGCATTGTTGACACTCGCCATGAATACTTATGGCTGTGTTTAAGTCATGAATGGGGACAGAATGAGCAGTGAAGGCCTTGAGAGAGAGACTCCATATTGTATTTTCCCCCGTAAACTGGTCCCCGGGGAAGGACGGTTATTGATTGGAGACGGACTGCCCTGCACGTCTCTGTCCCAGCGTTCGGCCTTCACTGTGCTGTCAGGGGAGTAGAGCTGGTGTAGACGCAGTGGCTGTGAGGAATATTAACAAGAAGGGACTGGCATTTAGGTGAAGAGGGGAAAAAAGACTTCACTTGAATTTTTTGAAAGAGTAAAAGGTGTATGAGCTACAGCTGAATCGTTGTGGGGTTTTAATATTCATAATTTGTCAGCAGGGATGTCACAATATCACATTATGACTAAACAACACAATGAAATCTTTAATTTTGTTTCTTGTCTTGCCATTCCTCTAGTATGTGACCAGCTTTATGAAGTCAAACTTCCTGAATAAGGAAGAGTTGGATTGTAGATTTAATTGAAATAATTTTGCAACTAAAACCAACCAAATAATCTTGACACTCCTAATCTACGTATAGTTGATCAGTCGTACATTCAATTGTTCAATTTTACTTTTTAATTTTATATACATGGGTTTCAATAGGACTGTTGCCACAGCAATAACAATTTAAAACACATTATATATGGAGGAATAGAGATTCAGCTTAGCACATACCAAAGTAAAAAATGTGGATGGCAGTGGAGCTGAAAGAATCCGAGGCACATTGAGAAATGGACCAGCCTCGTGTTTCGAGGGTCTACGTCAGGATTTAGGAGTAAAATGATGAAGACCCTTGGTGACTTCCTTTTACAATGGTAGATGGGGTCACGTGACGACTGACATGTGACCCAAAAGACTCAATGCATATCCAAGACACAATTATGAAAAAAATAAACATGATGCATCATGTACATAATAAAATGGAGCCCCAGAGGAGGTGATGGGCTCAAAAGGCTACTACAGAGATTCTGGATACAGACCCTAGGTGCTACCTCTTTTCCTGGTCTGAATGAGGAGATAGATTTAGCTCCTTTTTATAAAATGTTTTCCCACAGTTCTGAACTCCAGTGCCTCATGATGATGTGTTTGCTCATTGTTTATTTGTTTTTACAGTGCCTCACAGTTTTAATATTGGCATTATCTCTATCAAAGTTTTTATTGTGTACATGATGCATCATGTTGTGTAGGGTATTCATTGCGTCTTTTGGGTCACATGTCTGTGGTCACATGACCTCACCTACCATGGTAAAAGGAAGTCACCCAGCACCCTCATAATTTATCTCCCAAGTCCTGGTGAAGACACTCAGGAGTCGACACGTGTAGGCTGGTCCATGTCTCAGTAAAGGACATTTAATTTTTCTACACAAGAGTGCCTCGGATTCTTTCAGCTCCACTACCATTCACATTTTTTACACTGGAATGTGCTAAGCTAAATCCCTGTTCCTCTTCAATAAGTGGCCTCATCCTTGAAGAGCACCTGTGTCCTACATCCTTCTATCTGACTCACTAGAGCCCCATTGAAGCACTCCCTTCATCTCCCGTTTTTATCAAAGTATTATATATTCTAAATGGGAAAAAGTCTTCAAAATGTTGCCTATTTAAATATAAGCTGAAATCCATGAATACTCAGAGATTTATAAAGACATTGACTAATATATGCAACACAACACATCATAACACTACAGTTACATTTATCTAAGCTGCTTTTCTCACCTCCAAACCTTAAAGAGAAAGATTTACATTTCAAACCACAGTGGATCACAGCTGCCTGTGTATCAGTATGATTATTTATACCCTTTTGTCCTGTTTTTAAAATCGACCCTCTGCAGTGAGCGTGATAACATTAAACTGAAGGAATTATGGGTAGGAGAGATATTAAAAACATAATCTTATTTTGTACAGCACAGATTCGATTCTCTGCCGACGCACCGTTCCACTGTTCACAGACTTATTAAATACTGATCCACTTCTGGATGTTTACAAATACAAAACATTCCAAATGATTCTCCACTTTGGATTCGTAACATTTTTTTTTTTGAAAAAATTCAATTCTTTTCAAATTATTTACGCAATGGGTAACACTGGGATCAAACTGTTATAATACAGACCCTATATATTTGATACAGTTATTTGTCTGTGGGCGTTTCATGTGGATTAAGACATGATAGTGTGAAACGGGATTACTAATCTCTACTCTGCTGAACTCTGATCTTGTGCATGTAGTGCATGTGTTCATTCATTTGTTTTTTTTATAAAAGATGGAGGTAAAAACAGTATTCCCTACATGACCCAAATAAAGGATATCGTAAACATGGATTACAGGTGCTGTATTTTTACATAAAAAACAGGTCCTTTTAAACTGTTTGCAGCAAATTTAACTCATCCTCACTTTGTTAACATATTTGTTAACATCCTAATTAATTCAATTCAATTCATTTATTTTTGTAACGCCCAAAATCACAACAACAGTTGTCTCGAAGGGCGTTCATGTTTTGGTTGATGGGGGAAACCGGAGTACCCGGAGGAAACCCATCCAGACACGGGGAGAAACATGAAAAAAATTACTCATAATTATGAGTTTATAAGCAACTCACAACATTCACAGGCCAGAGCGAAGTTTTGCAGTCACAGTAAAGCTCAAAACTAGCATGCTAACAGTGCATCAGCGTCTTCCTGGTTTGTATCAGATAAAAAAACAAAAAAACAACTTTATAATTAGATTCAGAAAGCACAAAATGGCCTTATGATGGCCTTGTGAGCCATTTCTTACAATATATCTGTACTGGGACAAAATTAATTTAATTTAATTAAATGAAAAAAATCTGCTCCAGCCTCTTTAATGTTAGCTTCCCAAAGATGTATGTTCTTTGCAAACATCTAGTGTTTCACAATATTCAGAGGCCAGAGCAGAGTTTTTTCATCACAGTAAAGTTAGGAACAACTAGCATGCTAACAGCGCACCAGCATTACTGCTTGGTGGTCTTATTTCCAAACAAAATAATGCAAGAAAGGGGAAAATACAATATTGGCTATATGTAAATAAATAAATAAATAAAAAATATGTACCATCTGCCTTTGGCTTGGAAGAACAGTGGATAGTCAGTGATCCTGTTGAAAGTTTCGAAACAAATCTTACACATTAACCTGTCTCTAAAATGAACTACAACAACAGATTGATAGCAGCTTAGTCTCCAGTCTTCCTCTTGTTCTACTCTCCAGATGTTCCTCAGCTCTTTATCTCTTCTCCCTCAGATTTACGACAGCACAAGTGAACGTTATGTCACTGCGTTCACGAGCAGATGGAGAATGCATAGTACTTAGGAGGGCAAACGTAACACAAGACACCTCCTTGACTACAAAACACTATCACAGCCCTGCGCAGGGTTACATATTTTGCAGGGTTACATACTTCACTCTCCACTTTTGTTGAAGGGTCCGCTACCTGCCTGTCTTTATGGAGATGATGTTGTCTCTCCTGGATTGTTCCACAGCATGACATAAAACATATCTATCTAGCATTTATTTGTTTAATTGCTAAAAAATGCCTTGAACATCTGTGAGTGGGTTAGCCTCTCCTTTAACTTGGCCTGTGGAAGGCACAGTCTCAATGGAGATAGACAAGTTTAATGCCATACTGTTGAACATCCCAGGCAAATTCATCTCCATGGAGACATGTTATGTTGCCATCACTTACAAACCAGAGGGGTTTCTCCTTTTAAAGACACTGTACCTGATTTTTATAGTCCTAAAAATGTGGAAAAACAGTATTAGTAGAACTAGTTCAAACGTATTCCTCACATTTCAACATATTTCTTGCATTGTAATTATTCACAGCAGTTTTTATAGATTTATAGTTTATAAGAACTTTTCACAACTTTCAGAGACCAGAGCAGAGTTTTGGCGTCCTGGTAAGGATAAATACAACTAGCATGTTAACAGCGCTCTTTCTGTTCATCAGATTATAAAATGCATTAATATTAGACGCAGACAGCTCACAGTGGCCTCCTTCTGACCCCAACATTTACAATATATCTGCACTGAGGCAACTCATATTTTGGAAAAATGGGTACAGCCACTTTAAAGTCTGACTCAATCTTCTGCAAACAGCGGAAACTAAAGGTAAAATGTGGAGGACATTAAGAACAATGTCAAAATGTTTGTCACTGTCAAAGTGATGAGTTTCCCCATTAGAATCCTGAGTATGTGAAGTGGGCAGAGGTCTACATGTTGCATCATTGTTGCACTGAGTCACAGTGTTAGTTACAGCATGACTCTAATGAGAACATGAATAGACTTTGACACGCATCACCTCCATCACTCGAAAAATCTGATTCATGTGTCATTATATCTACAACTTGTACAATGGAATTGTGTAAATCACTTGTGCAAATAATACACAGTGTAGTATCAACATACACGAGACTTGTCCAGTGAATCTGAAATCAGAATTATTGCTTCGTATTCCTTTTTCCAAACAGTGTTGGGAATAATACTTTGAAAGTGTATTTAGTTAAAGAATAAACCTGCAAAGCTGCACGTTATAATATATAAAGTATTTTGTAACATATTCCAATACATGGTCCAGTGTACTGTATACATTCTTTCACTTTAAATTGCAATAATATAGTGTAAATGACAGCTTTATTTTCTTTTCACTAGTTGTTATGAATTTATTTATTACTAGATAGAGAAGCAACAATCAGTATGCATGCATAATAAGTGTTTTTTTTTTCTTCTCAGAAATACCATGCATAAATTGCAAGTACCACAATGTATTCCTTAGATTCTAAGTGACTGCAAGTAACTGCATTCTTAATTATGTCACCAAATGAAACTAACTAAATACAGTTACTCCACATTAGTATTATGAAAACATTTTCAGTACATGTACTTTCCAACACTGGTTCCAAACTATTAGCTGTATAAACCTTTCAATGTAAAAAACATAAATATGAATCACAGTGTTATTAGTGCTCAGGCTTGTGTCCCTGATGGAGCACAAATGCATCTCTTCTACAATAACAGTAGTTGCTCCATTCGGCCTGAGTACGGCTCCATATGAATGTAATCTATATTGATCTGATTGTGAATGTGACTGGCACCAGAGCTGGGCCTTGGGAACATTAAACCTGATGACTGTTCTTCTCGGTGGTGTGTGGCAGCAGTTTACTCTGGCGTGGGTCTCTTTTGTGGTCCTATTGTTGGAGTGAGGCTTTTGACTGGCGCTTTGCTCAATAACATTCATATTCATCTGTCATGTCTTTATGCCGCTCCAGAAAGCACTAAAAGGATTAGCACAGGCAGCGTCATTATTTCAGTCAGGATTTAAAGGAAAATTACAGCTCAAAGAAAAGACAATTTTGTGGATATTTGTGCATAGTGAGACGTTGCATACATGAGTTTTCTTCTCTTATAAATGCAGAAATGTAGTTTTTTTCCCTTAGAGTACACTGCATAAGCAGCAAACTGACAAACTCAAAATTGTTAATCTTTTTGCCTCTCAAGCCTAGAAGACAGACCCACATGAATCACTATCTAACTCTTTGAGAGAACTAGATTTAAATACCTACTTTTTCCTTTTTGAAAATCAGCTACAGCAGCACAGACAACAGACATGAACGGTATGGTTGTCCTTTCGATAAACTATCATAGCAATAGAGATACTATAAGACTTTCGTGTGCAGGTTTCCGGAAAACAAGCCATCCATGAGTTTCAAGTAAAAATCCATGTCATAGCTATTATCAATTTAGAATTAAAATGTTATATTATATTTTCAAAAGTCCCAATAAAGCTAATCAAAAAAGAAAGTATTTAGTCTGAGGATGTAATGATGCGTTGCAGTTGCCCTCGAAGGTAGGATTTTCCATGTTCTGATTTGCACATTTAAACTGTATCACCCTTCCATCTTGAAAGTCTGAGTTAGAAAATCCAACATGGCTGGACTTATGTTGTTTAAAACGCGACATATAAAATATTGATATATTATTTTCAATTTAGTTCAATACTCAATACTCAATGCTCAATACTCTCCAACTGTGTGAACCGCTGTGAACCTGCTCCTGCGCAGGGGATGTGGGGTGGGCCTAGGGTGACCAGACACCCCTATTTACCCAGACAGTCTCAGTTTTCAGCCCTGTGTCTCCTGTCCCAATAGAGTTATCCAAAACCATTGATTTGTCTAAGTTTTATACAAGAAATGTTCCAGGTGTACATTTTGTTGACCAATTTTATACCTGTTAACAGTATAGATGGGGATATACTGTTATTTGTTCAGCCAAAATACAGAAAAACATGCTTGAAAATGAAAACAAATAAATTTACTCAGCACCTCTCAGACAATATACTGACTCACAACAAGATATTTGAGCTATTCATGAATGGACTGAGAGCATATTAATATTCTCAATTACCAATCTTTTCACAATTTTATTATTACAAACCCAGCCTGGAGGTGTCCAAGGTTTTGATTTAAAAATCTGGTCACCCTATCTAATTATAAATGCCCTGTTATGCAGTTGTTGCTAACATGTACATGGAACTAACGTCAACAAAGGTGAAAATTCACTCTCAAATGTGTTTTTTGTTGGCTGATATGGGCACTTTCCTAGTTTTTATAACGAGTAATTTACTGGCTATTGTTTTTCCAACTTAACAACTGGAACATAGAAACATCACTCCGAGGTTCGACTTCCGAGGATGACTAGAACGTAGCATTAGCATTAGCAGGTGTGTGTGTTGTGTGAGTAGATGCAAGACAGACACAGGTTTCAAACAGCCAAAACATGCAAAAAAGCAAATGTGGGTGATGATGAGAAGGCAAACCAAAGCATAAGCAGCATGGAGAAAGTGGACTTAGTCAAACCAATACTGGGGTTGTGTTCGGGGGGTTAGTTTTGGTGATGAAAAATTGGAACAGAAGAAAAGATTGTGCGTGGGAAGCAATAATCACCTTCGCTTGGGATGACTAGAATGTACGGCGTTGTTATTTGTCCCCTACCTATTACCACTAAGACCAAGGGCCGCCAGTCGCCGCCGGAGAGCAAGACAGAGAAAGAGAGAGAAAAACAAACAACAACAAAAAAGGAAGGAAAAAAGAAAGAAGAAAATAGTCTAAGAAAAAAGAACTGTATCCATTGGACGTCCTGGAGAGAAATTATACTGGTGAGACATAGCACGGAACACCATTAAGAGCAATGCTAAACGCAATATGGAGGTGAGCGGTGATGTGGTCCAAGTGTGGTGGATGTGACAGCTGTAATGCCATGGCTGTTAGCTGGGTTTGGAAAAGTGTTAGCCAAACGGAATAAAAGAAGGGATAGAAAAATAAAAGAGACAGATGGGAGTCAATGAAAAATGAAGAATGATGCGTAAAGAAAAGTGTTGAATTTTGGCAAACTCATTCACTCAGAAGTTGTTAAAAGTTTCTTTACAATGACGAGATATATCTAGCCATACAATATCATAATAGACCTTGAATCAAACAATTGAATTTGGAAATTTCTCATTCTAAGATCAAGCCTTCTCAAAGTGCTTCTGGCCATTACGGCATCTGGTGAAAATAGTGTCTACTTGTATTAAATAATGTTTCATTGACCATTTATAAGCTTTCTAAAACTAAACTTAAAGATGCACTTTGTAACTTTTCAGGTGGAGGTTCTACCACCTGCTTTTCATCATGGCCCTGGAATGCCAGTACAATCTGATATTGATACTTTGCAGCTGATGTCATCAACATTCCTTGTGGGGTGAGGCTAACTGTGGGCACTGCTCTGTCTGAAGCCCTGATACTCAAGTTAGACTTTAAGCTTTGTTTTAACACTATCTGACCAAAGAACTGATTTAGCTGTAACTACACCAGAAATTTTTACTCTTAAACAGTTCTTTTGAGATTATGCTGGTGGGTACACTTTTGTCACAAGCTAGCTTGCTTTAGCAACAGTTTTTCAGTTAGTCGTGCTCTCTCTTTTTTTGTATAGAATTAAAAACCTAAATGAGGCCATGGTATGAGTGCTCTCATTAATCACATGTGTGTTGTTTAAATTCATGTAGCATTTCTTGAGTTTTCAGACCATTTTAAAAGTAATTTAGCAGTGTTTGCTAATGTGTGCATGACAACTTTTCTTCATTGACAAACATACAGTACTCCCCAGTGTGATACCACTGCAAAGAATCAATAGGCCTAAAACAACTAATACTTGTCAAAAATAGACACTTTATACATTTATATTTGTTTCCATATAAAATCAGATTCTGAACTTGGTTTCATTCAGAGTACTTTTTTTTTTCTTCCAGTTTTATGTGTTGGACCCAGCAAGAAAAGTTCAATATATCTGATGCCTAGACCTCCGCACACAACCCCCTCCTACAACCAGACCAGAGCCACGGAACGAACATTAAGACCAGAAAATGAACACAAATGAGCAGCAAACACTTGAAACAAATGATAGAAGACAGACAGTACAGAGATGCGGAAAAGTCAAATCAATTATGCAAAAGAACGATGGAGGAGGCGAGGGAAATCAATACTGAACTCAAAGGCTTTCAGTGCACATTGTCCAGACAGAGCGCAAATGGTAGACTTGCCAGGGATGATCAGCGGATAAAGACGAGAGGAAGGCAAAACTTTAGCACGTGAAATGTACTAAGTGTTAACGCACACGCTCTCAGGGTTTAAAAACAGTCTGCATGCAAAGTTGATGATGAAATGAAATATGATATGAGTTTGTTCATAAGTATTAAAGAGGCTTACAAAAGTAAGTTAGTGAGATATATGGTATTGCACAGTGGAAATTGCTGTTGTGGTTTTCAACTGCTATCAAAGGCGACAAAAAACACACAAGTCACACATCTAAAGAGGAACTATGTAACTATTGTGGTGGAGGGTATGCCACCAGCTTGTCTTCGTGGAGATGTAAGCACTTGCCTGGAATGTTTAGTATTGCAATAAATCTCTTTGGAGACAAGCAGGCTTTGCCACCAGGTCAAGTTACAGGTCAGATCTGTATAGAGGTGAAGTATTTTTGAGCAATAAAAACATGTAATTGGATAAATGTTGGACAGATATGTATAAATGAATGCATTCCTTAATTACAGGCAAAGTAATAACTTCTGGAGACAAGCAAGTGGTGGACCCATCTACAAAAAAGTTGCAAAGTGTAGATTTAAATCAGTGTCAATGGAGGAGTGATCATACCTTTGTTAGCCAGGCGGACACAGTTGATTTTGGTTTCCTGTGAAAACAAAAGACAAACAGGTATTACATTAGTAGGAATTTGGGAGAATAACTCTCAAGTTACTACATATTTATAAGTAATGACTATGGAGCCCAATAATTAAATTCCTAGTCACTTTCCCTATAGACTTTTTGAATATCACTTTTGAGTTTCACATTCCACAGCTACATATCTTTGATATTCCAGAGCCAGTTTCCTTCTCTCATTCTTGTCCAGTCTTCTCCCCCCTCTGGTCCCTAATTTTGCAGCCATCATCTGTCTCCTCCTCAAGTATCTTTGGAGAGTACTATATCCAGCTCCTTTCATTCCTGCTCTGGCCCTGTCTGCTGCTCCGCTCTGCTCTGCTCCATGAGGCTGTCACTCTGATGTGCACTCAGTGTCTTCCACAGATTGCCTTCTTCACCTGTCGCCCCATTTGTCTTCATCAAACCAAACGGCTGAGGTGGCTGTCATTTTCCACATCAGAGTACGATCAGGGACAATGTACAGGCTTTATGCTTCTCTAAATTTAGATCAGGCTGTCAGGTGGAATTAAAACTGTTGGCAATTCAAACAAAGCTGCTGACAGATATACAACCTTGTCAGTAATGTCTCTCGGATAGTTCTTAACAATATAAGTAACGTAAAATATTTACAGTTGCCACTGAATTGGCATTGTTATACAGCATTTTAAGATATTTCTAACCTGGAAATTCAAAATGGTAGCTCATTCCCATTCTATTGCTGGGTTTAAGATGACATCACAACATTCTACAGGCATTGTATATATTTATATGTATTTAATGCAGATGGGAGACAGCTAAAATGAATACTACCACAGAAGGACTCTTGGTGATTCTTTGTGAGAAAGGACATTCAGATCTGGTAACATTAACAGAAACAAAACTAGCACAGAAGAGAGAAACTTAAAAGTTTGCATACACACTTTGTTTTAAGACTACTCTGTGCACTTCATTATGGATACATCCAGTGAGTAAGATACATAGAGCAGAACCCAGAGACGTACGACAGCCCCACAACGGAGGTACAGAAAAGGTTGTCTCAGTTTCAGAAATCTCTGAAACGATCAGCATGGTGGCTAACGCTTTGGATAGAACCAACTTAATTGCAGTTGACCAGATCCTTAGTATATACAAGAATCGCTCAGAAGAACAAGCTACAACCATGGTTGAGCTTAGAGAAGACTTGGAGGAATCGATAAGCCAGAGATTGAGTGGACATAACAGAACCTCCGCTTCAGCCACAAGACTTCACACAAGTGATCATGATCTCTACTCTGAATCAGAAAGTAGACATGTTTTCCCCACTTTAAGAAAGGGCAGAGGTTCTCCCAAAAGTGTGGAACAGCATCTGCAAGAGCTGGAGAATAACATGACCTCTAAGAAGAAGGGCTTGCAGCGCAGCAGGAAGATGGAGAATGGGGCAGAGATGTGTGAGCAGCAGCGGGAATGCCACAGAGCAACACAATGTTGTGGATGAGAGCATCAGTGAGAGGCTTCTCCAAGTGGAGACAGAAGACAAAGATGGAGGTCGAGCTGCAGAGAGCTCTGAGCCTTCAGTCTGAGGACAGGTGAGAGTCCCTTGTTCAGCAGGTAGAGGACATGTGTGGTGAACTGCAGAGGTATTAGAGGTCAAAAAGCAGCTTCAGAGTGCCTCAGGGATAAGTTCAGTGGAGGAGCTGAAGCGGGCTGTGGCTTCTGAGAAAAAGGAGAAGCTGCAACTCTCCTTACAGGTTGAGGAGCTAATATCACACTTAGCTCAACAAGAGCAGAAGCAGCTGCAAATGCTTGACCAGCTAAAGAAATTAGAGAAATTAGTGAAAAGCAGCATTTGAAGGCACAGATCGAGGAGAGTAAAAAGAGCAGAGATGAGCTGAAGATCAGAGCACAAGAGACTATCCATCAGTGAAGGGCAAAGGTAAAGTGGCTACAGAAGAAGCTGCAGCTGGGGAGAGGGAGAGTTCCCATGCCCAGATAAAGGCACTGAGCCAACAGACAGAGGCGGCTCACCAGGAGCTGGAGAATATCCTAGGCCACCTAGCCCATCGAGAAGAAGCGCTCCACCGCATGAACGTGGAGCTGTCTGACAGTCGCCAACAACAACTGTCCCTGTAGGAGGTGCAGGAGGCTTACACTTCTCTGGAGCAGGAGGCCCAAAACCAGCAAAGTCTTTTTGACAGACTGAAGGAAGAAAGACTAACACTGGAGAAGCAAGCCACCAAAGCAGCCCACAAATGAAGAGCAGCACGCTGATCTAAAAAACACGTTCAAACAAGTCACTTCTTCCCAGGCACAGCTGGTCCAGAGGTTAACAGAGGAGGAGGGCCTGAGGAAAGAGCTGCAGGAGAGAATCTCCAGGAAGAAGAAAGACCTACAGGATATGGTCACACTCTTGACACATGTGACAAAATGAAGGAGGTCAAGGCGGATGCAGCGTCCAACAGAGAGGCACTGAACATGTAGTTGGACAGAATGAACATCAGCAGACCAAGGATCAGCTGAGGGCCCTGATAATCAACCTCGATCTCCTGCAGATTTCCTGCAACCCTCAGAGCAACAAGAGAAACTGGTACACCCACTCAGTGAGGAAAAGAGAGAGAACTGGAGCAACATTGCTCTAAGTACAAAGAAATCATCAGGGGTCTACAACATCAGCTCGACAAATCCACATACAGGATTCAGGAACACAGGGATGAGAAGCTGACTAACCTTAACCCTACACCATGGAGCATACTTCTGGCTGCTCTGATGACTTCCAAGCCACGTACTAGTGTATTCCTGAGCAGTTCCCTCAGATCTAGCTCTTTTTGTCCTGCCAAATGCCTGCACCACTAGATAGATCAATATAAAAATTGAGAGCAGGGCCCTAGGGCTACTGTGAACTTGACAGCCGCCCTCTGGTGTCCATTGAATGTACAGTGCAGGGTTTAGGTATGTTTTTGATGAGGGAATAATGTGGGAGGGTTAAAAGCTCAAATAAGTCAGTTTTGCTCATGTGTCCACTAAATGCTGTTCACATAATGTCACTGCTGAAGACCAGAACAAAGGCCATGTGAGGGGAGAGGGAAGGGGGGGTTCACATCTGCAATCTACTGGAGAAAAAAATCCAATAAAGGGATGGCAGCTTTAAATCCAGAATACCCCTGTTGCCATATTATTAGCAAAATTAAGTTGAAACAGGTTCTTAACAAAGATGATCTGTGTGTCATAATTATAACAAGATAACAAATGTTATGTGATTATGCTTACTATATGCTTATATGCTTGTCCTGTGAGTGGGTGCACTGTCCCTGACATGCACCAGAGCCATCTTTGAGTGAAATTAAAGGAGCAGAAAATGTCTCAGCACAAAATGTCTGGATGATGGATGAGGAGGCTCTCTACATGACTGACCACACACCTGGCTCAATCACTCTGTCCATCTGTGGACAGGCGTTACATGCACACCTGTGGAGTGTAGACATAGTCTTTTTGATCCTACTACTGCTGTAACTGAGGTAAAATGGGTTTCATTTTCAGTACATTTACTCATATTAAAATATTTTTATTTAAGACCACGTGCATATTTAACTATTTACATGTCTTTGATTTCATGTGAGTCGATGCACAACTCTGCTTACATGATAGTGTTAATAATGCACCCTGGGACCCACATACTGTCCCTCCAGAGTCCACTGTGTTGTGTCCACATGTGCCCTCACTGTCCTATTTACAGCTGTTTATAGAGTGAGGACAGAGATCTCATGCTAATGGGACATGTCTCAGGAGGAGTGTTTGTGAGACCCTTTCCCTGAATGTGCAACAGAGAGTGGAGGGCTGGAGGGAGCGAGGGGCTGTGTCTGTCAGCAGCTTTTAAGGCACTAGAGTCCTATCTGGCACTGTACTTACAATGGTTCTTCCTACAGGAAACAGTGTTTTGCGGTGAATAGTGTCCAAGAATCTGACTTCAGCTAAGTTTCTAAAATGCCAATGTATTGAAGAGATATCAACCTGTACAATTATAATATTTACACTCCAAATTGACTGACAGCACAGTAAAAGAAAGTAAAAGAGTATATACTGTAACTTTAAGAGCTCTGCAGACACTTTTTTCATAAATCAATTGAAATGTTCAACCATTAAATCTTATGAATGAAAGGAAATGTTGAAACGTTTGAAATTGTGTGTAAGTTTTAACTGTTTTTCAAGTTCAGCAGGCAGTTGAGCAAAACTAGCATACACCTTTGAAATGTGCTCCTAATGTGTGTTGCCAGCCTCTTTATAGGTGAGTGCATTGTGGGAAATCAGGAGGAGATTAGATCATGGCATTGGAGTTACCGTGGTTACACCAGTGGAAAATTAACACAATCCTCACTGGGTTAAGACTTATGGAAATTTTTAAGTGGAGAGATCGGATTTAGAGAGAGAAAGAGAGGGACGGAACAAGGTAATATAGGCTCTCTCAGGCTTGTTTCCGTAATACCAATGCTTTTTGTGATCCCTGAGTAAATAGAGATTTTGGAAAGAAGGGTGAAGAACAACAGCAAAAAGCCAAAACCACATTGAAATAGGGCTGGGCAAAAATGGAACTTTTTTTTTTTTTTTGGAAAATCAAATAAAAAGGTTTTCCAATTTTTTAATTTTTTTTTCCATGAACAAGACTCAATTTATCCCTGCAAAGTCCAAAGTTTTACTGACAGAGGATTGGCTGAAGGCTAGGATTGGGCGGTATGAAAACAAGAATCAAATCGTGATCTAATCCCTGTGACAATATGCTGTTTTGGTGAAATCGTGATACACAAATCTCTTTAATGCAGCTCTATACTGAAACACAAACACTTTTTCTTACCCACTCCTTTTGGCTCTGAGTGAGTGACAGGTACATTTAACCAGTTACAGTGAAGTGTGAACTTTCTGAAGAACCCTCTTCAAGGCATTATAAAGATATGACAAAACTGAAATTTCAGTTCACTCATATTTGATGCACAGTCCTCAAATGAAGACCCCTATGCATCGATAAAACATTATACAATAGTTAACATGTGTCCTCGCGATTGCTGGGTCATATTTAAAGCCCACGCACATTTTTGGAGTGCCTGGATTTAGTATTTTTTTCTAAGTATTCAATAGGTATGCATAATTACTGACCCCATTGGAACGGCTGACGGCCTGGAAGTAGATGCTGTAGCTCTTGGCCGGGGAGAGCGGTGGGTTCCAGAAGCCTCCGTAGCTCTTGTTGTCCCCCACAGTGAAGGGCTGTACCATTGTGAGGCTGGAGGGGGGCAGCTCGGCGGCCATATAGTAGGAAGAGTCCAAGATGGAGGCATTTCTGAAACTGAAGGGAGTTGAGAAACACTGGGGCTCCTCCGCGGTGCGACGGCTTTTGGACTTGCGCAGCTCCTTCACCACCAGCTGATATGAGCTGTGGGTAGAAGAAAGATTAGATTAAGTAATGAACTGACGTATTTATTACTGATAGTTTATATAATTGCAAACATATAAATGAACTATATATTACAGCTGTAGTCACCCAAAGACAAACCCTGTGCATTGATTAATTATCTGAAAGCTGTCAAAATTATTAGGTTCTCAGGTAAAAACAACGTTAGGGCTGCACAATTATTCACAAATTAATTGAAACTGTAATTTGAATGGATGAAATTAGCAAATTGCAAAGGCTGCAATTTTTGAAGTACATTCATTTCAGTCATTTCCTCCACAAAAATATCCCACCTTATTCTGCATAAAAGCTGCCTTTAGTTTAGATCTGTACAAACATGTTTCTGAAATGTGACTGTTGTATTAGTTTGCCAGTTCATATTTCAGTCTTTTTGACAATTCTTTTGGATGTTTTTAGAATGTAAACTTTGAACAGAATTAATGAATAGCAAATTTAATTGCAATGCTGGCTGTAAAAATCGTAATTAGATATTTTACCCAAATCCTAAACTATTTATACAGAAAAGTACTAGTAAACAGCCTCTTCATATGTGTAAGATATCATTGAGTAATTAATCGACTACAGCCCTTAATTACATATATATATATATATATATATATATATATATATATATATATACACATATAAATGCATTGGAAGTTGCATGTTTGTCCATCAGTTACAAGCATCCCTTCATGCTTTTGTCTCTATATTGGCTTTTGTTTAGCTTTAGCAGCAACAGGGCATAAAAATAAAGTGAAAGTTAAAGTCTGGGATTAGAGCAGTGTTTTGAGCTCCAAATTAAACTAAAAGGCAGGGTTGTGAGCAGCAGGTGGATGTGTATTTATGGCCCCAAAAAGCCTGCCTTTAACAGCACTCTTGTGTCTAATGTGCGTGCACTGCTTCATGACTGGCTGAGGGCTTCTTCAGCATCAGGACAAAAACAGGGCCCTCCGCAATTACCTCCGTCCTCCACACGCCAACAACTCACTTCACAATTAGATGCAATTAGGGAGATGTATGTTTCTGTGAAGAAGGCCCCGGGCAATTATCCCCAGCTTTCCGTTTGGCAGCTCTCATCAAAGATAATTGCTGATCGCTGAATAAGAGTTCTCCGAAAAAATATCACTTTCAGACTAATGGCTTTTAGAGAGTAAAGCAGAGGCCTAATACAAGGAGTCAGTGGATATTCTCTATACATTTCCAAAGTACATGGCAGCCTTCATGTTTATTCAATTTATTTTTGCCCCAGTACAGATATATTGTAAAAGCATGTGGACCGGTGTGTCATGTCTACATGTCATTATAGATAATTTATCCCCCGCAAACCCAGAAATACAGTGTCAGGAAGTATGCATGTTAGTTGTTGTTAGTAGGGAATGGCGATAGATATGTTCCAGTATCGTTTTGTCAATATCGGTATCGGACAATATGGGTATTCAAATCTGATATTTTTTCACTGCTGTCCCATTCTCTGTGTGGCCATGTCATTTTCTTTTGAACTGACTAAGGGGTAAAATGGAAATAGCTGTTTGTTTATGCAAAAATGTAAAAATATATTTTACATCCCAGATAAATACGTCTTGTTATTATTTTTTTTACAAAAGTTGAAAGTTCATTTGTGATATGCTATAGATATTAGAATATTGGTATTGGCAAATATTTGTTATCGTGTATCGGCTAGTTGTTTGCATTAGACTGACTCATTGCTGTGAATAATTAGGATGCTAAGAATGCATTAGAAAAGTGGGAATGAGCTTGGACCACTGCTAACCGTTGAAATGCAATGAACCCGTTTTGTTTTCACATTTTTAAGACAGTAACATTCAGGTACAGCACCTTTAAGTAGCATCAGTTGTCGGGCCTTAAAGCCAAAGAGCATTCTGGGAGTAGTAATAGCATCTACCCCCCTCTCCTTTCCTTTGCTGCATATAATTTTGGTGCAGTGTTGTGGAGGTAAACAGACTGGTATTATGGGATTTACAGTGGACCACTAAAGCTCAGAACCCACTCGTACATTTCATAGATCCATTTCCCTCAGTCCAACTTTTAATTAAAAGGCGTGGCAGAGGAGAAAATTAGAAAAGGGAGCTGCGGAGGGCTTGACTGCGAAAAGGATGTAGAGAAAGTAACTCACAACATAATGGATGGATAATGGATAATTGTACAAAGTCTCACCTAATAGGAGCGCCTCTGGACTGGGCAGGCTTCAGTAAAATGGTGATGGTGGTCTCTGTTTCGTTCAATGGTGTTTCAGACTCGTACTCAGGCATCATGGGGGCTGTAATGTGGTCAACAGAGAAGAAGCAGACATTACAAAACTTTCTACTCTTTGACTTTGAGCTGCACCAGTTTCACAACACTGAGACTGTATCCAGAGTGGGAAAAGAACATTGGGACTGGTGTGATATTAAAGGTGGTGGTGCCTTGCTTTTCCATCAAAAAACAAAAAACAAAAAAACTGACTTAAATTGGCACTAACCACCTAAACTCCGCCCACAACCACATTTCAAAAGCTGCTAAACTGGGCCGTACCTGGAGGACTAAAGAAAATATGAGAAAAGAGGAGGGGCAGGGTCTAGAGGTATGAGAAACAGTATGAGGAACAGTGTGATTGGTCTAACAGATAATCACACTTTAAACTCCGCCCTTGCAGCCAGGTGTTTGTGATAAGAAACATCTGGCTATAATCAGGTCAATCTTTTGCTGCTAATGTACCTAGTTTGCTCTAAGATTGACAAAAATTAACTCAAAACTGTAGATAACGCTATTAAAACACCATATACACTTTTTAGTAGACACAGGTTTAGTGTTTGGTTCCACTTTAAACATACACATGTAGTAGTACCACTAAACTTCTGCTTAGCTAATTGTTGCTGATTGTCTTTAAAATAGTGCCCCATCATAGAATTGATCAAAAGAGCCTCATTCATGTCTCTGCTGTGGAAGCCTTATTGTGTTTATGATGGCTGTGACATTTCCTACAAAAAAGTCCTGAAGATGTGAAAACGGACGTTCAGTGGACAAAGAGACAAGGAGAGAGAACGGAGGTGAGTCACAGCTCTGACCCTCCCTACTGTTATTCTCACTTTGAACAAACAAACTGGTATTTAAATGCAGCCTGTGGTTAGAGATATGAGCCATCAAACATAATGGTACCTGCGATCTTGGTGGTGATTCTGGAGGTGACTGGAGGGCCAAAGCCTTTGTTGGTGGAGGCTTTGAGGGTGAAGAAGTAGGTGGTCCCAGGGAACAGCCCCACGAAAAGGTGCTGGGTTTCATTCTGGAGTTTGAAGACTCGGCCTCTTTGAGTGCTCAGGTCAGCACTGGGGTCCCACGAACTCAGGGCCTTGTACGTGATCTGCCAACATGATCGAGAAACATCATATACTGGTGCAGACAGATACAGAAAACATTAGGACAAGCTTGAGAATTCAACCAATATGATCTTTTGTGGCATTTATTTATTTCAGAAACAGTGCATATTAATATATATATAAACATAAATATGTCAGAATTTACCAAGATGGCTATGTTTAATCTGTAGTCACATTACAGATGTTATGATTGATCTAAAAATATATATATTTTTTGCCACTGTCTTTGTAAAATAGTAACATGGCAAATGGTCAAATTTATAAAGCGCTTTTTCACATTCAAGGCACTCAAAGCACCTTTCACCAAGGAACCATTTATTCACACATATTTATACACAAGTGTACGCAGACACTGGACGTGAGGCGGGTTAAGTGTCTAGGACACAAAGACAGTATTAATCTGTGGGAGCTGGAATCACAACAGTAACCTGTGTGTTAGTGGATCTGATCGCACCAAAATGTTTCTGTCAAGACCGAGATTAAACCGTCAACATTTGGATCAGAGCCACACCTGAACTGAGATGGGAAAAGGGCTTTTGGCTGGTTTGCTTCATATTTCAAGGACAAGCCCGAATTGTACCACAAATTCAATTTAATAATCAGGTGCAGGTGTGAGTGTAAATGTTTGTCACCAGTTTTGAATGTTTTAAATTAACTTATGTACTTTTGCTAATTTGCTGTGGTTTTTTTGTGTTTTTGTTTGTATATTTTCTGTATTTGAACAGGGCGTCCATGAAAAAGAGTCTAAGTGATCTCATTGGCCTCTCCCTGTATAAATAAATAAAATAAAAGAGGGCAAGCATTCTACCAACTGATCTACTGATCTACTCCAGTTATAAAGGATGTTTTGGTATGTGTTTCAGAGTTAGTATACGTCAAAATACCAATACAATTACACTAATAGTTGACTAGTCTTGATTATTGCAATTCATTGTTGCAGCTCTACTGGTCTCTACAGTAAACACCAATATTCAAATCCACTGAGCTTCATTAAAACTGTCCCACTCCACACTATGAGCCCATTTTTCAAAATTGAAAAATGAGTGAAACGCCGCCTGAGCTCTTGCCTCACACAACACTGCTATTCACTGCACCGCCCTCACCAGTCTTTTCAAACCGCTGTCATTCAAGTTTGTCGAGACTCAAACACCGTGTGCTGCATTACGACACATATTGACAATCCAAATATTGACGTTTTCATATGAATGGATTTGGGATTGAGTGGGTTTGCTCAGCTGTCAAAGCCCAGCTCATGAGACACAGACCTGGAGCTCTCACATTGATCAGTGCAGAGCTGAACTGACAAAGCCTCAGTGTGTGAAGCTGTGGAGATGTGACCACTCCAAACCTTGACCTTTTACAACACAATAGACGAGCAGGAGTCATGTGGCTAATGGGAATCGATGCTAAAAGGTTTTGGTGGCATCAAAGAAATATAAAAATAAACACCTTAAGGATAAGTTATATTATCTGTGATGTTTGTGCACACACTATAGAGTGTTATACCTCTTTATAATAACTACACATTTATTACTCTTAATAAAGCTTAAAGGTAAAAATAAAGGTTTAATTCATAATGAACAAATTAATCAGGCTCAGCAACTACTTAATTAAGGGGTTAGGGTATTAATTAAAACTACAGAACGGTGTGTCACTTTAAGTCAAATGCAGTCTAAAATGTAAGTTGTTTTTTTTTGTTTTTTGTTTTTTTTTCATTTTGGATTTATTTTTTTATTGCATCTTCATAAACCTGACTCTTGGAGCAGGCGTTCCTCCTGCTTGTTTCCAAGGAAATGTTCTTTTAGCTATAATCTTCCACAGTATGGTATAAAATGCATTCATCTAATATGGTTTTAACTTTCTATTTCCATTGAATTATGCAGGTGACGTGCCATCTCCAAAAAGTTACACACTGTACCTTTAAGTAGTTACTAAGTATGGATCATTCTTGATAAACATAATACATGTATTCATGATGTATATAGTGTTTGTTTATGCTTTATTATGGCTATTTAAAGTATAGTTGTTAAAAAGTGTTACTCAGTGTTTTTTCTCCATAACTTTACCCTCTGGTTATGGCCTGATTGCATAGAGAGCAGGAATTATGGTCTTCCCATCATCTCCTACCGATTGCTGGGTACTAGGTCATTCCAAGAAGAATACACTATCATGAAAGATATACACAACTCCCAATAGGTTACATTTGATTGACTTCACCACAAGTTCTATGTATCCCTATGTATGTACTATGTATGTACTATATGTACCAGTACTATTAACCAGGGTAGCATTTTGAAATAGAGATAGCACAAAGTACCGCTATTAGTTATATTATATGTACCAGTATCATTACCAGCCAGCCAAATTACCACCGTAAGTCCCAACCCAGTACCTACCATTGTAACTGCCACTGAAATCACCAGTCAAGCATCTACCAACTACCACCGTAAGTATCTAGTAAGTCTCGGTCTGTATTTTAAAGTGTTACCAAAAAGGGAACACATTTTTGTACTCACTATGATTTAAAACACAATATCTGTTTGTATTCCTTTTAGATGTGCTTTTTGCATTTTCAAATTAGCTCCAATTGCACAAGTCTGATTAGGCCGATGGAGCCTTTTGTTCGATATTATCTATGCTCCATTTCTGACAATGGAAAAGGACGGTGCTGTGTCTCCTGGGTATGTTTATCTAAAGGGAACAAAGCCTGGCCTTCCCTTTCTCTATATTCAGTCATTCTCTACAGCTTGTATTTCTTAGTCATTTCTTAGCCATTCACTGAAATTCACGACACACAGTGAAGATATCAAACTATTGTGTCAGTTTTTTTCCCCCCTCATTTTAACTTATGTCTTTTGACAAGGAAAACTTTCAATTTCTGCCATTTTTTCATGTCCCTGAATGGAACATTAAAAGCAGATTTTACTATTTTACCTGATTTTTGTATGAAAAGCATGAAAAATAGAAATAGTTCATTTTAAATGGTTTGCAGTGGTCCAAACTTTTCCAAACATATTCCAAGCCTCATTATTATTCCCTATAATGAGTTAATAAGCCTATTTCACAATGTCAAGAGCCCATCGCGATAATGCTAATAACTACTAGCATGACAACAGCACCCTTCCTGGTTCTTGGGCAAAAAACACTTTTACAATATATCTGTACTGTGGCAGAACCAATTTTGCTCAACTACAAGGACAGATCATTTGAGGTCCATTAATTTAAGCCTACTTTATAAAATTCTATTTGAAAAAAGCTCAGTGGTTGGTCCAATTGGAACTATTTTGCCGTTTTCTCCACATGGCTGCTTACCATACCACATTTTTGCTGAGTAAATCGGAGCTTTAACACGCAGAGAGGAGGGTGAAATAGCAGACCCGTCCCTCCAGGGCAGACGGTTTCAGTGGCAGAGTCAATGGGATCTGAGCTCAAGGCCACACTAAATATAGTCCATTATTGACACAGAGGAAAAGTATATCTGAGAGATGGGAACTATGGGATACGCAGAGGAAGAGATTTTCAAATGCATATATTTTTAGAACACTACTAGAGGCGTACTTGTATCAATTTTACAATACAAGTCGACAAGATAAAAGCCGGGATACAGATTTCCAAAAGTACAGCATATACATAATGCTCACTAAATCCTCCAAACATGTCTATAAATGAATAAAAATCTTTGAAACACATAGTAATGTTAGCATATTTGTGTATAATTAATCCACTCGCAACCCTACTAATGTCAGCAGTCTCACAGCAATTCATCAGACTGCATATATGCTTAATAAAGGTGCACAATCTAACGTTTCTGTTGGAGGGTTTGCCATGTATTGAGCTCCAAGGCGACATGCAAGTGGTGCAGGTGTGTAGAGATGTGGCCCCACTCACAGCAACAATGCATGTCTTTCAAGTTTAATGCCTTACTGTAGAGCATTCTAGGAGAAGCTAAAATAAAAAAACAAAAAAACAAAGATTGTGTAGTTTACATCTGACTTAAAAGGACACAAATTATGAATGAATTGACACAGAAATCATTATTTCAATTTTCCCAGGATTGTTATGTCGTAAGTAGAACTTTAGAGGTTTGATGTGCTGTTAGACTAGCTCTGAGCATTTCAAATTATGTTCATTAAAATTGCATGCTTATATTAGAATAATGGTTATGTTTTGGTGGCTTGTTTCCATGGTCAGTAAATGGTGTGCCAACACCAAGAGGGGTGCACTTTGATGCAAATAATGTGAGTTTTGTATACATGGACAGTGTTTTAAGAAACATAAAACATGAAATACCTAGACAAATATACTCAATAACAATACAACTAATGCATATGTTATTTAAAGTCCTATAGTATGCAATATTGACTCTTCACAAGGTGGAACAGATTGTTTTCTGTTTAAGAGAAGAACTCAGCCTAAATATGCATGATTTGTGTGTGAGTGTGTGTGTTTGTTACTTGTGTGAATGAAACAAAACACAACTCCAAGTATGTTTGGGATGAGGAAACAACATTCCAAACATAGATCAGAAAACTCAATATAATTTTGCAGGCAGTACCAGTTTTTTTTGTTTTTTGTTTTTTTTTAGTGATGTAGAAGTTTCGCCTTTACATATAATCTATTACTCCTGTCCCTCGGGAAGTCTGTCTTTCTGGTGTAATTGGTGGCATTCTCTCCCTGGTCCCCTCTACCTCCTCACATCAGCCTGTCCTCTGTCTTCTCCAGGACAAAAGCTCCGCAGTAGAAAACCCACAGCTCCATTAGACCCTCTTCTTCCTCTCAGTCCATATGTGTCTGTGGGGAGTACAGTTCATTTGGCCCCTTCTCGGTCTCTTCATTAATATCAATGTAACGTGCGCCCCTGTGTTAAACATATCAGAGGGTTCACACAAAGCGCTGCTATTAGAGATAATGACTATAATTGCAGCTATTGACAGATTAAAGGCCTCATCTGCCACATCTAAAGGGCTCCAGTGGTGTGCTGTTCCTCTGAGTCTTTTTGGAAAATGTGTTCCCATCTTTCAAGCACCGAACCAAGATGAAATAGACCAGGACAATGGCAAGGGGGCTCAAATATGTATATCTAGAGACAAAAGGGATAATGGAATATGTCTATTTTTAAATTCCAATCATCATTAAGATATGATTACACGAATGCATTAATGAACAATGGTCACTGTGGTATAGAAATAATTGGAGCTAATTAGTGATGAATGGTTCCTTAAAGTTGGATACGGATTTCAATTTTTAAAAGAACCGGATTGTTCTCTTTGTAATTTGTATGGATTTTTATACTGATAATGCCGAACACAAGAGTCAGCTCAGAAGCAGAGTAGGCAACACGAGTGAGAGATTTTTGCACCAAGAAAGATATTTGGCATCATAATAACGGCTTTTAAATTATTAACATTATTTTTATTTTTATTTTGATCATGCATCATTCCAAAAGGTAAACACACTCCCACTCTCAGTTTAAACCATTTTAAACACATCTGAGCCTACGTCACTTCTCTCTGTGATTAGTTTGTAGATAAAATGAGTTCTCACTTTGCCTTCTGTCATATAAATAGAAAATAAAACAGCCAGTCTTTTGAATGGCTCTTTGAAATTAACGGATCCAAAAGATTTGGATCCCATAAAGAAGCCGAAAGTCCCATCACTAAAGCTAATTGCAGCATATAGGAAATCATCTGAAGGGGATTGTCCAGTGGAAACTCAGTGTAAAGCCTCGACACTACACACTTGATTTTGATACTAAAGAAAAAAACAGACAAGTTACTTTTTTTAACCAAAGAATGACATTTTCAACATTTACTGCCATCTGATCTTAGGCTTGTTCAATGTTCAATTCTGTCCAATGTATGTGATTATTTTCTGTAGCAATACCTCAAGTTCAAGTGAGTTAAGTTCTCATTAGTTTTATTACTGACAACCCTTTTCTGAGTTCTTTGTTCTGATTCACATTACTTGTACTGTGTATTTTCAGTTCAGGTGATATTGTATAATTGTACGCAGCACTGCTGTTGTGACAGGCAGTGAGTAAACAGCTCAAAATATGTATAAAACCCATCTTGTGTGGAGAGTAAACTTGGAGTGTTAAGACTCCTCTTCTTCTCCATCCTTACACCAATCAGCACAGAGATTTAGATTGTGTAGTCACACTTCAACTAATAGCAGTCTATTATATACTTTAAAATATTAAGTGCTTAAATCACCCTTCTCTCAACTGTATTCTGACACTACATGTATTCACCAGCTGTGGTCCAGCAGCTGAAAAGAGTAGATCCAAGGCTCTTTAATTTCCCTTTTAATATAATTTTGGCTAATGCATATCTGTGAACTTTTTGCTTGCTTACAACAGATTTGCAAGTTTGCATAATAATGTTTGATTTATGACATTTGAGTCATATCTCTATAGAATTATGGTAGAAAGAACAACAGCTGTTCCTCTCTCACATCACTTAAATCCTCCCACATTTCCTCCAGTCCTGACACACATGTGACAGTAAGAGGCTGTAGGTGAGAGACAGGATAGAAGAGGCACAGCAGCTCAATAATTCATTACATGGAGGGCTCCTCTCAACTTCAACCTGAGTAAACTTCACCAAGAGCCACACAGAGAGTCACACTCTGGCTTAAGTGTTGCCCGGGGAACACAACTTCTTCACTTCTTCACTAAATCACTTCTTAAAGCTATGTTTAAAACTCTAAAACAGGATAATCTCAGTAAACCGTTAGGGTTATGTATAATACTGATACTTTGCAGCTGACTTTGCAGTCATCAACATTCCTTGGGAGTGAAGCTAACTGCGGCACTGCTCTGTCTGAAACTGTGTTAAAACAAAGCTCAGATTAAAGTCTAACTTGAGTAACAATCTGATCATAAAGAACTGACTTAACTAGAACTAAAACAAGTGAGTTAATTTGTGTTGTTAAACAAATCCCTCTCAAATACAGTTACAAGCTTGCCAGCTTTAACCAACAGTTTTTCAGTCACCCTCACTAGCTTAACTAGCATAACTCAATATAGTAATTACTGTGAGAGGCCCAGCTGTAATTATCAATCAGTAGTGTGTTGTTAATCTAGTACTGACCTCATACAGAGTGATAACTCCATTGGTCTCGTTGGGAGCTTTCCACTGAAGGAAGATCTTGTCCTCGTATGCCGTGTTCTGAAGAGACTCCATGGGAACTGAGCCAGGGACTACACAAAACAATCAAAAACAAATCAGATACACTCTAATACACATTAGAGTTTCACTCTGAGAACTACATGCAGGTTACCATGTGACCTAGCCAAGTTGCCTAGGCTGTCTGCTGGGGTACAAGAAAAAACTGCCATGTTTGAGCAAACCTGTGTTCAGAATAACTGGAAGAGTGACATGGGCTCCTATATTTAAAAGTGGGAGGAGAAAATGACTGAAAATGCAATGTGTAGAAGTACGCTGGAGAAGCTGTGACTGAGCAATGGGATAGTTTTGTGTATACATGTCTACAACATTTTAGTTTTAAAGCTACCATCTGCAAGTTTATTTGATCATTTTTCACAGGTAGACGTCAGATGTGAAACCTCCTCCCCCCGCACCCCTCACCTGGCCTTTGTTCAGGCTCACCTATGGTCCTTGATCTTCTTATGTCAGACTAAAGCTGGCACACTATCATACAGCAATAATGTAGATAGCATCTAGTGGTGAAATGTGAAAATACCGCAGGGTGGCTCAGCAAATCTGTTGTTTTTTGTGTTTTTTTATTATTATTATTATTTAATTTTTTTTTTTTCTCATGATATTTCGTATTATTTCAATTTTAAAATCACCCAGATGGTTGTGTAAAGTCATTATAATAAAAGGACTGCAAAGATGAATTTTATTGTAAGAAAAGTGCTTCAGACTAATTATAATCAAATCTACCCGGCAACCAGCATGTTGATGTAATGTTGGGTTTACTGGTAGACTCACACTTGGAAGTTCCATACAGGGAGAGGTGTCAGACATGTCAAAGCAGAGCACAGTACTGTAGTCTCACGTTTGAGCCACAGGCACTGAGTGAATGTGAGAAACGTTGGTGATCAGACAAAGGAGGCAGTGTTGAATTTATGAATAATATTTTTAAACTGATCAAACTCAAATGCAGTTGCAGTCTAATGATGACATAAAAAAATACCTTAACATAATAGACCTCAATCATATTAAAACCCATAGTGATTCTAAATTGATTAAACTAAATTACCTAAAAATCCATTTTGAAAATTCTAATTTGAAAATTAAATCGGTAATAATCCATCATGCTGTCTCATATAGAATAGGTTGTACCTCAGTGTTTCCCTCTGTGCATTTGTGTGTGTGTGGTCTATAAAGACATTAGCTACAAGCAGCAATTATCCTCTGTGTGAACAAGCGCTGCTCTGCTTCCTAATTACTGCATTACAATGCGGAGATTAAGAACGGTAAAGTAAAAACAATTAACCAGGAAACCATTAACAGATATGTCTCTAAGCCCTTGAAGGAGTTTCTTTTCCCAGTTCACTTTAGTCCCATTGAAAAGACCCAGATTCATGTGTATTCAGCAGATATAGGTGAAACGTTCCCTCAAGTGAAATCTGGAGCTTATTAGATCTGAGATGGGAGATGTACAGGAGCCTGAGGAGGGTGGATCATTAGAGTGTGTTTTATCAGTCTGATGGGGTGGAGAAGATTCTGGTTGAGAAAAGGGAAGCCTAAATACACTGTACATAGTTTTTTTGGGGGGTAGTGCTGTCAAAAGCATCAAAAATCAGATACCAATTGATACTAACACTAGAACTGAAACTTGATACTCATTTGAGCAGGTATCGATACTACAAAAGTCACATTCACAGGACAGAAATGGACCTTTCCTGAATAGCTTTAGAATGATCTTGAGCTGTATAAGAACAGGTATAAGACCACATGTACTAGTATACGCCCACTGACCACTATGAAACCTACCTGGACAACTGAGGGATAACACAGATATAAAGTTAAATGGTAATTTAAAATTAAACGCTACAATAGTAGTAGTACAATAGTGACAACACTAGTTTTGAATTAAATTGAACAGAGAAAGCTCAGGAAAGTCACCAGGATTATTAGCTACATGTGTGCAGCCTCAGAATGCAGGGCCCGTCCCTCTCAAGGCCAGATAATCAGATGCTGTTGTTGGTGTCAGATTGATACTTGCTCTGCTCTAGGCCAACTGTGCTTTTCTGTTCAATATTTAGCTTTAAGGTCTTTTCCCTGGAGGCGCTCTCCTCCACACATCCATTATTTAGTCTTAAGGCTAATTGAGCAGAGAGAATCCTTGAGCCACACCGAGACAGACAACATCACCAATACATCATCTACTTATATGAAGTATTCATGCTTTATCTCACTGGATAAGGTGAAAATATTGTGCCTTGGTAATAAGTCCATCCTATCATATTGGTGTCTTGGTGCAGTATCACTTTTAATTAGAGCTAGGAAAAATGTATCACTATTGTCTATTTCCTTATATTAATCAATCTTGATTTTGATCAGATTTTTTATTTTTTTATTTTCAAAATCAAAATTAAAATGTACCTTAGCACCGAAAAAATTAATTTCTTCCTCCAAAGTCTGATCTCAGCTCCAAACCACATGACTGTATTGACAAAGGCTTGGCTGTGGACCTCCCGATTAAAAACCCCGAACCATGTCACTGATGATTAGACATGACATAATTCACGATTCACTGGTTCTCTCGATTAATTGCTTAGCCCTACTTTTAACAAATTGTGAAGTTTGTCACCTTAAGCCTTTGTTGTGCATTGCAACTCAGCCCTGTTTGCAGTGTGTGTTCTCCAGCAGCATGAGCCTGATTGTGACATTTTTATCTTTTATAATGAAGACAGCTTTCTGTAGGTGGCCAGCAGTGCACCAGCTGTTTAGCAGGAATCATTGTAAGTCTAAGATTTATAGTTTTATAGGCATGACAAGTAAACCTTAAAGGGGCTATACTCGAATGAACTGATAGCCCCGTCAACGTAGTCCCTTCTGTCTCTGATGATCTGATGTTGAACTTTGACAGAGAAACAAATGGGATAGATGCAAGCAATTGTTTCCACATGGTTCTCACCCAGTGTTTTTTTTCTGATTGGATAAAATCAGTCTGTCAGTTGCTAAATTAGAAGTAATCAAGGAAGACATTGTATGCTTTTTTCAAGCAGTTAGTAAAAAGTATAGCATGCAGTGATAATTGTTTTGTTTACTGTAAAATTCTAAATTGATTTAGAAATGGGACGAGTGATTTCCTGTTAAAAATGTGGAATTGGAAGGGATAAATGCAGCTACTAAGAGTAGCAAGCATCAGATATAACATTAACCTTATGTGTCTGAGCCTGTTTATTATTATTATTCTTTTTAAATAAATCTATATGCAAGTCAGTATAGGAAAATGGCTGAGTATAGGGGTTAGGTAAAAACAGATATTTTCTGAGCACTCAAGCCCCAGATGCAGGACCATACAGGATTCCTCAAACATTAATAAATCAATCTACAGTAAATACAATTCTTAGAAAGCTAGGGAATAAAGGAATATCATTAAAACATGACTAAAAGCTCTTAAAAGATGTTTTTGGATTATATGTCCCCTTTAAAGTCAGACATAGCCCCTTTAAGTGTCAAATTTCCAAATAACATAGTGCTAAGGAGACTGAGAAAAGTTCTCACCATCCTCCTCTGTTTGCTTGACGATCTCCTCGCTCTCTTTGCTGCCTTCAGGGTTGGCCAGGACCAGTCGCAGCCTCACTGTTACAAAGGGCCTCAGACCTCTCAGAGTGTAATGGGACGAGGTCTGGATCAACTCTTCAGCCGAAAACTCCTGCTGGTTGAACACGTACTGGTACTGCACCTGGCAACACAGGAAAACAACAGGCTTTAAGTCCTGAGAGAGAGGAATATAATATGTTTCCCTTAGCCTTTAAATGTAAAATAGGCTTTCTTTTTTTTTTTAATTTACATAATGTCGCCTTAACATAAACAGTTGGCCACGCATCATAGTAAGGGGAGTGGTCTGGTATAGATGAAAATACATTCTTCCCTCCTTTAAGCACAACTAATTCAGTTTGAGTCATAATTGAGCCTTAACAGATGTTGTTGACACTGTCTTACCCCAGAAAAGTAAATTGATTTTTTGTCAATGTTAAAACACACCAGGCAGGGCTAGCATTGCAGTAGCATGTACCATGCAGCTACTGTTAAGTTTTGTGGATATTTATCCACACGTTAGCAGATGGAAAACTTTATTCTTCTTCATGTCTGTGTTTCTATATGGTGCAATATAACTCCTAAAGTATGCATTTGTTGTTGAACAGTGAATTTGTTTGTTTACCCCCACAGAGGTGTTCAAACCTTCTGTTAGGGGCGTTCCCAGGATGCCCACTGTATCTACATCATAATCGTGATACTCATTTCATTCCTTTTTGGCACTATCACAGGCCCTACTGGCAACATAACATCCTCTAAAATGAGCACTGTGTAACTCTGCTGTGTGTGCTGCTGACAGCTGATGCTAGTTAATGCAGTGCTTTCTCTGCACATTCTAATGAGTGTCCATAAAGTGTGACTCCTCTCAGTGTGTGGGGCTGTACTTACTGTCAGATTGTAGCTGTGGCAGCGAGTGACTGCGTATCCAAATGTCTCCCACTGGACAGTCAGCTGACGAGCCCTCACATCCACCACATTCACGTTCTGAGGCCCGTGCACTGGATCTATAACACACACACACACAGTACACTTTAACTTTCCCCTTCAATTACGGTTGGCTAAATTTGTTGCTAATTGTCACAGCCTAATGTCATGAGGTTCTGCTCGTGTTAGGCTCAAACGTCGCAATGACACTAATTGGACCTAATAGTGGAAACCAAGGGAATGCATAATGGTCCCAAACTTCTGTCTAAACTGAAAGCATTAGTGTAACCCCTTAAAGTGCATGTGACAGGTTAGACTACTCATTTCACTAAAACCTAGTTAACAGAATTGCATGTAATACTTTGCCAAAAGTCTTACATATTTCCCCAAGTTGAATAAGGTTCTCATTTTACCTCCTGGTGGGACATGAGCAGTAGATGTGCCCTTCAACCATAGACCGTATAGATAAATGGACATAGCTAATGCACAAGCCACCACATTCCAAATAGGAAGTGATCATGGGCGAGCTCACGGCTTCATTGAATCTGGCTCAAATTCAGTTTACATTAAAATGTTTGTAGTAACCCACTCTACTTGATCCTGGTATTTTTATTTTGTTATTGTTTCAAGAAATCAAGATATAAACATTAATAACAGACAAATCTAGCATCTTCTTTCTTCAAGGTCACTCCTGCTAGCACCCTCCCTGCTAAACCAAAGTTGCGGGCAGGAAGGGGCATTACATCAGCAGCCTTGCTCCAGATTGGCTCTTTGGTTGCTATGACACTTGCGATCAAAGTTCCAAATAAGGAACTTGGCTCCAAATTCTCCATTTTAACTGCTAGCCTTGAGCTTCATTTGACTGGAGATGAATGCTATAGGTGAAACTCATTTAATCCACTTCTTTATACAGTATATTCAACACACAAACAGCATACTAAAAAGGAACCAAAGCTCATCTAATAATAGTTTGCTGAAGGCAAATAAATGACAAGACCTTAAAATTTGGTTATAAGAATAATTAAACTGTCTTTGTCATCAATACACCAAATCTCATCCAAAATACTTTGAAACCCTGCGCTACTTCCTGTAAACGTTTACTTATCAACTTTTCTTCAGAAATTGGCACTTGATGGTAACAAACCATAACCAAAATTGACTGCAGGCACTATTCTACAAAATAAAATAATTATAAAAAGATGAAAACCTGTCATGCACTTTCAAGAGGGGCTATACCGCTTAGATCACTATGTTACCCTTTATTGTTTTGAAAATGCTATATTCACCAAAAATAACATATTGACATGTTTAATAAGTTTCAGTTTCGCTTTGAGTCACTCCCACCTACAAAGCACTATCACAACAGAATCGGTGTGAATTTCTCTAATAAAATTACCACACATCGTATCAGGTTTGTGAAGTTGTAGTGTATTGTTTTTTGTACCACTTTTGTATGTTTATGGAAAATTGTCAGGCAGGAGCATGGGTTACGTAGGCTTGTGGGTTGAGCTTTGGACAGGCTCATACTGCTAACCACAAGGAACTTTAAAATAGGGCACGGTGAGAGATTGCAAGATGACTCAAACATTCATGGATGACATCTAAATTCTCTTTAGGCATGTTTTTGATGAGGGAACAATGTTATAACATGGTAGAAAGCTGCAAACACATACATTTTGCATAAGATCACTTCTTCAAGAGTGAAACAATATTTGGTTGTGCCAACATGCTCCGTAATCATGGATAATATACAGTGGAATTAGCCAGTGCCGCCATCTGGGATTAAGAATCGGTATACTGGTTTAAAGCGTCTGCTACTGTTCTTAAAAAGACTAAAGTAATCCAGATTCTGCAGAAGACTATGAACAAGGACATTTTACAGCCAACAAACAGCAGGAGGGACCCAGCACAGAGCCACTGATACAGACCTGTTTTCTGTTACTGAACAAACTACTGCAGTCACATTGAAACTGATGGATTTTCTTAAAAAGGACTTGTCAGCCTGTAAACTTCATATTGATTTCTGTGTGGACACGTAGAAAACGCCTGAAGTCAGTGAAGCACAAATGAGATTGTGCTGTGTTTGATGACAAAGGAATACGAGACATGTGAGAGTGAAAAGGTTATGCTTTTGTTGTTGTCGCATTTGATTGAAATATAATTGGATTCAATAGAAATTCAATGCAGTTTTTATAGCAACGCAAAATGCTTACAACTTAATAGTACTACAGGAGTGGTTGCCAGTTTGTGTAAATAATTCTTTATCTGTTTCTGCATGGCTGAGACAATGTTTATATTTTAAATCACAGAGCGCTAGGGTTGAACAATCTGAGGAAAAAAAAAAAAGTTCTGTCAAAAACTGAGAATGTGATATAAGTTTAAAAAGCGCGATTCTTTCCAGGGTGCACATTGTAAAATTGTCGATTTGGATGAATATTGCAATTTAAAATGTGTAAATTATAACATAACAGTCCACGGGTGTCATAAAGTATAAGCAGACACAAGCACAATGTCTTTTTTAACTTTTGAGAGAAGACTTAATGAACAAATGAATATAAGAAACCCATGCATTTCAGAACATGTTTGTAGAGGTCTAAACAACAGGTACAAAAATGTACAGAATATTTAGACAATAATAAAATGCAAAAAACAAAATAAGTACAGCCTTCACGAATTGAGAACTGCCCAGACTCAAGTTACAGAACTCTACAATATGAAACAGAAGCTGTTCTTGAAGAAAAGCAATAAATCAAAATGGCTCCTGATGCATTGTTTCCCCAAACTCCGTGATCAGGTTAGTCTAATCTGGTTTGTACATGAGTCTGTGGAGAAATAAGAGCCATTAAACCCACTATGACTCCTATCAGCAGCCTCTTAATCCACAGTCTTTGGGTCGGATCCAAGATAATCTGGAGATAATCTGCTCTGGGATCAGGGGGAGGGCCTCTGCTCATTTTACAAGGACCACATGGGGGGTCAAGTGGAGGAGGGAATTCAGTTAAATGAACAAAGCCAATACCAGATTTGTGATAATTTACAAATCAGATTAGGATGATTGTTTTATTGTGGATGTTTTGAACCACAGACCACAGCATGTATAGATTTTAAAGGTTCACTATGTAATATTTTTGGTGTAAAGTCGCCAACTGCATGTCCTCCATGGAGATGATGTTGCTCTGCTTGGAATATTCTACAGTTTGACACTAAATGTATAGATCTTGTATTTATTCAGTTAGAGAAAAAAAAAATTTTGAAAGTAGGGTTGCACAATTTTGGATTACGATTAGATTTTAAATGTGTTTAAAAAGTAGGATTGTTCAAAGTGCATAATGTAAACAATTTGAGGAGCATTAACATTTGAGGAAAGACTGAAATCTGAACTGATAAACTAACACAAAAATCACATGCATTTCAGAACATGTTTGTGGAAGTGTAAACTACAGGTACAACCAGATTCTTCCATAAAACTGTTGTATATTTTGGTCTTTGTAGAGGATAATTTAGCCTTTGCGCTTTGTTAACAGCGCCTAAAAATTGCAATTTTGATTTGAAAAATATGCATTCTTTGGCCCTCTCTCCAGGAAATGCAACATCACCTCCATGGAGACAAGAAAGTGAAGAACGCTCCACCAGAAAAGTTACATAGCGCTAGGGATGGGACGATATGCCATAATATCGCTAATCTTGATTAAAAAGGTCCGCAATTAATCGTTTGTGGCATTTTTTAATAATCAAGATCATTGCACTCTCAAGAAGGTGAAGTCTGATGTGTGGAATTATTATGGCTTTGAAAAACAAGACCAACAACGTGATGAGCCACCAATCTGCAGAGAACCTTGGTTTAAAGATTACCGTGATAATATCGTTAATCACAGTTATTTTGGTCAAAATAACTGGGACTCTAAATTTTTATTTTAATTTGAATTTTTACACAGCACATCTTAAAGTTGTTGTCGAGCAGAGTAAAATATTTTAAAATCAATCATTTATGGAGCACAGCAGTGACCGTCCACCGTTCTAGAATTAAATTTCCCATAAATTTTTTTCAAGTTCAAAAGCTCGCTCAAGGTTAATCATCTATGTGGTAAGTAATGACCACAAGGCCTGTCATTTAAGTTAAAATCTGTTTCTGAAACTTTATAAACCACAATTTTATTAAAACCTTCTTGCATTTTAAGCAGCTTTTTGGACTTAAAACATCCGCCTTATGGATATTACTTTCCACATAGCTGGTTAGCCTCTGATGGCTTTGAACTCTTAAATATTTAAATTTTTTGAAGTTCATGGGAAAAATGAATGGATAATTTACTTCCAGAACCTGAGCAGACAGTCACTGTTGAGCTCTATAGCCGATGTCGAAAGAGACAAAAACAAAAATCAGGGAAGACACTTTGGACAGAAATGAGATCCGTAAATAAATCAGGCTGCTGTGCAGATTTTGAGACGTTTTTCTTCTCCTCAGAGTCCCAGAGCCAAATCTGCTCAGCCTCATTAATCAGGACAGGTCAGGGTCACCATGTTTTCACTGACCCGCTGTGAGCAGGGCATTCTGGGTAGGGTAGTTTTGAGGCAGGTTCCTGACAGAGGTGTTTGACTCTCCCCTCAGTGAACCTGGAGAGGCGAGCTGAGTGATCAATTAACTTAAATTGTGGAGCAGTTTTATACACGACACGCACATTTTTCCTATCGTTAAAAGATTTTTTAAATGATTACAAATAGTTGGTGGACTGTATTTTTAATGTGTGCGTTCAAATTATATAAATCTATGATTGCATAAAGGCAACTACTGTACACAAAGTGTATATTTGTTGTTGTTTTTTTCTAAAATTCAACCTAGCCGTACACTGTAAAAAAAAAAAAAAAAAAAAAAAAACTCTGTAAAGCTTACTGTTAAATACTGTAAAACAACTGACTTTAACTTCTGAAATAATTCACTGTCTGGAATAAAATATTATCTCATTTTTAAAGTACTTTTTTGCTTACTGTCTGTCACAAAGATCATTTCCCTACAATATATTGAATTGTGGTTTATTTAATGGAAATATATTTTTTTCACATACTTTCAGTAAAATGTATGGCAATAGTCTGTCAACTTAAATACCATGTAAAGGTTTCTGGAAATACTTTCAGTAAATTTCAATCATCACGATAAATAATCAGAATACTAGGAATGTGTTAGGAAAGTCAGGCTTATGTTGCGACCACTGTAAACTTTTAAGACAGTAGATCAAAATATAGTTTTGTTTTAAAGCACTTGGCAAGAGAAATACTGTCAAATGTTTTTTTGATTACTCAAAGAGCATATGGGTTTCAAATAGAAATAAAAAACACATTATAGTCTATGTTGGAACTGAAGAGCTAACAGAGGCGTTAGCAAATAATGAGGAGCAGCACAAACATAAGACAGCAGGATTGTAAACGGTGGAGGTGCTTAGGGAGGAGGTGAGATTGATTCCTCTCCAGCTCCTCCTGCTCTGCTCTGCTCTCCCTAAAGCCTCAGATGAATGGCTCTATTTGTGCTGCTCGTTCATCAGATTGCAAGGCTCCCCCAAACACTGCACTAGACCAGAGGCTGCACACATGTCTGCCTGCTGCACTTACAGTAGGCCCAGGAGGGTGCTATTGGCAGAGAAAAACAAGTTTGTCTGAAGCAACAACAATAGGGAATAACCTCAAACTAAAATAATTACGTTTGTGTGAGGCGTATGGTATATGGCGTGGTATAAACCATAATTGCATGAAGCATAAGGTAATTTTCGAACCTTGCCAGCAGGATGAATTCTGACAATATTTGATAGTTCACAAAAACAACGAGAATCCATCTGGCCTAGCCCTAGCTACTGCAATGGGATGTACTTAAACTAATTTGCATTTGTGGACAGGAACAATGTCTGTGTTTTTGTCTCAACGGAATTTAACCAATGTTTGATTCTCAACTTGTTCGGCCCTGTGACACTTCAGATTTTAATATTCTTCCGGATATTCTGCCTTGTAACCTAGTACAACTTTTGCCCAATTGACAGATTCTCATTGTTCTTTTTTAATGGAATCTACCTGGGCGACTGAGGTATTACACAGACAACATATAAATATAGTTTCCATATACAGTATGTGCATTATGTAAGTTTTATGGTGGAGGGTCTAAAATGTTCTTGTATCCGTGGAGATACTAGTTTTACTTAGAATGTTCTAGAGTATGGAAATCAGACTCTATGGAGACAAGCACGTGACAACAATAAAAACACCTGTAATTGAATAAATGCTTCCGGGTGCAATACAATGCTGTGGAACATTCCAGACAAAGCAATAACATATCCACAAGACAATTGAACCGCCTGCTACGATGGTGAAACGCCAAACAGGTAGAGCCCTGGTGCGTGTCTTGTGCTAATGGAAAACAGTCCAGTCAGACAAATAGGCCTCACAGTTAAACAGCGGGTGATCAATGCTACATTAGCCTAGCACCGTACACACCGGCTCACTGTGCTCAGGTCAGGTGCTTTAGCGATAAGCTGTGTCTCTCTAATGACTGCAACACAAACTCTTTAACACCAGTGGAAATGGGCTCAGGAGTCAGGGGCAAAGGGGGTCCGAAGGGGAAAGCGTAGGCAGGGACCGTGGGCAGTGTGTGGTGTTTGTAAATGTGGAAGGGTCCTGAACAATGAGTATCTCTGTGCTGGATCTAAGCTCATCAGAGTGCAGAGTGGCATGCAAATGAAGAGCAGTGGTCTGAGAAAGATATCTTATCTGGTGAAATTGAGTACTTGTTATTCATATTTTAATCATGCAATATATCATATGTTTTAGTATCTAATTGTGACCCTAACCCTGAGCCATTTCTAAAAATGGGGTTCATACTTGGTACTGATTTTATACCATAATGATACAATATCAGTTTCAAATTCAAATAACAGCACTTTATGAAATTACCACATGATCTCATCTTAAGAGCTAAACCATTCTAAAACTCTTCATGAAAGGTCAAAGATTTTCAAATTAATGTATTTTTTTTCCACTGTACATACCTGTTCAAATTAGTATCTAGTTTCTTGCCTGGCAAATCCCGAATGAGATCTCTCTGCATTTTTTATATGTATGGATATCAGTCCCCATACTCTCCTTCGCAAATTGAGCCAGAATCAAACATGATCATGTAATCAGGTGTATATTTTTTGTCAGTTTTTGGCTAGATTTAAGCCATTAAGGTTGAATGAATAACTTCTATGACTCATTACAGATGCAAACTAACTAAAGTGTTTCATTCTGCCATTTATTTATTGCAGATTTTATAACACTTTTATAACAGTTTTGTACATAGAATACTTTTTGTGTTGGTTGCTAGCAAGAAATGTATAACAAAGAAATGGTTATCACAGGAAAGACCAAATTTGACAACATAGTGGGAAATAACAGAAATGGAAGAGATGACAGCTTTGGTAAATGACAAACAAGGTTGGTTTGTGTCCTGTTGGGAAAAGTGGATGCAAATCTAAAAATGCTCAATTTTATTTAAGAGTGTAACTAAATAGATGATTGATGTACAGTTTGTGGTCGTTCCCTTCTGTTCCATTTGTGTTATGTTTTCTGGTAGAAATGATGAGAATGGGTCTTGGGAAGAGGAAAAAAATGTCCCCACATTGTAAAACACTAAGAAGAAGAAAGAAGAATAGTTTTTGTGGTCTAAATCTGCTCTTGGGTCATTATGTCAGTGGTATAAATTTGTTCCTGTATTATCATTTATTATCTATATTTACTTCAGCAATGTATCAAACTTCTTTATCATGACAGGGATAACGAAAAGTATTGAAGTGTGTATTCTCGATCCCAAACAATCCAGTTTCAATTCTAGTTTTATCAAAAAGTCTTAGGAATATGGGTTGTAAAAAATAAAATACATGCTCAAACTTGAAAATGTTGATCTTTTAAAATTTTGTCCTGAAAATCTTGTATAAAATAATATACAAATGAGATTCAATGGAAACCTCTGCTATGTTGTCTGTTATGTCTGTATGTCGGTTATGAGAAATATAATTGGCTGAGTGACATTACTTTAATAGCCTTTTATTTCTGAGCCTGCAGCTTCTTCTCATCCTCAATCTCTCCATGTTTCATCCCTCTGTCTGTCTCTCCAGGCTGGGCTCTGTCTCGCTCATTCCCAGTTGAACCTTGGGCCAAACATCAATCTCCTCATTACACCATTGAATCTTGAATCTCTTATCTCCTCCAGCTCTTCTCCTGTCTCTTTCTGTTTTGTCTATTTGTGTCCATCATTCCAGTATCCCATAAGAGAAATAACAGGAAACCGTACGGGTCACACACTAAGAACAAACAAAACACAGATCTTTTTATTACCTTACGGTTCACGCATGCAGATTTAGCTTTTTTCCTAAACCAGCTATGACGCACATCCCAACCCCCATTGCTTTTGAAATTGTCTCTGCCTTAGGCTCTGATGGTTTTAATAAAGCTGGATATGAAATAGATTACCACTGTGCTCTATCTTGAATAATATTACAGCTTTTTTAACAGATATTCTCTTCAGTAGTTCCTTAGAAGATTGGCGATTTCTTTGTTTTAGTTGGAAAACAAATGTAAATTAACTAAGAGATCAGACAATGTGGAGAAAATTTGGGGATTTGTTTAGTACAAAATATGGCTGTCCTTTGAAAGCACTGTAGTTTTTTAAGTACCCGTGACAGACTATGTAGCCTATTTCAGCATATTCACATTCGTCTTAATCTTCCTAAAAAAATGACAAGCAGGTCAAAGTTGGACCTGTATAGTTTTAGAATAGCCCATCTATATCTGACCATTAAAATAAACAGCTATTTTGTGTTGAAAACTATGTTCAGTTTGTTGAGTCTCGAGCCTTTTTCTTATTAAATAAATATAATCTTGGTAGTATAAAAACACTCCAATGAGAGTTGGTGTAATCCTGCATTCGTCCAAGAGTGGTAGGCCTGTCACAATAACAAATTTTGAATCGTGGTAAATTGCTGGGCTGGAATATACGATAATACTGAAACTACTTTATGCCTCTTGCCATGTGGATATAATAGTTATCTTTCACAGACCTAGGAAGTGGCTCAAGGTAGAAGAGGTTTCAAAGGTAGCCATCTCAACGCTGATTTCAAAAATAGTGTCCAGATGAGTACCAAACCTTTTGTACCTTTAGCTACAATGAGATCATAATAAAACCATTAGGATGATGAAAACCACCATCATTGTCTCCTCCTAACAGCAAACCCACTCTATCTCTTCTTTGTTCTTTCCGACTGGCCCTTTGACCCTCTCTGCCCCCCAGAGGCTTCAGCAGAGGAATTGGGATTCTAAGATGTCTGGCCTGCTCTGTGGGAACCAAACACAAGGCAGTGGGGAAAATTCCAATAATACCTTAAAACCGCACTCGGCCAGAGAGACTTAGACTTCCTTCAAATTATTTTTTCATTAAATTTTTTGGCCTGAGGGGGACTTATAATGGGAGATGAAAGAGTGAGAAAAGATGAAGAGAGCTTTATACACTGGTAATATGGATTTAGATTGTTTTAGAAGTAACAAAACCCATTTTTTCCTTTTATGGTAACTGGCAAAGTGCTATTTTAGTTTGCGTGAAGGGCTTGTTGACTGTTAAAATTGCCAAAAAAAAAAAAAAGTAACTAGTTTTAAAAGATAATTAAAAATAGATTGGTTCATTTAAAAGTAAGGCGGCATAATATAAAAGGGTTGCACCAAGGGTACAGAGATTTGTTTTTTAACATTAATTTTTTTTTTTTCCTGTTCAAGCCTACGTTTTGCCTTGTTTTGATCATTGTTTTGTTTTTATTGTGACAGTTTTGTTAAGTCGTTTGCTGTCTTTTGCAATTTAACTAAACTAAAGATCAGTTTTAGATTCATTAAAAATACTTGGCAGGAGACAACATTACATGATGAGTAGCATTCTAAACAGGACTCATAGACTGTATATATAAATGAACATAGCTAGCCTGCTACCTGCTTGTTCCAAATAGGAAGTGAACATTGGCGCTATTGGTTCAGTCGACTCTGGCTCCCATTCACTTTACATTGAAAAATGGTCACCCCTCTCTCTGTTGCTGCTGCTGTAAGCCTCATTATTTTGGTCTTAACATCCTGGTGTTTTTATTTTGTCCATATATCAAGATGAGAACATTAATAACAATAAGACAACGTCTTCACTCCTACAAGATTTGTCCAGTTGACAGATTTAACTTCGTTGTTTGCTATGGATCAGACCTGGACGACTGAGGGTCTACACAGACTTTTTTCTCATATCTTGCAGCCTTATTTAAGAGTTAACTGAATAGGATACAGGTTCAGTTGTTTACACATGTTGTATTTCCCTGATGCTCAGTGCTGTGTGAGCTCCTCCACAGAAGTGATGTACGAGTGCCCAGAGATCAGTGTGGTCCAACAGAGCCGTGCTGTCCACTCTAAATCACACTCTTTATGGATGTGGCCTTCAGACATGAGGCGAAGCAGCACATGCTCAGCTCTGCTCATGGACCTCCACACTGGCCTGTCTAAATCTTTATGTACTACAGTCTGATGATTACTGTGTCAACATGTGGTTCAATAGGTGAGAAGAGAGAGACATGTTTTGGGCTTAACATTTATCGAATATACATTTTATTTACACGAGCAAGGATTTTTCTCTTAAGATATCGTTTATTTACGTGTTTACTGCCACTATCATGCTTTAGGGCATCTGTTCTCAAACCATGGTCCGTGTACGACTACTGGTAAGCAAGCTCCTTCTGGTGGACAGTACAGTTGTAATAATTATTTGATTTAAAGTACATTTTTGTCTTCCATTGAGTGAGTTCTAGATCTGGTTTAGCCCTAATTTATACACAGACTAGTCCTAGACCTGTTTAAGATCTGGTGGTGCTTGGAGAGACAAATTTTTCCTTTGGTCGTACTTGCACTGCTTTAGAGCTATTGTGAAATGCAGTGGCCTTCAGTATTGTTGTGGTCTTTTTTTGTAAAATATATCACACTAAAAATGTATTAAGGAGACATGCGAAATCATAGGATGTGTATCAAGTTAAAATGACTGTTTTGTGATTTTTGATTATTACTGCATGCCATGTTTTTGAATAGAACACATTCTGTAACCCTAATTCTGCTCATATCTTTGAAGAGCAAAGATTGTAAATTGAATTGTAACAACTTGTTAGCTAGTGCCTCAGAGAGTTTAAATGTATTTAAGTTTTGTAAAAGGTAATTGAAGGAAAATACAAAAAAAAAAAAAAAAAAAACTCCTAAAAACTAACAAACATTAACTAAATCATAATATCTCCCTCCCTAGCGCTGAGGACATGAAAGTTCTTGTGATCAGAGCTGGTGTAAAGCGTCAGAGATCTCACACTCTGCTCTTTGATCTGCTCCTGAACCTCACATCTGTCAGAATATGTTTCAAATGAGTCCGAGTGAGCCTTCATGTCTGTCACAACACCTCTGCTCTTACTGCTGAGAGCGCCGTGCCTCTATCACCTTCAATAGACTCCAGGGATCGCACAGCAGATCATGAATGTCGGAAATACCAAAGGATGATTCAAGAGCTCTAGTCGACTAAAGACATTCTTAGTTCAAAGCCTGTCAACATTATTAGGATCTCACGCCATAAAAAAGTAAACAATGAAGTACTAGTAAACACCATATTCTTAAAGGTGAACTATGTAACTATTCTGGCGGAGATTACACCATGTGCTACTCTCCATAGCATTTATTTCATTTGGTGGATTTTTATTGCTCTAAAATACCTTGGAAAAGACACATGCTTACCCCGAGTGGGGTCCCTTCTCCACTCTCCGTCATCCACTGCATTCTGTTGCAAACAATTGAAGCTCGGTGAGGCCAGCAGTTATCGTGGCTAATCAGCAACCAGGGACAATATTTTAAAAACCAAGCATGAAACCAAACAGCCAGTCAGCAGCAAGGTTGTTAAAGGTACACGCCCCCTCCCGCTCACATCTCTGGTTTGGCAACGAGACTGTCAATCAACCTGTTGAATCAACATTGGCGGGAGCAACCTTGGGGAAAGCAGGCACCTGATTGGTATGTTATTAATTTTCATATCTTGATTTAGTGAAATAAAAAGCCCAGGATCCTGTATAGAGGCTTAAATTCAAAATTTTAAGACCAAAATGACGAGGCTCAGAGCAGCAGTTACAGAGAGGGACAATGCTTTTTCAATAGAAAGTAAATTGCAACCAGAGCTCAAAAGAACCACTTCACACCCATAATCACTTCCTATTTAGAATGTAGCAGCTAGCGGGATGGATATGTCCATTTATATCTATAGAGCCCATGTTTGTCTCCATGGAGAAAGACAAATTTAAAGCCATAGTATCCAAGATTTTTGGTAAAGCTATAAAATCTCCATGGTGCGCATCCACTGAAATCACAGTGCACCTTGAGTGAAAAGGCCTATCACTCCCAAAACTCCAACTTACTCCCTCCATGTCTTTTCCTTTATGCTGTTGTTCATATGAATCCTTATAATCTTTTCTAGGTCGACTAATAAAAATTCAGACACCATCGACTAAAGTACTATAGCCATACAAGGGTCTTAATTCATAATCCAAAAACATTAATTTTGTTTTCTTTTATACATCAGCAACTTGGGTTCTTTTTTAAAAACAATACAGTAGGAGATGTATTTACCGTTTACATGTTTCGGCTGCTAGCTGCAAGCCATCTTCAGAACTGTCACCAGTGTTAATGGTGACATGTCGTATATCAACCACGCGCAAGTCATTGGATCAAAAAACCACAAGTTCAAACAGCAGAACGCAGAGACGTCTAAAATCAGAAAACGGGGCACAGACACCATCGTCCATGATCACGGGCTGTTCTTCCTTACACACACCTGGGATACCCGCCTCCAGAGATCACTGGGTGACAGAAGCCGTGGTCAGTGTGAGCGACCTGCCAGGTGCCCTACAAGAAGTAACAACAACTGATAGATGATAGTTCTCAGCTACCAGCCAAAATATGTCAATAAGGTAAATACAACTCCTACTGTATTAACTTTGAAAAGAACCCAAGTTGCTAATGCAGTCATAATTCATTTTACTGACGGATATTCTATTGAACTCTTGAGCTAACCTACGAAATATGTCTATCCACAATGTCTTAATCCACTCAGTTTACAAGTCATAAGTTCCGGCACAAAAATCTGCTACCTTTACTTCTCTCCTGCGCCACTCAAGAAAAATCCTGTCATTACTGTGATTTCCAAGGGCTCAATCTTCCAATCAAATACTTTTACAGTCTTTATATCTCACTCCTACACCATGTTGAACCATCTTTCTCACTACACCTCTTTCATTTTGATCTACAATTTCTTATTTTTCTCATTTATAACCATTTTTAACATCTACAACCTCATATCCAGACTTTCCCAGCCTCTCTCCTCTTCACTAATCTTTGTATCTTTGACTGTTCTTAAACCCAAAGGCCTATTTAGCTCCCACTCCTCACCCTTTTCTCCTGATGTGCTCAGACACAAAGAAACAGGCTTGTTGCCGTGGAAACAATGCAAAGCTCTCCCAATCGTCCAATTACAAAAGTGCGCAATTAAAGGAGACTCCACATGCCGCAGTAGCCCACATCATCTCAGAGAAAGCCCTCTGACTTAGCTCAGAGTTTGAGTGTTTGCTCATTAGAAAAGTGCTTTCTTAATGTGGTCTCTGCCTGATGGTCATGGGGCACTGCAGACTTCCAGGAAACAATTACAAAGGTTCCATTATAACCAGAAAAGTAGATAAAATGAGTGATAGGGTTAGAGGTGGGCAGATGATTAAAATTAAAAAAAATACTGTGATTGTTGTTTTCAATTGATGCAAAATTTGAGAGAAGGATGAAGAGTGAGATTGACAGGTGGCTTGGTGCAGCATCTGCAGTGATGCAGTCGCTGTATCGGACGGAGATATCAAAAGGCAAAGTTCTTGATTTACCGGTCAATCTACTTTCCTACCCTCAGCTATGGTCATGAGCTTTGGGTAATGACCGAAAGGACAAGATCGCGGATGCAAGTGTTTGTAGTGAGTTTCTGTGAGTGAGTGTCCTGGCCACGTCCCACTGAGATGGATGGATGAATATCGAGTATATTGCTTATTTTGAAAATACTGCAAAAATAACTAATTAAAATGAAAAAAAAAAAGTATTGTTGCGAGTAAGGGTATAAAGTCATACTGTAATTTATGAAATATTGTCTAAAATATCCTTACCAGTATACTTCCACAAATACCCTTAGTAGGATGTGTATTACTGTTTAGGTGGGGTTAGAAAGAGTTGAAAATGTAGATTTGGCATAGGGGTGGTGCAAATTTAAAGGGGATGTTAAATGGAGATAGACTTTCTGATATATTCATGCAAGCAAAACCATAATATGTAAATTGTAAATTCCCATTTTTAGCACAAAGGTTCAAACACTGAATCATTACAAACCCAGTCAGTCTGAGATGTAATCAGAGGCAGCCAACAACATTTTAAAATGTCAGATGTATCTTTCATCTTAGTATGCACAGGACAACGACCAGTACTCTTCCCACAAACAGGCTTTGGTTGAAGTTGAGACAAATGTGCACTTAAGCCAATTTGACATTGAATTGTTTGCAAAAAGGAGACATAGCAAAGTGTGTGCATGTGTGTGTTACAGAACTACCCAAGTAATTTGAGGTAAAATGTGAAATATTGTGGTTGAGAATTCTTTAAGTCATATTACGCAAGCTTGGCCTCCTCCGCACACTCTATGGCCTCCACACCTACACCAATGTTTACCTGTCAATATTTCACATATCCATTTGATGGAAAAAGACAGTTTATCTTTAACCATGTGTGATTATTGGAGACTGCACTTTAACACATCACTTACCATTAAGTCAGGGTTATTTGAGGCCATGTATACCCTATAACATACTGTGCAAGATATTACGCTTGCTTTGTAAACTTCCATTTCTGCCTAGTGATTAGTTACACACTTGCCTCTAAAATGAGTCTTGTTGGAGGTTTAAAATCCCTTTGCTGTTGATGAAAACACATGCGCTCCCATATTTGCCAGTCCCTTGGTGTTACTCGTGCTGCCTCCTCACAGCTCTCAAAGTGTTGATTACAGCCGCTCCGCTGGTACCAGGCTCACACTGTGCATCAGTGTAAATGTATGTGACATGACTGCAGCTCAGGGCCCGCCTGCAGACAGCACTGACCATATGACCTCTGGACCACAGCCTTTTGTTAGGCTGAAGAATGGAGGATTGGAGTTTTTCAAACACTTCACACTTGTTCATCTCCAGACAGACAAACTTCTCACCTCCATCTTCACTTGTGCTGCACCGTGGCACATGTAACACCTCTCAGATTAGAGCTGGTTACTAGGAAGATTTAATAGTGTTAGAATTAGTATCCAGGAAGATTAGAATGGGGTTAAGGTTTGATTGGTGCAAAGTCAAATGAGGCTGTTTTGCAGCACTTTGTGTATACATTTTGTTAATAGTGTGTCGTACTCCTCCATATGGTTGTGCAAAAAGAATGTGCAAATGGAAGGATGGGAATTAGTATATGTTTAGGTACATGACCTTCTTCATCAGGATTTCATTTTCTGTGAATACATTTTTATCTAGCACTTTTTTTACTTTCAAGGTACTCAAACACTTTACATTAAGGAATCACTCACCCATTCACACACACAACCACATACAGCACTGAATGCAGACACTGGGGGCAAGGTGAGTTAGGGGTCTTACACAAGGACACAACAACAGTATTTATCTGTGGGAGCTGGAATCACACTGCCAACCTGTGGGTCAGTGGATCTGATAGCTCGACCAATGATATTTATGTCAACAACAGGATTGAAACAACCAACCTTCTGATCAGTGAACAAATACTCTACCAACCACGCTACTGCGCCTTCGACAGAGATGAACACGATGTCAAACTGCAAGTGAAGTGGATCTGGTATACTTCAGAATAAAACCTGCCTACACTAACGTCATCATATTTAATGCACCTACCTAGGCTCAAATTAGTAGGTTCACACCACTATAACTACACACATTCACCAGCCTTACAATAAACACAGTGATTTTGCTGCATTTATTTGTGCCTGAACCCTGGTCACCACAATAAAATACACCATTTAACAATTCACCTGACCCTACTTTTTTAGAGTTGATGTGCATTTATTTTAAATAAATCTAATCACAATCGAATAAATCTAATCACATTTCTTTCAGGGCTTTTATTATCCGCACACCAGAAAGTAAAGCTAATGCACTTAATAATTTCTAAATTTGCTTTATATTTAATGACTGCAATATTACATATATTGAGGCTTGAAAAATAATTGACTAGGGTTATTATTTTAATGCAGTTAAAAGTATAAAATATGCATGTACCTCAACCAAGACACAAGCCTCATGGGGCCAGAGGAAATGCTGCTATACATTTTTAGTAGTGGTTTGTTGCTCATTATTTTCTTGGAGGTTCGACATGAACTGCCACAGGATTTTACAGTCCCCTTACAAAAGACACCAGGGATCCATCTTTGATCTTTTTAGAGTTTGATGCTGAAAGGGTCGTCTCTTCACTACGTCCAAACTGCTTGGCTCAGCAGAAAAACAGCAGCAGACTCAGCCGATTCACTCTGAACCCGACAGGTGAATTAAAAATCCATCTTTACAGGTCAAAGTATTTTCTACACTCACATTACCATCTGTCACATAAACATCAGTTCAGAAGAAATGGTTTGCATTAAGAACATGCTTCCACAAAATCCATAACCACAGGAGAATTCAGCCCTTCACACGTTAATATCTGCTACAATAAAAACACAAGAGAAAGAGATGCTGCGCAGATTTATGGACAGCGGCTGAATTTAAAGTCTATCTTTATGAGCTTAAGTATTAGCCAACACTTACATTATCAGTCATCACATAAAACTGTAAAATTTATAAGGAAGGGCAGCGGACGGTGAGAAAAGTGGATGAGTTAAATATGTTTTTGTACTTTGAAAAAATGTATCGCTTAAAATGTTAAAAGGATATTTATAAGTACTTGGAACAAAGCCAAGATTCAGGTCTATGTTCCAGGGTTGAGAGTAAAAAGAATGAGATTGAGAAAAAAAATGAACTCCCAAGTGATTCAAAAAGCCAAAGATGTGACGATTCAACAAAATAGCAAGGACTCAATGCTGCTCCATATGTCCGAGAATTATCTGTGAAATTACTGCTAAAAATATAAGAATCAATCAATCAGAAACAAGCAGACATGAGTATCATATTGAAAAATGTGGCAGACGAAATTAGGAAGAAAGTTAGTGGGTGAAAAGGTGTAAAGCATTTGATGATAAATCAATAGTTCTCAGGGCTGTGTCCTGGCTGCACCTCAGGCAGAAGTGAGACTTGTTTGGAGCTACTCGTCTGTGGCCTCCTGTGGCTTTCACCAATGTGCTACACAAGCTAAACACAGAGGCCCTGGAGCAACCCGCTGACATTTTGAGGAGAAATGGGCCGAGTCCTATTTTGAGTCATGGCTGAGCTGCTAATGGGTCAGTGCAGGCAGTCCACATCCCATGGTCCCCTGCTCTAGGAAGTCCATACACTGACTTCAACGCTCAAAATGGCTTCACATCATGCAAAGTTTTTAGCATCATTACAACTGCTCCATATTCGCTACTGCTGCCAGATGCCATGTCCTAATTGCACAGTATATATGGCTGTTTTACTTAGTTTTCAAACTGGAGCAGGGCAGGCCTAAAATCTTTTATCACAATATAAATGACAATATTAAAGATAACTAGAGATCGACTGATACTGAAGAGTATTTTTATGGCTGATGCTGATACCAATTATTTAGAATCCACAGGAACCAATGGACAATATACTCTGCCAATATTAGGGACAATATTTTGGGCTGATTTAGATTTTTTTCTCAATCATATAATTTCAATTCAATACAAATGGATCCATAGGCTTGTTTTACTACAAACTTGGTAAGAGAGCAGTGTAGTCAGAGCACTTTAGTGTGAAGAGGTCACTGCACAAAATCTAATAACACTTTATCAATTTTTAGGTAACTGGTTGACCTAAATTAAGATATCAGCCTCTATTGGAGATTTAAGTCCGACAGCCTATACGCTAAAGAGTGCAAGTATATGCCTATATTGGTCTCTCTCTAGCGGTAACGATACAAGAGATAGATTTTTAAAAAGCACACACTGCATGTCTACACAGTGTAGCCTACAATATATACACAATACTCAATTATCATCTATCATAGATCTAGGCCCAAAACAAAGCATCATTTCCAGCACAGATTCATAACACATACCTGCACACTTGGTCCTTGTCACCAGAGGTGGTCCCGGTGGTCCGGTCCCACCCTCTCCTGGTCGGGACAGCAGCACTTTGATCTCATACTCCACATCTGGGTCCAGGTGCCACAGTTTGTACGTGGGAGCGTCCACCACATGAGTCTCTGCCCAGTTTCCCGATGTGGTGCGATACTCCACCTCCTTTAGAATAATGGGCCCGTCCCCAATGATGCTGTTAGCATTGGGTTTGATCCAAAGGTAGGTGGCACCAACAGCCAGAAGCTCAGGAGGTGCGATGGGAGTGGGGGGAGCTGGAGGGAAGAACAAAAAACGTAAATGTAATTTCTGTGAATTGTAACAAAGCGACACTAAACACTGAATCCTTTTTTCTTTTGCTAATTAATTGTGTATATGTTTTAAGAGCATTATATACTATTCCTCGTCATTTTTTTTTTTTTGTCAAATTCAATGCAAACTAGGTCAATTTGCAGCTTTCTGGTCAAAAGCACCTAATCTAGTGTATGCTGTCTTCAGTGGCCTCTGTAACTTCCAGTAGTTGGTGACATCACGAAAGACTGCAGTGATAATAGCCAGGTGTTTGTGATTACAAATACCTGGTTACAGGTGCGGAGTTTGAAATGTGGATGCCTGTTAAACCAATCACACTGTCCCGTATACCCCTACCCCCGCCCCTTCTCCTCTCATTCTTTTCTTTAGTCCTCCAGGTACTCAGCTCTATTTGAAATGTAGCTGTGGGTGGAGTTTATGTGTTTAGTCCCACTTTAATATTATTCCCTCTGAGTGTAGAGGATGTAAATCATGTTGCAGATGTGATGGATTAGAATGCAGACCTGTGTAATAGTGACAGCTGTAAATACAAATGTGTGACTTGTGGCTGGTGCATTAGTCTGGAGTGCTCCTAAAGCTAAAGAGCTGCTCCTCCACCTGGGCCTCAATCCATCACAGCCTCAGGAGCCAAGCACAGATGCCAAGACAAGAGTACAAAACCTTTATTACTCCTTTCCCGAAGTGAATACATTTTAGCAAACAGCTGTGCCCTCTAAAGCACACAGCTAACACATACAGGAATGCTAGCTGCACAATTATAAAAGTAGCAAGGTAGCTAGAACTTTGACAGTTGATAAGTCTAATGTCTCCTCAAAATCTGGATACATATTAAGAGAGACTGCTCCTGTTGTGTTTTGTTTGTTTCATGTAATGGTTATATTTGTCTTGCCCCAGTACAGATATGTGACAAAAGCACATACTAGGATCTAATCATAAAGTATTTTTAGCAGCCGCGAACCAGGAAGTAACACTGGTGCGCTGTGCTGGTTGTATTTACTGTGACGGCAAAACGCTCTGGCATGTGAAAGTTGCGAATTGCGTCATAAACAACGACTTCTTTCTCCTATAAAGACATGTGTCTAGCAACAGCCCACAGCTCAAACAAGAATGCAGAATTAACCAGAGAGAATACGAATCAGTCCAAACAGAATGTGAACTGAGCTGTTGTCATTCAAAACAAGTAACAAATCCTAAGGAGTTCCCCAGCAGAGAGCTAATTGTGCTTGAACTTGATGCCACAGTTTTCCTGAACATAATTCATCACCTCACAAGTCCCTGTGTGTCTCAGAGGGAGAGGAGCGAGGACTAGTTCAGTCTCTGTGTCTCCGTCTGTTCCCTTTCCTCCTCTTCTGTATGTTCTCTCTCTTCTCCTCATCCTCTCCTCTGTCTGATTCCTCTGTTCATTACTTAGATCCTGGAGTTCCACAGACTTCACACAGGCCTCCCACAGACACACAACCTGCCCTACCCACAGAGGAGAACACTCACTCATAGCTGTACATAGACTTTAATGTCTCTCTCTCGCTCTCTCTGTCTCCCGCTCTCTGTCTCTCGCTCTCTCTGTAGCGCTCTCTCTCTGTCTCTCTGTTTCACCCTGTCTCTCCCTGTCTCTCTCCATGTCGTTCACTATGTTTCACTCTCTGTAGCTCAATCTTTGTCTCTCACTCTCTGTAGCTCTATCTATTTATTTTTCTTGTTGTTTTTTTGTTCTTTCTTTCAGCCAAAGGAGCTGCCGTTAGTCCACAGTCTGCTCTGTGAGTGTGAGACAGACAGAAAGAACAGGAGCCTTAGGGCCAGTTATGGGTCAGTTTGATCGTGCTGCAGAGCTGAACAACAGCCTCACGACACTCTACAACAAACCTTTATGCTCTTAACTCGGGTCAAACATACAACCTAGTGTGTGACATGAATTAACCTGTTCACAGAAATAATGCAATACTAGTAGTACATAAAAAAAAATCCTACATCTGTAAATTGACTTTGACCTTTCAAGTTGGATACATTCAACTTTCACATTTAGGTCCATTCATCCATTATTTCAGTCCATTTGAGATACGGATACATCAATACTGGTTTCTGGCTCCGATTCATATATTACTGGCTCAGGTATCGGTTCCATGATATCGGTTCAGCTGACCTGACCTGTGTTTAATTGCTCGCGTGACCTACATGTTTTATATTTGAACTTCTATTTATATAAAGCTGCTTGCAGGACAAATAACTGTTACTTGACACATTTGGATCAGTTTTGTATTTTAAAGAAAGAAATGCTGTTTTCATTATTTGCTCTGGTATTGGTTATTATCAAGTATCGGCAAAAAAGTACCGATATCTATATCCAAATTACATGTCTAATTTCAGATCATATCTTGTTCAGATCTCTACAAAACACTCAACCTCACTTGGTGGCAGTCCAGGAAGTGCTCCTCTGTGTTTTTAAAGTCCATACACTTTCACCAGACCCCAGATTCCGAGATTGTGAGTTTTGACAAACCCTGGCCCAGTCTTGGTATAATGTAGCTCATATTTACTTCATCTTGAGTTTGCACTACTGAATGAATGTGTGCGTGTGTGTGTGTGTGTGTGTGTGGTGATCTGTGCACGCAGAGCAGTGTCCCTGAGGTCTGTTACTGCGGGTAATGAATTCACTATTCACACAGCGCCAAGCCACAACCATCTTTAATCAAAACCAAGCTTCACTCCAGACCAACGGCAGAGGAGAGAGAAAAAACACACACAAAATAACAACATTTAGACCCGCGGGGCAGCAAGGAATCATGGGTAATAAGATGTGAATACTCCCTCCTCACAGTAACTCAGCGTGGCGTGCACCTGCTGCCGTATTACTCAAAGTGAAGGCAGAAAAGCAGAGTACAAAGCACAGACGCACAACAGTCAATCTGCACAAGGCAACAAAGAAATATCCCAGAATTCTCTGCTTTTTCAAATAATTTCCTTAAAAGCTGGAGACATGTTTAAAGAGACTGTACCTGTGGTTTTTTTTTTTCATGTAATAAAGTCTAATTTGTCTTGCCTCAGTGCAGATATGTGGTAAAAGTATCTCCTAGGGTCAAAACGAGACCATTATGTGCTGACTGGATCAATTTTTTTATTGTCCAAAGAAGACTGAAGATTGAGAATAATTAGGAGACAAAGTGAGGAATATATAATCGGCAGAATAACTGGGCCACTTAAAATGCTACGCTTTTAAGGCTGTAGCTTTGACTACGTTGCAAAGGTCAAAGCAGAAAGAAGCCTGCACTTAAAAATTAAAGGGAAAAAAATGCACCGCTATGAAGAAAATGAATCCCTTCCGTAATATCCAGATAAAGTGTCAAACATCAGCTGTAGCCTACTCCTTCAGACTGACAGTAAACCTCTTGCTGTGAGCGGCTTAGAGGCAGAAGCAGTGAGGATCTCAGTCTGAGAGAAATCGCAGCAAGAGCGACAAGCAGAGAAGACACTGATCTTCTTAACTCTCCAAATTTCTGGTGGCAGTAAATTTGCCCTAAGATGGCGTTTAGTAGAGTCTGTCCCCATGAGTGAACAGTATGTTGGATGTTCTAAACCGGAAATGACAGATGGCAGAACGATTTGGATCCAAATGTTGTTTTTTTTCCCGTCTTAAAAATGTAAAAAAAAACAAAAGAGTTCATTAAAAGTCCAGTTGTGTTTATAGTGTAGTGGGGGTGAGACAAATGTTAACTCATCGAAATTGGGTACAGCCAAAATATGGAAGGCTTTAATCTGTTTTTCAGATATCTATTCCACACTATTCTATATCTAGACCTTTGTTACCAAGTTTGACCCCATGAGTCCAAGAACTTACCTTTTATTATTCAAAAGTATGCTGGTGTTACACACTGGTATTTCGTAAACCTCTTTGTTCTCTCCCCCCTCCTTGCCTGTGGCCCACCTCCTCCCCTCAGCCCAGCCTCCTCTCTGGTTCTTCTCCTCTTTTCTCTTCTCCTCGTCAGTGCTCCTCTGTTCTCTGTACCTGCTCATGCATTACTGATATATCTCTGCTCAGGTATTCTGTGTGAAGTGTCCAGCTGACACGCACACACAAAGGCACATGAGCCAAGCGCTGGACTCTGAATAATAATGAACCAAGTGTATCTGCACTCCAACACAATGCGCTCAGGCTGGGCTTCAGGTGAGGCCTTAGAACCTGCTCACACAGACGGGTGGCCTGGACTGCTGTTACTTCAGCTATTCTTTTCTTAGATGAAAAGTTGGTTCAGGAAGATGTGTATTTTAGCAACTGCATTATGGAAGTAAAGAAAGATCCTGTGAAGCCATTTTTAAAATACAGGCCAAGTTTAGTGACAGGAAAACTGTTCAAAATACATGCCAACCCCACACAGTATTCAGTGTAAACCAAGTATTTATCACATTGTGGGGACTAAAATCTGTATCTGTCTCCCTGATGGGGTCCAAGATCAGGTCCCCGTGAAGTAAATAATTTATTGCTAGGTTTAAAGTTCAGATATAGGTTAGTGTAGGTTACGGTTAGTGAAGTACAGACTATGGCTAAGGTTAGGCTCAGTTTCCAGGAAATCAATGCAATATCCCCAAAAATCATGCAAGTCCAACGTGTGTGGCCTTGTGTGTGTCCTGTGAGCTGGAGATAAGCACAGATCCACTGTCGCTCATCTTGTCCATTTGTGACATAGGAACGGTTTGGACTCAGGGTGGTCATAAAGCAGTCTGTATGTGACAGTTAGCCCTAGCGGTGTCAGTGCAGGAAGTGCCTTTAAATACATGTGTGTGGGTCCACAGAGCTTTAGCACAAACCCATCTCCCATCTGTCTGTTCACTGATAACAAAATCAATACAGAGTTTACAGCTCAGGCCTGAGTCACAGAAGGAGAGGGACACTTCCAGAGAGGAGAGAGACACTTGGCTCACACTTACATTTACTTTGTGAACTTTAAATTAACTTTAGCTGCTTCAGAAATTGTCAAACATCTAAACACTAAAGGTTGACTTTTAATGAGTATGATAAAAAAAAAAGTGTAATAACAATGTAGTGAACATGAGAGGGACATGACAACCTGAGTTCACCCAGGCCTGTGCAATCATGCGCTATGTTCCTTCCTAGTCTCAGAGCAGAATCACCCACCTGAGCTCCACACTGATCACACATGTTGGGTTTCCATGCTATTTGGGGACTTAAATTCCTGGAAATCTCTCCCAAAGTTTAACCACTACTTGCCTAACTTAAAACACTTAACTTAGCCTATTTTAAATTCACTTCATGTTGTTGATCTAATAGGAACGTATTTATGTCATGATTTTGATCCCCATAAAGGAGGCACGTTGCTATTTTCATCCCCAAAATGTGATAAATACCTATTCACACACACAGATCAGAGCTGTGTAAAGGGATAGAGCATGTACACACTCAGGAGGCTCTGGGTCAAGCCTGTGCTCAGCTAACACGTGCTCTGGATCCCTTGACATTAGCAAAAACACATAGACAGCCCAAAACCAAATCAGCTTTCACACTACATAAGCTTCACTACTCATTTCATATATTAAAATGTGTAAAAGAATTGCACAGAATAATGTAGGGCTGGTACATCTGGGGTCCTATCCTTGTGATGACATCACTAGTGCTATTTACCTTTGACGATGAGGTCGGCATAGTTGGACACTCCTGAGCCTCCGTCAGAGCGGATCACACATCTGTATCTGCTGGTGCTTCTCTGGGACGTGTCTCCCACACTGACCGTGGCCGAGAAACGTCGATGGTTCACCACTCGGGTCACCATCAGAGCACTGTCTTTACCATTCCACTGCTGCAACGGATAAGCACAGACATTACTTTACTTACATACTTTAGGCTTAGACATAATATGCACTGTGCTAAAATAGATTCACAAAACAGTCATACAGGATATTATAGAGATGCCAGCAGTCACAGGAAAATACATGCTCTTTCAAATGATGTGGCCAGACATTAAACCGGTGCACTCACACATCTAGATTCCTTCTGAGTCTCTCATCAATTCATTCAGACTAAACTACAAATGCTAGAAGCATGAATAAATCCATTCCTGTGGGATTTAAACAGAAACTAGCATATATTCACCAATAATTGGTTAACATAATTAATTTAGCTAAAACTCTTATCCAGTATTCCCTAGTCTCACTTTTTTTTGGTAATTTTACTTTCTGGTTAGACAGGGGGCCAGAAATGTCATATTCTAGAGGTATTTCCATAACTGTTACCTAGCAACCATACAGTAAAAAACAGCTAAAGCGTGTCTAATTTACAGAATAGTTATTTAGTTGTAAATAGCGCATTTTGGAGGAACATTTGTGCACTGATGATGACAAATTCCCTTTTAGGACCAAACTCTACTTCCTGTTTTCAACTTTTCTTTCTATTTACCATCTGTATGATTCGATATTCAGAGTCGCTCACCTGAACCCAGAGCTTGTCATTCTGGGACCACTTCCCTCCTGCTGTGCACTGAAATGTGGCATTCTGTCCCACGTTTACCTCCACGTTCTGGAGACGCAGAAAGTGAGGAGCTTTACCTGCAAAACAAAATGAGAACTCATATATTTGAATAAAGTGGAATAGAGAATCTGTCTGTAATAAAAACCTAATGACAGTATACAATATACAGACAGGAACTGAGACATGATAAAAAGTATGCAATTAAATACTGAAAATGACACTCTACTGTCTAAATAAAGAGTGCTTTCTATTACCTCTATGGTATTGAGACTATTTCTTAGTATCGAAATCCATTTTAAAATTTTAAAATTTCAGTATCATGACAACAGAATGCCCTATCCTAACTTCAGCTGTATAAAGTGTCAGGTTTGAGTGGTTGCTTGGTTTGGTTCCTCCTCTCTGTCCAGTGCCTTCTGCCAGAGTTTGTCCAGTGTGTGTGTGTGGGCCTGAACAGGTGTAAATATGAGATAAGCCCAAAAGCGATGAAACTTACGACACGGGTGAGCCAAAACGCGGATGTCATCTACAGCAATGAACCCAGGGTGGCCTTGCACCGAGACAGCCTCAAAAATCACCTGAAACAGAGACAGGATTTGGGATTGAACTCTGTGAGGTCTGGGACCCTCGGGGGAGTACGCTGGGAGTCAGGGAGTGAATACTTCATGGGAACATCCGCCTGTCTCTCCCCATCTGCTCCGCGGCATATGGCACTCGTTTCTCAACTTTCATCTGTGCGGAAATTCAAGTCTACTTTATTTCGGATTTCGGTTGTGATTTGTTGTTTTCAGCTTCTCTGTAACAAATTTTATGTATTAAGATTCTTATAAAATGACACTCTCGCTTCATGTCTCTCTCCATCTGTCATCTGTCTCTTGCTATATGTATCTCTCTGTCACTATATGTCTGTCCCTCTCAGTCTCTCTCTGCCTCTCTGTCTGTTTCCCATTCTTTCTCTCTGAGTTCTTCTCTGTCTGTCCCTCTCTCGATGTATGTCTATCTCCTGGTCTTTCTCGCTCTACCTCTCTGCCTTTCTTTCTGTCTCACTCCCTGTCTCTCTCTCTATCAATTTGTCTATCTGTCTCTTCCTGTCTGTCTACACCCCCCCACTGTCTCACTCTCCATCTCTCTGTATCTGTCTATCTCACTGTCTATCTCGCTGTCTCTCTCGCTCTCATTCTCTGTCTCTCTATCTCTCATATTGCTGTGGTGGACTTGTGCTTGTATCAGTCAAGCGCTCTCTCCAGGGGTCAGCACTCTGTGGCCTTCACTCCTCTTCCCAAATACCACCCTGCGTCTGAGCTGCTCTGTCAGGACTGTCACAGGAAAAGAAACAGGCAGGATACTGGACTGGAACGGAAATGTGTCCACCAGGATCTAGTCTGCTCCGCTCCACCCGCATAACTATTTCTGCAAGAAAGTTTGACTTGTTTTCGCTCTCCGGTGTGCAGTGCTCCGCTGGTAAATGTACACACCAAGTAAAAGTAGCACATGAGTTTTATTCCCAGTCTGAAAGTTCACAACGGTTTATACACTGAACACAGGCTTTTTGATGCTACACTACACACATTTTTTAAAAGTACGCAGGAATGGCAACCCATGGAATTTAAGCAGGAAAAAGGGTACAGTTTTTGTGCTGATTTAAAGATGAGATATGTGAAATACAATGTTCAACTCAATATCGCATTAAAATTAATATATATATCTATATCAATGGAGACAAGAAGGTGATGCCTCAAGGCGAAGTTACAGAACATAACATGTGAAGAGGTCATAGACTGTATAAAGAAGTGGACTAAGGGAGTGTGATATCACCCATAGCATTTGGCTCCACTCAAATGAAGCTCATTAAGGCTAGCAGTTATATAGAGGCAAATTTAGACCATATTTATAATGTTCATATCTTTATTTATGCACACAATAGAACAATAAAAAAACAGAATCATGTAGAACGGGGTAATACGAATATTTTAAGACCAAAATGTGGAAACTTAAAGCACTAGTAACAGTGATAGGGGCAACAGTTTTTCAGAGCAAAGTGAATTGGAGCCAGAGTCGATGGAGCCGGAAGCACGTCCATGCTCACTTCCTATTTTGAACGTGGCGGCTAGCAGGTTAGCTATGTCCATTTATTTACCTGGTATGAGTTGGGCCAGAAGGTGGAGATGGCCAGTTCAGCTTTGACCCATCCTTCAGTGACGGTGTCGGAGGTGTTCCACACGGGGTTGCCCTGGGCTCCTCCATTCACCTGAAAGAAGAACAGCAGTTCCTGGTTCATTTGTGACGCCTGCACTTGAGTTCATTCAGACATTTACTTTGACTGGACTAACAAGGACATGCACCATCTGCCCGTCACTGCTGCTCAGTATGTGGAGCTGTCAGGTCCAAGTACATCAAACACACTGGTATATGCCGTGCTGAGTAGAAGCAAAAATTGTACCAAAAGTGTACCATTACAGTACATTTACTTCATATTAATTAGTCAAATAGAAGTAGTGGAATGGTGGAATGGTCCAAGAAATTATTCAAGTAGGAGTAAAAAATTTTGGGGGAAACTATTACTAAAGTAAAAGTAATTGTTGGGAGCTGGGACATAGCATCTCGTTTGTAATTCAAAGTTAATGCAATCGGAAGGACAAAGCTTTAAATAATGCACAAAATCTAGTCTTTTAAAAGGATAGATCACAAGAATTAGACAAAAATAAATCATATCTGAAGGAGCAGTGCAGGAAACTCAAATCTTCAAATTAGTTCTGGGCAGATTAATCGCTGTAAAGGAGCAATATATTACGGGGTTTTGGCTCCTAAATGTTCTTTATTTTGCCATTTAGGCTAAAACATGCTGTAGGTTTGACCTGGGTATGATTTTTCAATGTATCGGGGGCCAACACATTTAAAAATGTAGTCCAAAGTCCAAATAATAACAGGGTCAGCATTAACTTATGATCTTGTCTACATCCAAATGGGATATTATAGGATTGGATCTTCTTATACACTATAGGATTAAATATAAACTAAAACAAATGTACACAGACCTTGACATAAACGTTGAGTGTCCCAGGACTAGCCCCGTCCCGTGATGACAGAGAGTACAGGAAGTCGATGCAGTGGGTGTCATTCTCCTTTAGCGTGGGCATGTACAGGTGAGCCTTCTGTCCTGAGGCACGGCCCGAAGCATTCACCACCATGTAGGAGCCTGAAAAGAGATACAGAACTGAAGTTAGTGCAGTGTAGTGTAGTACGGCATTAAACTTTTATCTCCATGGAGACAAGACCAAGTTACAAGTCTGTGGAGAGAAAAAGTAGTAGAAGTAGAATTAATAGTTAAGTTGAAGTTGTAGTTAGTAGTTCTCAAAAGTACTGAAAATCAGATATTAATCTAGTGTTAAAACCTCATACTCATTTGAGCAAGTATTGATACTAAAAAAGGCACATTTACAGGGCAGAAATTAACCTTTCTTGAATATCTGAATAGCTGAATAGATCTTGAGCACCAGACTGCCTCATGTTTCTGGTTTCAGTATAATGTTTAGATGTTAGTGCTGGTGTTTGTCCATGAGGGGGGCCTCTGTCATAGCAATGAAACTTGTTAGCTTCTGTGCCTATTCTGAATTGAGAATGGTTCTTTATCACCGTCAGTCACTGTCATGGCTAGTGGGCAAGCAGTGGATGTGGATCCCAGTGATGGCGCACATTTATATCCTCCACACAAGAAGGTGAAGTCGGATGTGAGGAATCATTATGGATTTGAAAACCAAGAAGACAAGATGAGCCACCAATCTGCAGAGCCTGCCAAAAAAAAGATATGGCTCTGAGGGCAAACACAAGCAACTTACATGCACATTTATGAGGCAACTATCCTGCATTGTTTGACAAACTTGAGCCGAAAATATCCAACGTAAGTAACATACCGTGTGAAATAAAGTACTGAATGTAGTATGTGTTAGTTTGGATTTGTATCAATCCGTGTTTGTGACGACTTTGCTATCGCTAGGCTAGGAACAGCATTTTTCACAGCTGATTGCACAGCTTGCTAACAGCAGTGCATGGTTTTAAAAACAATCACAAATTAACCTGAATACTTATAACCTCCTAGGACCTGGCGTTCACATATGTGAACAAGACACTTTGGGTTGTCTAGGCCACAATACATTTTTTTCTCTACAAGGTCCTGGTGTCCACGTATGAGGACATACTGCCTTACTGCCATACTGGTTTAATAATTACTGTGATAATATCATTAAGCGTGATTATTTTGGTCAAAATGATCATGAGTCTAAATTTTAATATTGTCCCATCCCTAAACTGGACAACTGAGGTATTACACTGATATAAAATTTTAATGTTGAAAATGGCATTCTATTGTAGCATTATTTTACTAGTAGAATAGTAGTAATTGGAGAATGCATGATAGTTGCTGGGGTACATAAAAAGTGATCAAAACATAATCCACAGTGCTTTTTTTTTTTTTTCAAACCATTGAAACAAAAGTAAATAAATCAATGCAACATAATCTGCATTTAATAACATTCCACTCAAGAGAATTATATCTCCACAGAGACAAGAGACTCATTAGAAGAAAAAGAAGTTACACCGTGTGCATTTAGGCATCCAAAGTGAAATGTAATCAATGTCAACCAATACCGCCTGTGTTTTAATATCACCACTGAACCAAGATGTAGGTTAAAGTTAATCTGTACAATTTTAGTAATAAATTTTGCATTACATTAATAACACAGTAAAATATTACAATATGAGTGCAATAGATATACAAATTTGGTATTTAATTTACATGGAAAATGCCTCAAAAATACAAGTACATTTTCCATTTAGCTCTGCGGAGATACCCTAGCATGTTAGCCTGCCTTAGCTTATCCAGAAAGCCAGCTAAACATCAGCTAAAAAGGCTCCATTAATGACTAAACACTGGTTATTCTTTTCACTAAAATAAAACTCACCAAAATAAATTTGCCTAATTTATAAAGCTTTAAAATAAATCGATTTAATGCATGAGAGACGTGGAAAACACACCTGTTGAGTGGTTAGCTTGGACTGCTGCAGTGAAGCTAGCTGCATTAGCCTGGCTTACTTACACTGAAGCTAAACCGCATTTTAGACTAAAAAACTCAACCTAAATATACAAACTAGCACTAAAGACAAAACAATATTGTGTAGATCTACCTATCATTAACGTACATATCATGTTTGCCAAAACCTACCCACAACCAGAGCAAAATGCAACATGTGCTACTTTCAATATAGCTGCTTTTGGCCGCTAGATGGCGACATAATATATTCATTGATTAAAGGGGACAAACTATGCATAATTGACATTTAAGAGTCTTTATACATGTCATAATTGTTTTCTTTACCCACTCAATCCAGTTTGAATAATCTTTATTCTTCTGCATTCAAAACACTGTTAGCATTTATTTTGTTTTGTTTTTTTGGTTTTTTTTTCACAGCTCCATAGTTTTGAACAATGCTGTTTTAAAATGTCTGACTGCACAAAAACAATAAGTATGCTTGTGGTTTTCCTCTAGAGATGCTTTTCGGTTCCCTAGGATCCAAAATACACACTTGAGTACACACTTCTTCAATACTTAGATGCAATACAAAGATGTGAGGGTGGTCACATGTGCATCTCTCCGAGTTCAGATGGGCATGATTGACAGGTAGATAAGCCAATCCGGGACACACATGGTTCACCCATAGCAAAACAAATACAGCTTCTCACAAGGAAAAAAAGAAAGGAAAAAATATCACAGGGGACTGAGCCACATCACAGATTAATCTGAGGGGCGAGATGAATGTAATTGTATTCAAAATGATGGGTGACCAGTGCGCTCACATGCGTCACTGAAACTGTACGATCATGTTTGGTTCCGGCTCAAGGCGCGACGGAGGGGCTGGGCACCAGACTAATATCCTTTTGTATAAAAAATACAGAGAGATTGGCCAGGCAAGCTTTTCGGACAAATCTGATTTTGTGTTTTGTTTCGTTGTAAACCTTGTAAAATAAAATATTTATAGGATTCAGCACAATCACATAGACATTTCAGCACAAATTAAATGTAAAATGAGACCTTTCTATACTTGACAACAGGGACAGTTATATTTTCTCAAGTAGGCCTATATTGTTACATGAACACAGATTATCACTAGACTAAATGTTGTTGTGCAATTTTTGAAGACCAAATTAACCTCTTTGAAGTACTACTGGAGACTTTCTGTTATTTTTAAGTTTGGCTCTTCAGCGGTATGCATCTGCAGCTGAACAGCAGGGAGTAAAAGTGCTTTGCTCAAAGGCACCCCAGTAGCATCTTGCTGTGAATCCCACTGAGGCCTTTCTATGGTTTTGATGTCGACAGCTTTTGGAAAAACAACACTCAAATCTCAGTAGTACGAGTGAAAGCGGCGGGTCCCGTGTGGTGTTGTGCTGGAGCGATGAGATGTCCCAGTTATTCTGATGTCAGTGAACGTGTCTGTGTGTGTTTTCTGTTTTCACATGTAACGGACCTCACAGCTGGAGGCTGAGTGTAAGTGTGCCCTCAGCTTCACAGGACTAGGAGGTGTGAAAGATGGGTCAATATAAAGTGTTACTATGTGTTACTAAGTGGTATTGCACATTACATAGGAGTATCATAAAGTTTTTTTGTCCGATTCCAGCTTCAACCAGTGCAGATTAGTTGTGTGTCCATGGGCAAGACACGTCACCAGTGAATTTGAGTGAATTTTATCATTGTTTAAATGTCAGAGGCCAATGTGACAAAGTAATCATAGAATGAAATGACAAGGCTAAGATTTTTTTTTTTTAATTGTTCAAAGTGAAACTGGGAGTGTGTCTGCTCTTTGAAATTATGCATTATCTAAATAAAACATTGCACTAGTATAAAAAAAACCAAAACAACTATTATTATGAGGCCAAATATGTTGTGCAAAAAGTTCTCACTTGTGTTGACAATGTTTCATTACTTTCTTTGAAGTCAGAAGTTTACATACATTTCATTAGTATTTGGTACCATTCCCTTTAAACTGTATGACTTGGGTCAAACATTTTGGATTTCCTTCCACAAGCTTCTCACAATAGTTGGCAAGAATTTTGGCCCATTCCTCCTGACAGAACTGCTGTAACTGAGCCAAGTTTGTAGGTTGCCTTGCTCGCACATGCCTTTTTAGGTCTGCACATAAATTTTCAATAGGATTGAGCTCAGGGCTTTATGATGGTCACTCCAAAACACTGACATTGTCATCCTAAAGTCACTTTGTAACCACTACGCTCCCGGACATTGTCCATTTCGAATACTCATTTACGCCTTAGATTTAACTTCCTGGCTGATGTCTTGAGATGTTGCTTCAGTATTTCCACATAAACTTCTTCCCTCATGATGCCATCTATTTTGTGAAGTGCACCAGTCCATCCTGCAGCAAAATAACCTCTCATGATGCTGCCACCCCTGTATTTCACAGTTGGGATGGTGTTTGGAGGAAAAAGGGGGAAGCTTGCAAACCTGAGAACGTAACGGTGCTCATTATGACCAATTTAGTTTTGTCAAACCACAGGACATGTCTCCAAAAATTAAGGTCTTTGTCCCTATGTGTATTTGCAAACTGTAATCTAGCTTTTTCATTTTTCTTTTGGAGTAATGGCTTCTTCGTGGCAGAGTGGCCTTTTAGTCCATGTCGGTACAGTATTCATTTCACTGTGGATAATGACACACTATTATCTGCTTCAGCCTACATCTTCATAAAGTCTTTTGCATTTGTTCTTGGGCTCTTATGCACATTTCAGACCAAAGTACGTTCATCAATAAGACTCATCCTTTCAGAGCGATATGATGGCTGGACATTCCCATTGTGTTTATACTTGTGTATAATTGTTTGAACAGATAAATGTGGCTCTCAATATTCTGGCATTTAGCAAATACAAATAATCGTGTTAATCCTAACTGACCTAAAACAGGAAAAGTTTAGTCTGATTTCATGTCAGACAATGGGGAAAAAAAGCATATGTGTATTTTTATATAGTGTATGTTTCAACTGTATATGACATATAAAATGTTGATTTTGCATAACACCTCCTCTTTAATGAACCCATTAAAAGAGCTGACTCTTTCACATCACTAGGCAGGTCCCCATGAATCGAGTGCGTATACAGATTTTAGTCCCTACAATGTGCTAAATACTGACTCCCCACCCCCCCACACGCACATTAATCTGCCTCTTCATGGCCTGCTTGGTTCTGCTCAGCTGGACTTGCACTCAGTTTGAATTCTCTTTCCAGTTTTGTACACCTGTCTGCTTGTGTCCACTTTAGCTCCGCATTATCACAATGGGGGTTAAGTGTATTTTTGACAGCATTCGAAGCATTTGTTTTTGTATAGAGTGTCTGTTGGATGGGGCTCAGGTGGAGGTTATTGTTGATTCTAGGTCACGCCGCACTGCATAAATCCTTCACAAATGGGCCGTTTACAGCAGTTTTGATTATTTATGTATTGTTGTGCTTATATATGTGACAGAGGGTTGTGTAGTCAAACGCATACATTTGAGCCGAAAGTTCATGACAGGTTAGACGACCCATTTCACTAAAACATAGTCCACTACTATTTTTAAGATTTTAGAAATCCTGCATATTTAGGCTGAATTCAGAAAACACTCTTTAGTTGCTTTAACAAAAAAAAAAAAAAAAAAAAAAAAAAAGAAAAGAGTTGTACATTTCTAAACCTACCTTAAAATTAGCACATTTCTGAAAATATTTTACTGACCCAAATGAAATCTTGGTGACCCACTTTTCGGCTCTAGTCAAGCTGCTGTAATAGGAGCTTCTGACAGTGACTTATGGCAAATAAAATGTGGTATCATGAGGAATCAATCCAGGTCGCAAGCCATAAATCAGCCCTATATTCTGTGTTTCAGCACTGGACAGCTCCACTGCTGCAAGCCACTGTGATTTCAGAGGGACTTCAGCACCGGACAGCTCCAGCCATTTATTATTGTGGAAATAAGAGTTTCTGTTAGTAAAGCATGAGTGTGTGTGATTAAATGTAAAAATGTGGATAATGCATATATTTTGGTAAGAGAGATTTTTTTTTTAGACATGCTAGACACAAAACTTTCTTCTGAGAGAATTTTGGATGTACATATAATACATAATATATTTACCTAGGAATGATGTCAATATATCCAAGAGTAAAATAAATATTGTATAAAGTCAGACAGGTTTATACTCATTTGAATATCTTTTATGTTAAATACACAAATGTTACTTTTTGCCTCTATTTGTGAAAAAAATCACTTATAGCAGGTTACATACGTCTCTGTATATAGCATAACCAAAAGTATCACTGTATTATAAATGTTCTTGTTCAGCTTGTTTTTGTACTACAGGGGCCACTATAATGTCCTTTAATAATAGGAAACATTGTTAGTGCTACTGTAACTATGGAGATTTTTATGTGCTGTGAGACGACAACCATTTCATTTATAATTTCAATCTAACAAAACTGTCTAAACATAATTATATCTTTTTTTCCTCTTTCTATTATTATTTATTTATTATTTATTATTTTATTATTATTCCTTTTTTTGTAAATTAAAGGGAGGGTATTACACAAAATCAACTTTTTAGAGCTTTTTACAATGTTATTAATGGTATAATGATATCATTATGTCAAAATCATGAATGGAATTGTTTTATATGTGATCCATGCATCTTTGAGTAATCAAGCAATCTCTCCCAGGCCCTATTTAAACCCTCCTTACGGTCAGCAGTAACTTCACAAACCAGATTCAATGCACTAGTCAGCACCGCGAGTCTGGTCATCGGTTTGGTCAGGATTGAGAAACAATAAAAGGTGTGGGGACCAGACTGATATCAATGTGTATAAAAAATACAGAGACATATCATTCTGCATGTGCCAGGCAACTCTGAAGGGGGAATAGGCCTCAAAAATGAAAGTGAAACTCTTTCAACATTTAAATATGCTGTTTTCTGCAAATACACTATTTCAAAACAATAAAAGGTGTCATGGTGATCTAAATATGTAATGTGTTAGCAATGACTCCTTAACTGGACTTTTCACTTCCTCTTTCCACAAAATGTCGTCACCTCTTGGCTTTTGTGTTCGGCGTAAATAAATTGAAACATGCCCTCCCATGTAAACGAATGCATTACAGAACTTTGAAAAGCCAATTCTCCGGCCTCAGCTCTCGCACATCAGCAGTCAGACCAAGCGCTTGCACCATTTGTGGGAATACAGCAAAACGAATTAGTTGTGATTGCTTAAAAGCTTTTTGTCCAGTCTCGTGTTGAAACTAGATGTGGGTCTAATGGTTTGGTGTCTGAGAGAGGGGGGAGTGGACCGTAACTGGATTTGTGAAGAGAGGGAAAGATGACATTTACAAATCATACACAAATAAATGAGTTTGTATTCAGTGCTGGGGGTCAGAGCCTCAGTAATGGCACTTTAACATAGGCTGATTAAATAGTCTGCCCTTTGGTGTCACAGGGTGGTTCACAACAATGTTTTACAGTAAACAAATGAGAGTTTTATTTATTTATTTATTTATTTATTTATTTCATGGCTTTGTATTGTCAGGCAAAACCCCAAAGACGAGATCGTTGTCTGCAAAAACGGCTTTGTAAGCCATAAGATTAATATGACAAGTTTGTGGAGCTAATCCCAAACAAACGCTGATAAGGTTCAACACTGGGGATCATAACTTTGGATATTTCTTTCAAAAGCGGAAGAATTTCTCAGAGTTATATACAGGCCCCTGGCAGTCTGAAATAATGACATCAGCAAAAGAACGTGAACGCAACCTATTCATGGGTTTCAGAGATAAAGATCTAGCACATATAGCACTGTTGTCAACTCAATTTTGATGATAAGGAATAGACTCGATACTCAGTGCTGAGTCTGATACCATTTAGATGATAGAATGTGATTTTCAGCATTAAATCTTAGTACTTTCTTTTATATAACTATGTCTTATATCTGTGTAATCCCTGAGTCGTCCAGGTATGTTTCATAGTGGTCCATGGACGTATACTAGTCTACGTGGTCTTATACTTGTCCAGATACAGCTCAAGATCTTTCTAAAGCTATTCAGGAAAGTGTGAATGCAACTTTTTTAGTATCGATACCTGCTCAAATGAATATCTAGTTTCGATACTAGTTTTTGGATCAATTACTATCTGATTTTCGATGCTTTTGACAAATTATATGGGCAAAGTTCTGGAGGACATGTCAGAATTCTGTGGTTTAAATTGCTGTCTATTTAATCAGTACGTTTTTTTCAAAAGTTCGTCAGCTGATCACCTACGGTATTTTCCGCACTATAAGGCGCATCGGAATATAAGGCTCACCTTCAATGAATAGCCTATTTTAAAACAGTTTTCATATATATATTGTCTGAACAGTTCAGTGACAATTCCTGCCTTCGTGAAAGCTCGGACCACAGTTCAGACTGATATATCAGCCCAGGCATCCGCAATCCATTGGCAGATTGTGGCGTATGTCGCCTGGCGCTGTCTCCCCGTTATCCCAATAGCGTCGGATCCTATCATCGCCGATAGAGCGCGGTTGCAGACTTTCCAGCAGCGTAACTCCGCGCCCAGTCGTGCTCTCATGTAAATTCAAATGGCGTCTCAAAGCGGAGACACGGGGCTATCTAAATATTTTACCGTCATTACAGTAATCTGCCTCTGTTGTCCCTTGAAGGTCACGAATGAGAGCGCAGGCGCTGCGGGGATTTTCCCAGTCATTTATTCGATGCGTAAAAGAAAAAATATGGATGGATGTGTAAAATAGAAGTAGTTGTGTGAAAAAATGCAGTAAATTCTGATACTTCGTTTAACATGATTTTTATGGCTAAAAAAAGAATAAAAGTCTAGGTCTAGGTGAGCTATACTGGCCCATAGTGTGCTCAGTCCTTAAAGGGTTATTACCGCTATTACTTCGGCGACGCCTCCTGACTACGGGTGTCATAATTGACCAATATTGATCCATATATAAGGCACAACGGATTATAAGGCGCACTGTGGGTTTTTTGAGAAAATTAAAGGCTTTTAGGTGCGCCTTATAGTGCGGAAAATACGGTACTTGAAGTGTTTGCCTATAGGATGTAAACTCAAAGACTATTAGTTTTCAGATTCGAGAATATGATGTCACAGTCCCAGATGGGGAAAGGAATCAGATTTTCCTATTGATTACATTGTACTCTGCCATGAAATATCCAAAAGGTAAATTCACAAATGTTGAACCTGGTCATGTCTATTAATGACTAGACCCAAGAACTCACTGTATTACAAAGAAAATCAGTATTTTAACAGTATTTGTTTTAGCTGCCCTCATTGGTATTATATATTATTGGCCTATAGAATGTTGTGATATCATCTGAAACCCAACAATTCTGTGCCGCTACAAAAAAAAAAAAAAAAGAAAGAAAGAAAAAAAAGATGAAAATGATGTACCTTTGCGCTTATTTTAATTCAGAGTTCTTCCTGATAACACATTTTAAAAATCAACAAAATGGTGTTTGCATGGTGAGCACAAAATGGAGGAAACAGAGGAGGAGTGACACACAGGCCCTCAGGTGAATCCTTCTCTAATGAGCTGCTAAAGACAGAGGTATTGGCCTTATCGACCAGCCACAGCTCTAACTCAAACCAATCACACATCTGAGCCCACGCTGTACATGTACATCTGTGAGGACTTCCCATGAGCCTTTGCTGCCAGGGTCATGGGTCTGACCTTCAGAAGATGGACCATGACCATGTGACTTCTGCTGCAGAGACTCGTGTATCAGTGGAATCAGAGAGAAACATAAAATGGGAGTTGAATGAGGATGTGGCAGAGTGGTTAGCCTTATGATGATATGAGGATGTGGCAGTGTCTCTGTATTTATTTACATGGAGCATTTAAAAGTGCTGTACTTGATTTTTACTGTCTTAAAAAACAGAAGTGGTTCATTTTAAACAGTTTGCATCGGTCCAAGTTACTCCTAATAACCTTAATGCATTCCCAGTACAACAACCAGCATGCTAACAGTGAACTTCCTGGTTTTAATGCTTTATAATTAGATGCAGACAGCACACAGCAGACTGAGTTCAACCCTAAAGCATTTTTTTTTGTATAATTTTAATTTAAATCAGCCAAACTTCCCAACTACTTATATCTTAACCAGTTTCTATTGTACATAGTCATTTTATAATCTAAGGTTGCCGGTTCAAATCCCACAACATACTTCTCCCACTTGCTTCTGTATATGCACAGAGTGAGTGATTTGTGGTGGCCGTGGAGACCGCTAAAGCATTCTGTGTAATTACAGCCTTTCACAATGCCACAGGCTGAAAACACAGGCACATGGAATATTGATAGTGAATTGTTAATAATAGCTGTTAGCTGTGATTCCAGTGTTTACAGAACAGCTCAGCGTGAGTAATTAGCGATTAGCGAATGGTGTTTTATGCATACAGTGACGGATGTGTGACAACAAAGCAGATATAGCCCGCAATAAGGATAATTCGACTTAATTAAAGCGGCTGTATCTCTGTGTAGTTGAGCAAAACTGGACTTGCCCCAGTGTAGATGTGCTGTAAAGGCTGCTAGGATCAAAATTTGACTGTTGTGTACTATCTGGAGCTCAACAGTGAACAAAACGTCTCATTCATTTTTTTCATAGATGCTCCGAAATAAATAAATAAATAAATACATAAAATAATAATAATAATAATAATAATTAATAATTATAATAATAATACAATAAATAAATAAAATGTTTGAAAGCTTGCTCGCAGATAATCACATTTGTAACTAACTACAAGACCTACAATTTTATTTATTTATTTTTTTTTCTGAAATGATATAAACCGCAAAGTAATTAGAACATTTTGCAGACTCTTGCATTTTAAATGGCCTTTTTGGACTTAAAACAACCACGTTATGGATATCAGTTAGCACGTAGCTAGTTAGCCTACGAAATGCCTTTGAATTTTCCAAAAGTCTATGGAAAAGATGAATGGAAAATTTACTTCCGGAACCTGGACAGGTTGTCACTGCTGTTTAACCATCCATGAATCAGGAAGAGCGCTGTTAGCATGCTGGTTGTTGTTACCAAAACTCCGCTCTGGTCTCTGAAAGTTGTGAAAAGCACTTGTAAACTCATCGCAGTGAGTAATTAGAATGTGGATTGTGAGGTATAACTATGGAATGCTGTAAACTGTTTAAAATGAGCTAGTTCTGTTATTCTCGTTTTATACATAGTAAAAATCAGAAACAGTCTTTAAGAATGGATTTTGCCAGTTTGTTTTTCATGCAGTGAGTAAGTTTAGTCAGCAACTTCAGAAATCAACTGTTTCAATTTTCCCCAAATTGTTATGCAGCGGAAAATAAACCAGCGAAACTGACTATTTTACAGATTGTTTCTACCAAAATGCAAGATCTGAAGGAATGGCACAAGAAATGCAAATGTTTTATTAAGATTTTGTTAAATGTAGACTTATGCACACTGGAAAGACTAACCAAAACCTTTACTCAAATAAGAGGCCTGTCAAAATAATCACTATATCGACTTTTTAACCATTTTATACATTAAGAATACTTTGTGGTGGATAGTTCTACTTTATAGTTTGGTTTCAACATCATCGTTTATCATCTCGCACTTTAATACATGTTATTGCGACAGGGCTAACTTTTATTTTACATAAGTGCAAAGTGCAGCAGTTGTATACATATTTCAGAATACAGCCTTATATAAATAATACATTCAGACATGGCTGTTCACATACGCCACATGACTAAAGCTTAGTCTACATACTGAGCCAGATGATGCCCTCATACAGGATTAAATGTGTTCAGACAAGCAGAAAATTACAATTTACCAACACAGAATGATATAGACAATCAGACAGTGAGGGTTGTATAATGGGACACAACATCAAAATTACAAGTTTTGACAGGCAGATTTTGGTTAAGAGCGAGTTCAGTGGGCTTATAGTTACAGGTTTTTTACAGTAAGTGAAGGGAACAAAAATAACTAAATAAATAAATAATCAAATTTTTATATAGTACTTTTCCACCTTCAAGGCTCTCAAAGCGCTTTACACCAAGGAATCACTCACCCATTCACACACAATGTTTATGTTGAGAGCGGGATTTGAACCAACTTTCGGATCAGCGGACAAAACATCCATCCATTTATTTCTGCTTATCCAGGGCCAGGTCGTGGAAGCAGCAGTCTAAGCAGGGACTCCCAGACTTCCCTCACCCCAGATACGTCCTCCAGCTCCTGTAGTGGCATTCCCAGGCCAGCTTAGAGACATAATCCCTCCAGCTTGTCCTTGGTGTATGAATATGTGTGAATGGGTGAGTGGTTCCTTGATGTAAAGCGCTTTGATTGTCTTGAAAGTGGAAAATCTCTATATAAACAATTTAATGATATGCAACGTAATTTGTTTGGAAAGCTCGACAACCATTTCCCTATAATGAGTCTAAAATGTGACTTGTGAAGCTTTAGTTGAACTGCTTTATAAAAAAAGACTTGAAGACTTGTTGACTTTCGCTCAAACCATCAGAGAAAACGCAGTATCTGCAAAACTTTTCTAACATTTATTCATTATTGATTCATATTTGCATATTTCAGCATTCCTAATCCCACCTGATTTGAACTTAAGTTTTGAACTGCGCTCATAAATCCAATTCTATCTGGGTTCACAGAATTCAAGAACGATGTTAAACTCTTAGAAAAATTTAAAAAAAAAAGAAAAAAATTAGGGAGCGAGTGACCTAAATACTATGATCAGTCATTTATGAAAAATTAATTGACAGGATCATTCTGCCAACTGTAAAAATCTCTAGTTTTATTCCCTGTGTGATATGGACATGAAAAACAAGAATTTCGGGGTCACCTTTCCTCAGATCTGACGGTAACTTGGTCTTGCAGCGTCACCATAGACTGTACATATAAATGGGCATAGCTAACCTGCTAGCCGTTCCAAATAGGAAGTGAGCACGGGTGGGCTTCCGGCTCCATTGACTCTGGCTCCAATTCATTTTCTATTGAAAAACCGTGGCCCCTCTCTACGTAACTGCTGCTGTCAGGCTCGTCATTTTGGTTAAAATGTTCGTATTGACCCGCTCTAAATGATCAGTGCTATTTTGTCTGTAAATCATGATATGAACCTTAATAACAGACCAATAAGGTGCCTTCTTTCCCTGAGGTCGCTCCTACTAAATGCCCGCCCCCTGCTGAACCAGAGATTTGGACGGGAAGGGGCGGTACCTTCAACAGCCTCGCTCCAGATTGGCTCTTTGGTTGCTATGATACTCACAATCAGAATTCTAAATATAGAATTCAGCTCCAATTTGGCTTCATTTACATGTTACATTAGAGTCTATTTTTAGTTTATTTTTAAGTCTATTTTTTTGTTATTATTTTAAGCTATTTATCTATTATCTTGTTTTATTGCATGTATCATTTTCCTTCTGTTCTTTAACTGTGCGGTGCAATACTGGAATTTCCCCGCTGTGGGACTAATAAAGGCATATCTGATCTTATCTTATTTGACTGGAGCTGAACGCTATGGGTAACGTCACACTCACTTAGTCCACTTCTTCATACAGTCTATAGGAGCCACATACTTTTCTTCATGGAAATGGATGTTTAATGCTAAACTGTGAAACATTCCAGGCAAGTAATAGCATCTCCATACAAGGCAAGTGGGTACTGACCCCTCCACTAACAAAGTCAAATCATGCACCTTTAATAAATCATGAACAAATAGTTTATTAAGCATGATTCAGACTGATTAAGGTGTAGAAAATGTAAAAAAAAAAATGAGATAAGCTATGTATTTCTTCTTTTATACTTACAAAACAAAAATTTAGGTGCACTATGTAACTTTTCTGCTGAAGGGTACACTACTACTTGCTTGGAGATGTTGTGTAAAAAAGCACGAGGCACCTCCAAGCCAAGTTACAGGTCCGATCTGTGGAGAAATGACCCTGACCTCACCAGGAATTCATGTTTTGTTTTTTGTTTTTGTAAGGAAATAAAAACACCTGTAACTGTATAAATGCAAGATCAGTTTAATGAAAAATATTTGAGCCAAAGCAATAAAAACTCCATGGAAACAAGTTGGTGGCAGACCCTCAACCAGAAAAGCTACGCAGTGCACATTTAAATTATATAAATGATTCCACTGTATCTCTGGTATTTTATGTACAGTCCCCGCTCTCTACTCTTATCTCCTGTCTGTAGCTGACAGCTCTATCTGCTCCTGTCACAATCATTTGGCCAATCACACCATCCCTCTGTCTGCAGATATTTCCCTCTCTTCTCTGGAGCATAGAGAACCGGTTAACTGTCAAAGAGACTGACACTCACTGCATTTTTTCAAAGTTAAATTAAAGCTCATATCCTGTTGGTCCAAACCATAGATTGTACAAAGAAGTGGACTGAGTGATTGCGACGTCGGCCATAACATACGGCTCCAGTCAAATGAAGCTCATCGAGGCTAGCGAATTTGGATCAGAGTCTAATTTGTCTGTTATTAATGTTTATATGGGGATTTACAGACACAATAGTGAGAAAAAAAAATACCAGGAGGGTTAATAGGAACATTTTAAGACCAAAATGACAAGGCTCACTGATGGCTAGCAGGTTAGCTATGTCCATTTATGTATGACCGTATTTTTAAAGGATCTGTACCCAATGTTTTTCCATGTATTTGAGCAAAATATGTCCCGTACAGATACATTGTATAAGCAGCGTTTGAGCTCAAAATAAGTCCACTGTGTACTGTCTGCATCGAATTATTAGGAGTTTGAATGTCCGAGAATCAGTAAGTGTGCAGTTAGCATGCTAGTTGATTTCAGCACGATGGCAAAAACTCCGCTCTAGCTTCTCAAAGTTGTGAAAAGTGTTTATAAAGTCAAGAATGAATAATTAGGATGCTCAGAATGCATAAAATAAGTGAGGAATAACTCTGGACCACTGCAAACTGTTTAAAATGAACTATATATTTTAGTTTGACAACACAAAATTGCCTATTTTTGTTGTTGCTCAGAAAGAAAATAAATAAAGAGCATTTGTTAGCCAGAAGAGCCGGGAGCTGATCCAAAAGTACTGAATCTTTGAAAAAAGACAGGCTGCGATGAGATGTATAAAACTGCTTTTGAAAGAGATGTAGACAGTGCACAGCAGTCTGATTTTGGTAAATGGTCACATTTTGATATAGCGCTTTTTGACCTTCAAGGCACTCAAAACACTTTACATCAAGGGATCACTCACCTATTCTTGCACCGCAGACACTGGGGCCAAGGAGGGTTAAGTAATCGTCTGTAAGTAATCATCGCACCACCAACCTGTTCATCAGTGGATCTGACCGCTTTATCAATGATGTTTTTAGGTCGAGAGCGGGATTCGAAATGCCAAACTTTGGATCAGTGGTCAAACAATCTGCTAACTGAGCAACTGCTGCCCATTTTTCTATCTGCAGTGTACCAATTATACCAACAGTAGAGTTACTAATCAGGAAGTATGCCGTTAGCATGCTAGTTGATGTTAGTATTAGCATAATAGCAAAACTCCTCTCTGATCTCTGAAAGTTTTTTTAATAAACTCATACTGGTGAATAATGAGATGGGTAGATGGTCGATGAATAACTGTGGACCCCTGCAAACCTTTTAAAATCAACTTTTTTTCATGTTTTTAAGACAGTAGAAATCAGCTACACTGCCTTTCAAGTGCGTGTTACCTGTTTTTGTTTCTTCTTCTTACTTCCAAATCACAATGCAATCAACACCGACGCGCCAATCACAGCTCAAGTAGCATTTAACCTGCAACCTCTGACCTTTCCCTCCATCAGCTCCACTCCACACTGTGCACAAAATGGAGGCTTCAACAAAGGAAACTACCTTTGTGCTTTGTAACAATTTGATTTGTTTACACTCTATCCAAGAAAAAAACTGAAAAATAAGCAGATTTTCCAACAATTTGACATCTTTTGCTGTAAATTTGATACAAAGGCACTGGTAGAAGATAGAAGACATGACAGTATACGGTCTTTATAATTTTCTTTTTTTTCCCCCTCATGCATCTTTTCCAGGCCCTATACAAACTCTCCTTACTGTTAGCAGTGTGATCCTGTCCGCTGCTCAGCCCGCAAGCATATCAAAACCAAATTGCAACTTGAATGTCCCAATGAGCAAAATCACAAAGGCTGCAATTACTAAGCCCGGCCAGCCAAAATGACATCTCATTATTTTTTACTGCAGAGAAATTCAATTGTTCTGCTGCAGGCTAGCCACTGCGCAAAAACCTGCTAACCCTGTAGTTTAGACCTCTACAAACGTGTCCTCAAATGCATTCTTAACACTATAATAACTGCACCTAAAGGTTGTAGTTATGTATTTGATTAAAATTAGTTTTTTCCCAGTACAGATAAATTGTATAAGCAGATCTTCAGGTGTAAATGAGACTGATTCGTGCTGTCTCCATCTTATAACAAAGTGTCCGTGTCTTGTCCGATAAACAAGATTAGCATTAGTGAGGTAAACATACTAGTTGTTTTTAGCATTAGGGTGACGGCAAATCTCTTCTCTGGCTGCTGAAAGTTGTGAAAAGTGCTTTTAAACTCATTAGGGTGAGTAATTAGGATGCTCGGAGTCCATAATGTAAGTGAGTTATAACTTTGGACCACTGCAAACTGTTTAAAATGAACTAGACCAAGTTTTTCAGGTTTAAGGACAGTAAAAATCACGTTAGTAACAACTATACGAACCCCTAAGCTTAACCCTTTAAAGGGATAATATGTAATTTACGGGAGGTGCAAAGTGAAAGGCATAATTCCATGGAAATAGAAAGTGTTTCATACCATACTGTGGAATATTAGGGAACAATATTTCCATGGAAACAAGTGGGAGAAGGCCCTCCTCCATGTCAAATAAGAGTCAAGTTCATGGAGATGCAAGCCCACTCAGAGAAAGGATTCAGGTTTTTTCTATGTATATTATTATATCTATTTTTATGGTTTTAATTAAGTAGTTACTCTGCCTGAAATATTCTTAAAGGTCCTATATAAAATTGACTCTTGAGAGCTTTAAGCCATGTTATAATGTTGTTCCATCATCAAAAAGATAACTGGAGTTTTGTTTCATTTATAATTATTACTATCTCCAAAGCTCAAGGTGCTCTGTTCTACTTTGTGATGTCATGAAGTGGCAGTTTTGAAGTTAACAGCTCCTTTTACTTTTAGTTCAGTAGAAATCGGCAACTCCAGAGCTGAAATCATCCAAATGATTCTAGTGAAGATGTATGGAGTTTAAAAACACAGTGGAGCACTTCCTGTTTTACCACATGACATCACAAGGTGGAATAGAGTGTTTTGAGTTTGAGAGAAGAACTTTGCAGGATTTGTGTGTTAAACATGTGTGAATGAAACAAAACACAACTCCAGGGATGTTTTCGGAGAGGACATTATAACATAGATCAGAAAATAGTGCAATAGTTGTAGTGATTTTAATATTAACTACAACTTCATCTTGAGTTTAGCTAATTAGATCACATCACATTCACCATATTATTATTATTTTTTCTATAGTTCAGTCTTTCCAGAAAATCCATTATTCAACATAACACATCAGTTTGACAAGCGTTGCCGCACATTATGGACAGATGACCACACACACACACACAAAGAGTTAACTGGCAGCAATATTTGATCTAGAGAGACAGAGATAGGCGCAGAGACGGAGCGCTCACTCTCATGTGGGGGGAGATTGAAATGTTGGCTTTGACACGAGAGGCGCCGGCTGGTGACGCTAGAAGAATAATGCGTCTTACTCAAATATAGGATACGAGTATAAGAGAAAGACACGGAAAAGACCGGGAAAGACACAGAGGGCAAGAGCAAATGACAACTGCAGTAAGTTAAAGGCACACTGTGAACTTAATCTGGGAGAGGAGGGTGGAGTAGTCAAAAATTGCACTCAAGTAAGACTAACAGTGTAACCGTTACTTCAAAATGACAAGAAGTGGAAGTAAGAGTAACTGAAAGAGTAACTGTCTGGACGTAACATCTGTTTTATAATTTGAAGTTAATGTAATTGGGAAGATAAAATATTGAATAATCCACAAAAGTACTGAAGTAAGAGTACTGTTACTTCAATCAAAATATCACCCAGTTAGGAGTAAAAGTATACTAGTATAAAAGATGGATGATACATAGATGCACAGAGAGACGTGTAGCCTTTCTTACAGCGGGAAGAGTAGCCAAAACTTTTACTTCAATCAAACTATTTCTCAAGTAGGAGTAAAAGTATACTGATACACACATTAGCGCAGTACTGTGGAATATTTCATGTCATAACATCAACATGAAGGCAACTTTTTAGATAAATTGTGCTTTTCAGAGTTCTTTTCTAAATTGCATTTGTTCAGTTACAGGTGTTTTTATTGCCTAAAGAAATACCTTGAAAACATGTATTCTTATGCTAACTGTGGTCACCTCTCCACAGTTCTGACCTGTAACTTAGACTGGTGGCGTTACCCGCTTGTCTCCATGGAGATAGAAACATGAAATTCCATACTATGAAACATTTTAAGCGAAACAATCACAAATCCAGGCAGATTTGCACGGGACAGACCCTCTATTGGGAAAAGTATACGATTAAAATCAAAATAAATCATTCTTGAAATATCTACAGAAATAGAAGATGTAACCTATTTATAGCAAAATCTGTCATTTGGAAAATAAAAATAGCGTGTGATACATATGGAGTCAAAGGTCGACCAAAGACACTGTTTATGTTGGTGTTCAGTGACAGACGAGGATGAATGGAACAAAAGTGGAAAAAGACACTGCAGCAGGGCCGTGTGCAGGTTTATGAGGGCCACGCGCAACATGGTTTATAGGGGGCCCACAAAAAGATGGATGGATGGATGGATAGACAGACACACAGACACACAGACAGATAGATGAATGATGGATGATAGATGGATGGATGGATGGACGGATAGACAGATTGATAGACAGACAGACAGACAGACAGATAGATAGATAGATAGATAGATAGATAGATAGATAGATAGACACACAGATAGATAGATGAATGATGGATGATAGATGGATGGATGGACAGATAGACAGATAGATAGACAGATTGACAGACAGACAGACAGACAGATAGATAGATAGATAGATAGATAGATAGATAGATAGATAGATAGATAGATAGATAGATAGATAGATAGATGATGGATGATAAATGGATGATAAATGGATGGACGGATAGACAGATAGATAGACATTGACAGACAGACAGACAGACAGACAGATAGATAGATAGATAGATAGATAGATAGATAGATGGATGAATGATGGATGATAAATGGATGATAAATGGATGGACGGATAGACAGATAGATAGACATTGACAGACAGACAGACAGACAGACAGACAGACAGACAGATAGATAGATGAATGATGGATGATAAATGGATGGATGGACGGATAGACAGATAGATAGACATTGACAGATAGACAGACAGACAGACAGACAGATAGATAGATAGATAGATAGATAGATAGATAGATAGATAGATTGGTAGATTGATAGATAGATAGATTGGTAGATTGATAGATAGATGAATGGATAGACTAATAGACGGACATATAGATAAATACTTGTGCAGTCTTCCAGTGGTAATAAGTACATATAATAATAGTAAATTGAGTGAGCTGTACCAGTTGGCAGGGCCGGGTCCATGGTGGTCTTCTCCCATGAGTTCACTTGTTCCCAGGTAAATCCATTGGTGCCCAGAGACACACTGTAGCCACAGCTGCTGTACGACTCCTCAAATGTGCAGCCTCCTGTCGCCAAAACACAAACACATGTTAGAAGTGTCCTGTCTAAAGAAGCTCATTTTTGGTTTATTTGTTGGGGACAGTGCAATTTAAGAAACATACATCATATACATGCTTTGAACATGCTGGATTATAGCATTTGGCTAATTTTCATCTAGAGGCAAAGCGGGTTAATCGGAGGCAAGGATACAATCACAGCACACATTAGAAACACTGCTCCCCACTGCATCCAAGTACTAACCAGGCCCAACCTTGGTTATGAGATCAGATAGGATTGAGTATTATTAAGTATATAAGTTGGAATAACCCACAGAAAACTTAAATCGCAGTTTAATTTTCATGCGTTAGAGCAGAAAAAGGAGTTGAAATAGCAACTTTGAATGATAAACATTGAGAGTGGTGGCTTTACATCAGTTGGGTTTTCTAAAATGTGGGATTTCATGGGACAAAAGATTGGTGAGTCCCAAGCAACTCAGCGCCAGAATATACATACAGTTTAAAAATCTTGTTCAAATTGGACCCAAATTCAGAACTAGGACTGAACGATTTGTTAAAAATGTCTAATTGCAATTTTTCTGACAAGCAATTTATGTTTTAATAATAAGATTCTGTTAAAAGTTCACATTTTAAACAGTTCCAGAAGAATTGACAAAAAGACTAATACAAGAATCACATTTCAGAACATGTTTGTACAGACTGAAACTACAGAGTTCGCAGTTTTTATGCAAAATTAGACAGGAGATTTTGTGGAGAAAATGATGGTATTTTGTAAATGTAGTAACTCTATCTCACCAGAGACAAGACACAGTCATCATTACGTGCTATCCTGATTGGACAAGCTTATTTCCACTAATTTTCCAGTGCGTTAGCCTTCACTGCTCGCCCCGGGATACACGCACACTGATAATCGCACATATGTTTGACACACTGCAGTTTAATGTGTTCTGAAGTGTGTAATGTGGCTGTCAGAGCGCTCTTCGTATGCGTTACTGGGTGAAAGAAAGGTTTGTGCATTTCAATCTATTCACAAACAGAACGTGTAAAGCTAAAGTGGAGCCCAAGGCAAAACAAGCCATTTATTTTAAAGGTCCTATATTACGCAAAATTGACTCTTGTGAGCTTTAAGCCATGATAAAATGGTGTTACCTTCTCAAAGATATATCTGGTGGTGTGTTTTGTTTCATTCACACATGTTTAATCCTGCATGTTTAATATTTAGGTTCAATTCTTTTCCCTAGACACAGAAAACAGCATAATATGAGCACTTTAATTAGATCGTAGAAGGCAAAGAGTGGCAGATGGAGAGCAATTTGTAATATGTTTAGTCTTAGATTTGTGTATTGAGGTGGATTTAATTTGTGTTTTTGAAGCAAATGTCTACCCCTTTCTTTAATAATATTCTTCTGTCACATTTAACCATTCACCTTGCATTTACTGTAGTGGGCTTTTATAGAAGCTTATGGTTGACCCAATGTGCGCTCACAAGACCACACGTCAAGTATGCAAACATTTCACACTAAGACACATGATTCTTATATGTAAAAAGGAAACAAAGATTTACTAATTAAAAGCCATAAACTACCAGTCAAAAGTCTGGACATATCCTCTCACTGAATTTTTTTTCTGTATTTTTACTACTTTCTATACATTATACATAGGGAAAACATCAAATATATGAAGCAAGATGTATGGAATAATGTAGCAAAGAAAAATGTTAATCAACTCAACTAAATGTATATATATTTGTTTTATATTTTACACTCAAATTCTCAAAGTAACCACCACTGTAAACCCTTGGCCTTCTCTTAATGAGCTTCATGAAGAAGTCTCCTGAAATGGTTTTCACTTCATATCTGTGCCTCGTCAGGGTCAAGAAATGCGAAGAGTGAAAAGCAGTGATCTAAACAAAGGGTGACAATTAAACAAGTCTTTGCTTGCCAAATTCCATATGTGTTCAATCACAGTTTTGATGCCTTAATTGAGAATCGACAGAGCAAATAATCATGTAAATAGAGACAGAAACATTGGAAAAGTGTGTCCAAACTTTCAACTGGTAGCGTACTACACACTTTTGAATCTGGTCTCTTTCCAAAATTGCCATCCCGGTTGAGGATACCACTCACCTGCCTGTTCTTTAGTCTACGTTACAAACCAGCTATCTTGAAGTTTCCCTACAACTTTGAAGAATCCTTACCGTCACCCAATTGGATTTTCTTCTACCCACTTTTGGAAACTGCTCTACCAACTGACATCCTTTACTTCTAACCCGACTTTGGCTCATGCTATAAACCTGTCGACTGGAAAACATAGGTAAGTATATCCCTTCCACGTTTGACACATCCACTTCACCCTGTTTTTCTACAGCAATAACCGTTTCTCTCTACAGCGTGCCTCAGTTTTACACTTAAAATTGCTTCCAGTAACCTACCTTCTGTCCAGTCTAGAGAAAGAATTGTTCATCTCCTCCCTAAGATTCATAACCAAATACGTATAAAGCCTGTACACAAACACTGACACCAAACGTGGGATGGCAGCTGTTGAACACGCTTTAAACAAACACCACAAAGACAAACGGCCTGATCAGTACATTTCTCAACTCCTTTATTTTTAATTCCATGACAACTTCTACTTACAGGTTACAGACAGAGTAATAGGTAAAAAGTTTGCCCTGGTCTATGCTGATATCTACATGACAGAATGGGAAAAGACCGTTTTCTCCAAAGAAATGTCCTGTTTTTATAGTTATTTGGATAAAATGTTTGGAGTCTGGAGCCATTCAAAGGAAACCTGGCTTGGGATCTTGCTTAACCACCACCTTTTGATTCAACTTGAAGCCACACATTCTTTTTCTTTCCTAACTATTTGCTGGGTTTTCAGGTAACAGCATTAAATCAAGGTCAATATTACTTAATACAGATGGGAGCAGCTAAAATTTCAATTAAAATGCTAAAGTATGTTGTGACAGTGAGTCAGTGAGTTTAGTCAATCATTAAAATGCCTATTTGTGAAAGTAAATTTACCTTTTAGATATTTCATGGCAAAGTACTAATATAATCAAAGTAATAATCAATAGGGGAAAACGGTCTCTGGGCTCCCATCTGAAAGTATGACATTTCAGAATCCGAAAACTACTACTTCCTGCTTCTGAAGAGTGTAGACACAAACCTTGCTTGCTCCTGCTGCGTCCTTTTTTACTTTCTTTTTAATAATTTTACCTCTTCCAGCGCTGAAAGATTTGTTTAGTTATGATTTTCTTTTAAGTATACCAAGACTTTTAAACCATTTTTACATTTTTTAACTAAATTTCTGACGAGCCAGCGACATGTCCAGGGGAAGAAACTGAAGGAAGTTTTAGAATCTGAAAAAGGACTTCACCGGATGCTTCCTGTGACTTCCAGTGGAAAGAAAAAACTGCTACTTTCAACTTAAACCTGAGCGATACAGTTATTTGTGATTATTTATGTTTTGATTTGTGTGATTTTAATGTCCTTCTTATTCTGTAAAGCACTTTCAGTTACTATGTGTAAGAATTGTGCTATACAAATAAACTTGCCTTACCTTGCCTTACTAATACACGTTTTCAAGGGAATTATTCACCACATGTTGTATATAGATTAGCATAACACTCCGGTCTAAAGTCATCCGCTACCGACACACATTCTTGGCAACTGTGGCTCAGTTGGTAGAGCATTTGTCCACTGATCTGAAGGTTGGTGGTTTGAATCTCGCTCTATTCATGTAACGTGTTTTGAGTGCCTTGAAGTTGGAAAAGCGCTATATAAAAATGTGACTAAACTTATATCATCTTATAGAACAAACCCCAACGTGAAGGGCATTCTGGTCAGACCTTAACTTAACTTAGCCAATAGAACCAAAGAAAGTGAAGCTGCAAAACATATTAGGAATTAAATGAAGCGCCCCATCTTCCTCACTTCCTGCCAAACACTTAAACAGTGTAAGCCTAATCTACTGCAGAAAATACATCCTTCAGTACATGGGAAAATCACAAAATAAAATCCCTATGAAACTATCTCAGCACTAGACCTGTCACCATAACACATTTTGAAATACAATATATCTGTGAAGAAAATATAGATTGATACACAGTAACATTCAATGATTTTGCCACTGACACGATCACCCTAAAGCAGGAAAACAACTATTCTATATTTGCAGTATTTTTAATTAACACAAGCTGCAATATATCACGAAACACTTAATGAGTTACAGAAGTTGTTTATTCAACCATTTATAGCTTTCTGAAACTTTCTGCAACATCTGGGGCCTTATTTGTGCAAATGTACAAAAGTATTAAGTGCGTAAATTTTCATGTTAAGTTTATGATCTATTGAAAAAGCAACTTAGCGTGGAAATATGGGGTCCGGCCCAAAAACGCAAATTTTACATGTTGGGTCTTGAGGACGTTTGAGGAAATTTGTGGAAGTTTTTTGTTTTGTCTGTAGGTTACATCTTTAGTAAGAATTTCACGTTAACTTTTATGAATGAGGGTCCTTGAATCCCACACAGACATGAGGAGAACATGCAAACTTCAACCTGAACGTCCCGTCTGGGAATTGAACCTGGAACCCGCTTTCTTTGCCATTCTAGACCTCAGATCATGTTTATTTGAGGCAGTTAGTTGTTGACATGTGTTTTCTATGTGGGTGAACCGCAGTCTCCATATCAATATTTAATAGTTGAATTTTTAATGGTATATTTAACAGTTTCACAGCATCAAATGTAGGACTCTAGTACTTGTTCCACACATGTCGTATGTAGTTCACAGCCTCATTTGTGTTCCTAGTACTTTAATATTATGCGTAATTGTGCTTGTGTGGAGGAGATGAAAAAAGGAGTGGGAGGAGCTTGACTGGTCTAGAACTAAACCAGGTCTTTGGACTATAGCCCTACAAATGTAACCCTCTGATCATTGCTTCAATAGGAAAAAAAATAAAATAAATCATAATAAATTGGCTGGAATTCACAATGGTTGTTTCAAGTTCTTTGGTCAGTATGTCAAAATTGTTATTATTTTGTTTATTAATTTGTTTTAAGGGTGAAGTACGTAACGTTTCTGGTGGAGGGTCAGCCAACTGCTAGTTTCTGTGGAGATGTTATTGCTTTGCCTGGAAGGTTCCACAGTATGGCATTAAATGTATCTATCTTCATGAAAATAAGCAATAAGACATGCATGTCACAGTATGAATGGATGTTTTGCATGTTAGCGTTTTTCAAGGTGTAGATTGTACTAGAACTTGGGATTGTGACGTCACACCTCATAGATTTGTCAGAGAGCCTAAGGTTAAACCAGTGGAGATTTTAAGATGCTAAATACTAGAGTTAGCAGCAGTGACCCAGCAGTTTGTTGGGTTGTTCCACGCCTCTTTGACCAATATCTTTATGAATGTTTTGCATTACTCCCACAAACATGGCGGATTTCCCAAAATGGTTAAGACGCGCGTAGTACGGACTGAATATATCACCCTTTGGTCCCCATTTTTTAAAACTTTTTATTAGACCTACTGTGCTTGTGTCTGCTATATAGCTATAATCTGCAACACTTGTGGATCGTAATGTTATAATTTGCACATTTTAAATCACAATATTGATCTTAAATGACTTAATAAAAGAAACAAGCCAGGCAACTTCCACCTTAGAAAACCGCGGTGCCCAGTAGGAGCTGACGTCGCCATAAACATCATCACAACAAAGAGATGGATAGTTTTGGCTCATGCTAGCGAGCATTTGTAAAAAAAAAAAAAAAAAAAAAAAAAAAATGACTACGCAACACGAACAAATTCTGCCCCCAGCACAGATTAAGAAAATACAATTGGAGAACAAATTAAGTACAGCGCAGTTTGCATATGCCGGTGGTGATGAAAACAAGGATTGATCGCAATTTGGCGTCTTGAAAATAAGCAATTAAAGATGACTCAAACATGTACAAATCACTCCAAATACAACTTCGGTAAGTAAATGATAACATAAAAGATCTAAAAAATGGATTTTACAGAATACGTCTGCTTTAATAGAAAATAATGAAACCATCTCTTCGCCGGCATTTTTAATACAATTATAAACCCCAGACCACATTGTGTTTTAATTTGCGTTGACGTTATGTGTGTCATTTATCAGCACTATTAGTTCAGTGAATCCACACAATACTGAATGCAGTAATACCCTGACAGCTAAAATTAAAACAGCTCTCAGATACAAGGACATGTTCATTGGCAAACTTTATTTTCCAATTAGCCACTGCCAGTTTGTTTGACTAATTAATCAACACCAAATTAAATTGTTTCCTTGAACGCCTCAGTGGCCAACGTCATTTTACTTTAGACTGATCTGTAGAGCAATAAATATATTTGAAAAGCCGGTGACAAAAAGTAATAGCCATGTAAACATATTGAACATCATGGATCTATGATGTAATGTGTCAATCCTCTGCGTACAACCAGACCCATTGATAGAAATGTAAGGGAGTGAAACAAGAAGCGTCACACGGCCCCTCTCTAATATAAATTCATATATTTGATCACATTAGGGTTGTCAAAAGTATCAAATATCGAGAATCAGATACTAACTGATACTAAAACAAGTACTGATTCTAACAAAATTCACATTCACAGGACAGAAATTAACCTTTTCTGAATAGTTTTTGAATAATCTTGAGCTGTAACAGAACAAGTATAAAACCACATAGACCAGTTTACACCCATGGACCACTATGGAACCTACTGGACGACTGAGGGATTACACAAATATAAAGCCACATCTTAATATAAAAGAAAGTACTACAGTTTAAGGTTGAAAATCCCCTTTTACTGTTTAAATAATTATGGGGGTTTCTTGTCAAATGGGTGATTATTAATGTAAAATCTTTGCTTGTAAGTAGCCTAATTAATACAAACAGCGCAGCCATGGCTTGTTATAGCTCAGTAAAGGACCGTTCCTCTTGTCAACTATTGTAGCCTATAGTATGTAAGCAAATTACCTTATTCCGTCCGGCCCACTTTTGCTGTAATTTTGACTAAACCGTGCTTTCTTTGTGGTGGCACTTCTGGCTAAGCGGGAATCCCTTCAATCATTTCAGTGGAGAATTTGGGAAAGATTTTGCTGCTAAAAGATGACATAAAGTAAATTGATTTGCGTCAGATGTTAAATGTTCATGTGGGTAAGTCAACACTGCACTGATTCTCTGTGAGGCTTTAAAACAGCTTTGTGGTCCGTGTAGAACTTATTTGCTGTCAAGGGCCACAGCCGCATACAAAATAATACAACCCAAAAGACAATGGCAGCGCGTATTTTGAGAACGCATATTTTGAACCACCTGGCCCTGTACTATAACGCAACGAAAGCAATGTGCAATAATAAAATACCTGATATAGTCCCTTCCTAGTAGCCAGAGCCATTCAAATTTCACGGGAGAGAACTTCAACCAGTGGCTTAAGTCTTTTGTCTGAACCAGCTGTCACTCAACGAGGACGTGCTTAGTCTGAGAGCATATTTTAAAATGAGCAAAAGTAAGTATATAATAGCAATACCCTACATTTTATACAGTATCATTGATGTGAAAGAAACTGGGTCATTCACTTCCTGTTCAAAACCTTAGAACTCTTCACTGAATTACAGCAGATTTTCTTTTCTTTTTTTTTTTATTGTTGAAAAATGACTATGGGACATTTTTGGACCCTACATGTATGGCTCAAAGCTACATTTTTCCAGTAATTGCAAGAAAGTACAGATACATTTGCGGTAATAGTGGGAGCACTCAAGTTTCAAATACAGGTCAATACATACATACATACAATGCATGAATCAATTGAAATACAGCTTTGAGTAAGCTTTTGGTAAAGGAACACTGAACTCCCTTTACATTTTTGGTCCATTTTGGTCCGTGATACTCAACAGCACATTTCTGATTCTGCTATTAATGTTTCGCTATAACTTTTAGCCCCACCTATTTAGTCCTTTCTGCTGCTGTGATATTGCACCATGACACAGGAACAACTCTCTAGGATAGTCTCATTTGGTCGTTTCCTTATAGTCGTCCAATCTCTGCCTACTATTTTGTTAGTGGCCACTCTTAAAAATGCACCGTGACATAGAATCAAGTGTCTGGGATAACGTCTGTGTAATCCTTCAGTCGTCCAGGTCTGATCTATGGTAAAAGGCAAAAGTAAAATCTATCAACTGGACAAAAAAGTCATAGTAGTGAAAACGTTTAGCTGCTCATCCAAGCCGCTTCTTCAGTTCTAGTCAGATTGCTGGTGCACCACGTTAATAACAAACAAATGAACTGACTTCTTTCCCCGAGGTCGCTCCCACTAGTGTCGGGAACGGGTTTGATTAACAGCGTTGCTAAGCACCCGTTCCATGCGGGCGGGAAGGGGTGTTACCTTCAACAGCCTGGCTCCAGATTGGTTCTTTTGTTGCTATGATACTCACTGTCGGAAGTCTAAATGTGCAACTCGGCTATGGGTGACGTCACACTCCCTTAGTCCACTTCTTTATACAGTCTATGGTTATTAGCTGAGAAAATGCTATGGAAAATGAATAGATTACATTTTGAAGTTATATCTTATACAATGCAAGACGTAAAGACAATTTATCTTAACGAGAATACATTCAAATCAGTTACGGGTCCTTTAAATACGAGATAGTAAAAGTATGTAACTAGCAGCGCAAATATCTGCTCTTTTCCAACTTGTTTTTGCCCGAGTGAGGCGTCCTGAGATTTTGAGGTGACTAACTTATGTGTGGGTGTTCTGACTCACTCTTATGTAAACGTACGTGTCCAGTTTATCTCCCATTAGCTCCTATCAGATTGACTGTCAGAGAATAGGGCTCCTTCTGTACACATGCACTTTAAACATATGTCATCTGCCCCACCATAAGCGGGCACGTCGGAGCTGGAAGGGGTAAATAACTAAATGTTGTTGCTGCCACTCCACTTCACACAGATAATGAGAGAGAGAGAGACAGAGTGAGAGAAAGAGAGGAGCAGATGCAGCCAGTGTGTCCAAGTGGCACTAATGTGTTTATGCGATCATTCTATATCGTGTCCGTAATGTTGTTGATGTTTTTAAATTAGATGCAATGACGCACACGCATATATATAAAACGTTGACTTTAACATTTTCCATTTAAAGGGCCTGTACCTGATTTTTTATTTTTTTTCTATGTATTTGAGCAAAATGTGTTTTACCCCAGTACAAATATTATTATATTTATTTATTATATTATTATTACACAAGCAGCTCTTGACGTCAAAATAAGACAGCTGCGTGGCATCTGAATCTAATCATAAAGCATTTTGTTGTCCGATAATCAGGAAGTGCGGTTGGCATGCTAGTTGTTGTTAGCATGTCTATCAGTGCAAAACTCCGCTCTGGCCTCTAGTTGTGAAAAGCGCTTATAAACGCCTCACTTTGAATAATTCAGATGTTTGGAATGCATAAGGTAAGCAGGAAATAACTTTAGACCACTGCAAACAGTTTAAAATGAACTGTTTTTCACATTTTACAGTAAAAAATAAGGTACAGCACTTTGAAATAAATACTAAATGTCTTATGTCACTTTTTTTTATTTACATTTTTTTTGCGCTAGTGTAATAAACAATCCTTTTGAAACCCAGAATATCTGCTTTGGACCAATACAAAATAATTATCTAAAACAAATGGACATGATGTATTTATTTTATTTTTATTTGATTGTGTTGTGTATATTTTTAAGGTGCACTACGTAACATTGCTGGTAGGGGGTCCACAACTAGCCTGTGTGCATGAAGATATTATTGCGTGTGTAGCCTGAAATATTAGACAATATGGCAGTAAACCTATTGACAAGCAGGTAGTGGACTCTCCCCAGAAAAGTTACATGATGCACCTTTAAGAGCCTTTTTTTTTTTTAATCACATTATACCACTTGGAGAATGACATGAATTGTAGAAATAAATAAAACACGGGTGGGACTTAATACTATTCATATTTAACTGTAAGAATACCATTTTGAAACAATATAAGCTTCAGTACTTATTGGCCTACTTCATCATTACACAAATTAACACAACTTAACAGGTAAACTTCACAGACTTTTTGGAAAAATTGAGAATAAAAGTGCCTGTTAAAACAACAATGTCAAAGTGACCCAATGAGATCGTGCTTGTTTTATGCTCTCAAATTCGAACGAAACACAATTTGTGAAGTCGAGCAAAACTTTTTCAATGCTCAATGCTGTACTTCCGAGCATCACAGGCAAGAAATCTGTACCATAGGTCTCTGTCTGACAACACAAAAACCCATTTACATTATCTCTGACATTTTGAAAAGGTTATTTAACTTTATGCAGAGAAAAACACAAACTAACTTTGACAACAAACTTTTCTCTATCTCTAGACACCAGCCTCCCACCACAAAGGACCAGTATATAGACCGTACTGTGCTGATATGACCTATCTGCCATTTTGCACAATGTGTACACACAGTAATGATCAAGTTGGAAATTAACAGATCTGTATTATTGATTTGTGTAGAGTGTATAACTCTAAATGCAAGAATACACTGTTTCAATGCTTCGTGGCCAAAGTATTATGCGATATTATTATAGTTTAGGCAGCACATATTAATCACTAACTCTGTGGTGTATGGTGACTTTTATGGGTAGGCAAGCAGACCTGGGGTGGACATCAATATTTAGTCGATAACAATTTAAAAACACTGCTTTTTCTACAAACTACATTGCAACTTTATTTATTTTTACGGACATATTAAATGCATATATACAGAGCCATTTTGGAGTGAAATAGAGAAGATTAGACCTGCAAACAGGGCTGGTCAATGGGCTATTTGTTCCTTCACAGATTTAGAAACTAGCCCTGAAACTAGCTCAATGTTTAAATGACTGCCTTTAAAAAAAAAAAAACTAACTAAATATGAAGCTGTGTTGAAAATTGGCACTGCTGTTTTTCATCCACTGCCTCACATGTCCACTCGAAATCTCATCAGATGTCCGATTCCTCCATGGGTTTATCATGGGGTTAATTCAGTGCTGTTTGAGCCTGCCTTTGACAATTTGTTGTATTTTTTTGGCAGAATATATGTCCAGTTCGGAATTTATGCACATGGGTGACCTGTACATGCCAGATGTTGCACCAGATGCCCTTCCAAACCAATGAACAGAGGATGTAGAGGGATGTACAGTGAAATGCTGGTTGTTAAAGGTCCTATATAACCCAGAATGATTTCTTGTGAGCTTGAAGCCGTGTTATAAAGCTGTTACCTCATCAAAAACATACCTGGATCTGTGTTTTGGTTTTTTTCCACACACGTTTGAGTAATTCGGGATTATTAATCTGTCTACATCTCCAAAGCTCAAAATGCTCTGTTCCACCTTGCGATGAATGAAGCTGTAGCTAGTTAACAGCAACTATTTAGCTTTAGTTCAGCAGAGACTGACAATTCCAGGGCTGACATTACCCAAATGATTTTAGTGAAAGTGCATGGAGTTTAAAAACACAGTGGTGCACTTCCTGTATTACGACATGACATCACAAAGTGGAAGCCAACTGTTTTCTGCTTGAGAGAAGAACTCAGTCTAAATATTCAAAGTTTGTGTGTTAAACCTGTATGAATGAAACAAAATGCAACTATGGGTATGTTTTTGATGAGGAAGCAACAATATGATCAGAAAATAGAGCAATATAGCCCCTTTAAAGTGAGCATTTGTGTTGGTTTTGATCGTATTTCCTGGTTTTACTTTGATCACCAGAGCCCTCTCTCTTCTACACCTTCATGACTCCACTCACCGGTCACTTCTCTCTCTTTCAAGTCTGACTCTAAAATCACTACACTGACACAAACTTTGATGTGTCCAATTTTTGGCAATTTTCTTCCATCCAAACACTGTTCACTATATTGTATTGGGATGGCAGTTGCTTAGCGGTAAGAGTGTTTGCCCACCAACTGGAGTGTCAGAGGTTCAATCCTAGCTCAGACCAAGTGCATGCTGGTGTTGTGTCGTTATGGTTCTACGCTTTTCAATGTGGCTGGGAACTATATCCAAAACATAGCATAATGAACTTGTGGTGTAAAACATAAATCCCAGAATGCCACTCTTTCTGGCACCCAAGGCAACTTTGTAAAGATAACAGTAACTGCAGCAAGTTGATGGGTGGACACTGCAGTAACTCATTAAGTCACCTCATTACTGCCCTAGAAAACAGTTACTGCGCTATTTTGTCAACAAAAAAAAAAAGAACATGAACATGCTCTGGCTCCTGTCACTGTCCACGCTTTGGAGATGGGAGCAGGACAGCCCCTGACCAGCTGGGTAAATATGCCTGTCTCTCTAAAACTTTCAAATCAGGCTAGGGGTAATAATGGACTCAGACTTGAACTTTAGCAGCTACATCAAAGTGATAACATCTGCAGCTTTTTACCATCTAAAAACATTGGAAAAAGGTATATTGTCTAAACCAGACTTAGAGAGACTTATCCATGCATTTGTCTCCAGTAGGTTAGACTACTGTAACGGCCTGTTCACTGGCCTCTCCAAACGAGCCTTAACACAGCTGCAGTACATCCAGAACGCTGCTGCTCGGGTCCTGACTAGAACCAGGAAGTATGAGCACATAAGTCCTGTGCTCAGGTCTCTGCACTGGCTCCTGTGGCTCAGAGAATAGACTTTAAAGCAGCTCTGCTTGTGAACAAGTTTCTCCATGGCCTTGCACCAAAGTACATCTCCCACATGTCAGTGCCATGTGAACCATCTCACACTGTGAGGACGTCAGGTGCCCAGAGTCAGGACTAAACATGGGGAATCAGCATTTCAGTTTTGTGCGGCTAAAACCTGCAACAGTCTTCCTGAAGACGTGAGAGAGGCCTCTACTTTGACAATATTTAAATTGAGACTCAAAATGGCTCTATTTAGATGTGCATATGACTGAAAGGTTATGCACATCTAAATAATCATCATAAAATTTTATGTTAATTGTATGATGATTATTTATGTTTTGCTTTATTGTATTGTGATTTTAATGTATTTCTTATTCTGTAAAATGAATTTACTTTGCATTACTTTGTGTACACTAAAGCAGTAACAGCACAGCAAACACATAGACATTTTTGTTATTAATTGGTGAGACAACACCAGCTATACCAGCAATGTAGCCTATAGTTTTAAAATGTAATTCATCTGATCAACAATGGACTTTTTATGTAAGCAATATAAAACAGTTTGTTGTTTTACACAGGAGCAGTGTTGCAGTAGCAGCTCTCTTGCCTCTGGTGTAAACTGACACTACATTATGTGTCACTGTATCTCCAGGTGTAAATTTTAGATAATACAATTTGAAAAAAACAAAACAAATCACTAGATTATCTAACACAAAACTAAACTCTTTTAACTTTCTTGTAACTAAATATAAGTATTCTAAGTATTTTGCTGCCATAAATAAAAACACATATTATGTACCATGTACTTTCTTGTGATAGTTAAAAACTCACAGTCTCTTCTTTCTCCGACTTACAAAAAGAAAAAAGCATCCAAACTTGTGTCCAAATAAAAACTGCACCCTGCACTGGAGCAGTAATTGGATCGTACAAAGTGTAGCCTATACAGTGATCTCCAGGGATGGGTCTAACACTATATGAGGTACGAACTGAGCATGCTCCAAAAATACAGCACCAAAACCACATGGGCCCATTTAAACCAACATGTTATATGGAAGGGGGATGCAGGGGGAAAACTAGTTACCGCTGGATATTGTTAAAAGTGCAATATGTAACTTTTTTGGTGTAAAATCCATAATTTGCTTGTCTCCATGGAGATGTTATTGCATTGTCCAGAATGTTCCACAGTATTGCATCCCATACTTATCTCCATGGAGAGTAATCTTTTTAACGATAAAACTGCCTGTAATTGACTACATGCAAGTTGAAGTTTAATGCCATATCCTGGAACATTCAAGGCAACCTGTATGGGGACAAGCACCATTACCAGACCCACCATTAGCAAGTAACATGGTGCATTTAATAAGATGCCATGTAATCAGATGTTTTGAGGTTCTAACCCAACTATTGCATATATTTTTGTATTCCTCGGCAAGACACTGTAATCACTTTGTCTGGTTGCTGGTTGTACTGAATCTGCTGAATAACTATTTTCATATGAATAAATAAAGAAATATGAAGACTTCTTACCACATACAGGACACAAAATTAGCCAGAAACATGCACAAGTCCTAGTTATTTTTATCTCTTTCTATCTTTTCAACCACTTTTGTTCCGTATGGCCGCTGGCCTCTTGTAATGCGGGAGGGACCAGGATGATTGACAGCTGGTCTGACCAGTGCAGTCGGGTGTAACAGAGCTGACACAGGCCAGTACACAGGCGTCTGCTGACAGCTCCTCACTGTTCAGAGCCCAGCAGGAGACAAAGGAGGACTTTTACACTATTCATTTGGCCAGGGTTTGAAATAGTCCAAAACACAGTATAGAGAAAGATTTTTTTTTAATTTTGAAGAGGGAGTATGATGCAAAATTGATTTTTGGAGCTTTCTACCATGTTGCTCTCTCATCAAAATCATGCCTGAATAAGTTTTAGATGTCATCCATGCATGTTTCAGTAATTCAGTGATCACTCCTAGACCCTGTTTGACCCCTCCTTATGGTTAGCTGTAAGATTCTGTCCAATGCTCAAGCCTACATCACACACGCTCCTGCACGAGAATTCTCCATAAATATACAAAAGCATGACACAAAACTGTACACAACAACTTCACAAACCTGATGCGATGTGCAGTAGTTTCATCAGTAGGATGCACCCTAAGTGTATGTTGATAGCACTCTGAAGGGTGTCAAAAATAGAGGTAGAACTTTCTGCCTTTAAAGAAGATATATTATGCTTTTTTGAGCATAATAGCATTTCACTGTAGCAAGAAGCAAATTATTATTATTATTATTTATTTTGTTTGTTTGTTTTTTTCATACAGGACCAGACAGGATTACTCAAACATGCATGAATCAATCGTAATATAACTTTGAATAAGATAATGATGTAGGATCTCTGTTAGCACATACAGGTAGAATTTACATTATTTGTTTCATTTCAAGATAGTTTTCAAAATATTTTAATTCCATCAATGAAGACAGAGAAGAGACACAATTCAGAAGTGTTATTCAAGTTAGGCAACTAATTGTATTAACGATTTTACTCTAAATCTTGCTTATAATAATTTTACTTCCTGGTTGGACACAAACAGCAGATATGACATATATGGAGGTAAGTTAGGCCTATAACCATGATTTTAACAAGGGCCACAACTAAGTCTAAATTACACAATAGTTATGATTAGACTAAAAGAAATAAATGACAATGCCTTTATTTTGTTAAATCGATGGTTGGACTTGTAGAAAAATGCCATCCTTGTGCATACCTGCATTTTGGATGGAATTTTCAGGGTCGACGACTTAGGTAGAGAGATAGAGGTATCCATTATTTTCACGAAAATGTCTTGTATTTTCATATTCTCAAGTTTGTTTGTTTTTTTTCCAGGGGCACTATCCCACCAAACCAAGTAATAATTTAAAAAAAAAACATGAAAACCTGTCATATGCAGGAGTGTACATGACAAGATAATTCAAAAGCAGTATTTTTTTTAAGAGATGAGGCTCTGAAACCTTGTGCTCTTTCAAAAACACAGATTTGCTTAGTTTTAAGAGCTTTTAAATGTATTCACAACTCTGTATCAAGGATAATCTGAGAGCACTTGAATGTTTTACCAATTAGCAAACTAACCAACATCAACCCTAATGGAAAGAAAAGAACAACCTTAGCATCTATAAGAGTGTGTGTAGGTGTGTTAGCTCTATAAGCCTCATTAAACCATCATGCCCCACGGCTCCTTACAAACATGGCCCCCGCCAAAGCAGCTGTTTTACAGTCATTAGCCACGTAGCATCCAAGCATGCTAACATGCTAACAACACGCTCTGGCTCAGTGAACATGATCTCTAAAAGAAGGTTGTTATTTAAAGTTTTCTTTCAGCTGACTACATTTCTTATTCTTGGGTGTGTGTTTTCCCATTGCTGTACCTACTTTGAGTATATATAGACATAAATATCCATCCATCCATTTTCTTCCGCTTATCCGGGGCCGGGTCACGGGGGCAGCAGTCTAAGTAGGGACTCCCAGACTTCCCTCACCCCGGACACGTCCTCCAGCTCCTCCGGTGGGACCCCAAGGTGTTCCCAGGCCAGCCGAGAGACATAGTCCCTCCAGCGTGTCCTGGGTCTTCCCCGGGGCCTCCTCTCGGTGGGACATGCCCAGAACACCTCCCTAGGGAGGCGTCCAGGAGGCATCCTGAGCAGATGCCCGAGCCACCTCAACTGGTTCCTCTCGATGTGTAGGAGCAGCGACATAAATATATATATATATATAATTATTATATTATTCATGGCATAGGTATTTGCAATTGAAGACAAAAAGGGGTAGTGGTGATTTTCATGTTTTAAAATTATTGTATTTCAAGATCATTTTCATAGTCTCTGCACAAACATGCCACTTTTAGCATTCTGATGGGCCCACTCATGCACCTGCAGAACACTTAGCTATATCTACATCCTTATTTTTAGTTTTCTGTACAAGAAAAAAAAAAACATTTTTAGCACTAAATTGTGACAACAGTACATCTTTAACAGACAAATGCAGATTTTCACATATGTGGAACTCTACACATTCCATTGCTTTGATAATTACATGGTTTTTTTTTTCTGTTTTGAAGCAGTGAGGTGTGAAGAGCCATGCACCTGCTCCAGAGCTCCACACAGAGAGAAGCAGACCCAGGTGCATGATGGGTCTGTGTGGACCCTGCGTGTGGACCCTATGTGTCACTGTTCAAGCAGACTCAAACATGCAGATGGTTCTCAAGCCATCAATGAAATATTAACTGATATTGCAGAAAATCACATACTTTTTTTCATTTTTTTGATAATATTGTTGGGTAACGGAATGTTAACATTTTAAGAATGCTTTAAGCCAGTGGTTCTCAAACGGTGGTATGTGTACTCCTGGTGTTATGCAAGCTCTTTTATAGTAATATATTTGGAGTCAGTTGGATAAATTGCTGCACTCTTCTGCTCATGCCCTTATTTGTATCTATTGTAGCAAAGGTGTAGTCAAACTTTTGCCCGTGCTTGTTCTTGATTGGCTAATCCACTTGTCAATCACACCAGATATCATGTGCATTGCAACACTGTCATTTCTCCATAATGCGACAAATAAATCCAAGGGTTGGCGGTTCAAATCCCGTTTTCCACATAAGCATCATTGGTAGAGCGGTCAGATCCACTAACCCACAGGTTGGCAGTGCGAGTCCAGCTCCCCCAGATGAATACTGTTGTCGAGTCCTTGGGCAAGGCCACTTAACCCACCTGCGTAGATTGGTGTATGGATATGTGTGTGAATGGGTGAGTGGTTCTTTGATGTAAAGGGCTTTGAGTGCCTTGAGAGTGGTAATTTGTTATATTAAAATGTGAACATTTACCATTTATCTGATGCTATATGGTCTGAGCAAATAAGTTCCCCAGCGAGTCCATCCCAATTAAAAAGTCTGGAAACACCACTGGCACAAACCACCTTCTACAAATAGACCTATTATGACTTTTAAAGTACATTACTATGTTCTTTCTTTCTTTATTCTTTATTTGTCAGGGATCATGTACAAATTCATTAATCTTTCAAATGAAGAGATGATTTGTACTAGATTTAACTACTGCTACTTTCCATTTGGAGTCCCTGGGCAGGTTCTATGAGCTTATAACATTTCATTCACAAAAAAATACAGTTGTTGTACTCAAAATGACTCACCACACTAATCTTTGCCTTCAAGATCTGAGCCAGAAAATCATGCCAACAACTACCAAGCTGCAGATCCACCATAGCGCTAAACATCCGCTCCACACTGTAATGGGCAGGTGGACACGACAGGTACACACGGGACTGTACATGTGTGTGGAAATTCATTATCACATGTCCAGCACCACTCACATCCATAATTACTGCGTCCCTCCTCTCTCCGCACTCATCTAAATGCAAATGCTAACCTTTACGCCGTCGCACTAACCTAACTATTGTCTTCAGCGCTGAACTCTGGACCAATTAAGTAAATGCGCAAGATTGTCAGACGGATAACTGTCAAAATGGACTTTTACAAACAAAAGCGGAGGGATGGCGTGAAGTATGAGAGCTTTGGTATTTACATTTGAGATTGGGGTAATTGTGGTTGTCAGATGGTTAGTATTAAAGAGTGGGTATTTTATTAACTGTTAGCACATAATATACTGAGATTACCGTGTTCCTTTTGTTGTTTTGAAAATGCTATATTTGCCAAAAAACATGGTTTTATAAGTATGTTTTATAAGTTCCACTGTAGTTTGCTCTCTGTGCTAAGTCACTTCCCCTTCAGAGTGCTATCGCGACAATCACAATGCATCGCGCTAATGAAACTTGAGAATGAGAATTGTTGTGTGGGAGCATGGGTGACGTAGACTTATGGGCTGACAGTTTGCATAGACGCTAATGGTGAGGAGGTATAGTGCCTGGAAGAGATCGCTAAATTACTCAGACATGCATGGATGGCAGCTAAAAACATTATAACATAGGAATATAATACCCTCTTTTTAAAGGATGTATTTGATTAAACATGGACGTGTGGAGTCTATAGGCCTATAAATGAACAGACTGGGTGTTTTAACTATTTTAAAATTGCATTTCTGTGGGATTTAACTCTATTGCCCACCCAATGTTTTATTTTTTTAAGCTAATGCCAAATAACTTGTAGAGAGGAGTACAATTTTACACCAGTTTTAGCAGTTGTAGAGGAAATGAGGTCTATATACTCATTCACCCATGTCACCATATACTAATGCATTGAAAATCATATGCACTGACATATTTAATATTTATATGCTATTACTTTACTATTTTTAAATAATCTTACACGTCTAATGGAGCGTTACCATTTAGTAATTCCAACACAGCATTAAAGTATACAGTGCAGCACCTCCACATTACTAACCTGCATTCTCGGTCTTCTGTATTCTGTCTCCAAACCGCAGATATTTGTATTCTCACAGAGTTTCATTCACTGTTTTTCTGAACCAACCGGGCTCCAATTACAGCTGCCACTCACCTCCACACACATACATTACTGGAAGAACAATACTCGAAGGCCCGGGGCAGTCTTAGTGATTTCTACCCATGTTATTAAGCGACTGTAATAATGTATGGACTCATTTAACATGTGTCTGACCAGAGCAGGGGTAAATCCAGTCTCTAGAGTAAAAAAATGCAGTGTTGTTTTATCCCTGTTTAAATCCTTCAGGTGAACAGAGTGAATGTGAAGTTTCAGGGGTAGGAGGGGTGACCTTGTCCAGAGCCTGCGGTGAGGGGAAATGCTCGGACCCTTTAGGCTCACAGTCACATATATTCACCCAGCACATGTTTATTTGTTTAACCAGAGGAAATACAGATACAAAGCACCGAACATCTGTATCTGCAATTGGCCAAGGTCAAAATTATTCTCTTATAATACGGATACTTTGAGGTTTTAACAATCTTATAATGCTCCCTCATCAAAAACATACCTGGAGTTGTATTTTGAGTGATTCATGCAGCTCTGACCCTTATAAATCACTGCATTTAAATTGTCCCAGGATTGTGATGTCAAAGGTAGAAATGCGGAAATGTTTTTTTAAGTCCATAAACCATTCTTAGACTCGTTCTGAGAATTTCTACCGTAAAATAGCACACATTACAACCATAGATTGTAATAAGTGTATGACCATTCCGTTCGGCTCCAGCCAAATGAAGCTCATCGAGGCTAGCAAGTAAAAGGAGCAATTTTGGATTTCCGACTGCGAGTATCATAGCAACCAAAGGGAAGGTAATGCCTCTTCCGCTCGCACCGCTGGTTTAGCAGGGAGCAGGTGTTTGGCAATGCTGTCAATCAAACCTGTTGCTAGTGGGAGTGACCTCAGGGAAAGAAGGCGCCTGATTTGTCTGTTATTAATGTTCATATCTTGATTTATGGACACAATAGCAAAACAAAATTACCAGGATCATGTAGCGCGGGTTAATACGAACATTTTAAAGCCAAAATGATGAGCCTGACAGTTTTCTAATGTAAAGTTCAGAGTCGATGGAGCCCGAAGCACGCCCATGATCACTTCCTATTTGGAACGCAGCAGCTAGCAGGTTAGGTTCATTTATGTATACAGTCTATGATTACTGCGTGCTTATATTAGCATACGGTTGAGTGGCTTTTCTTTTTATTTCATGGTTCACTGCTGCTTCTTTTTGTTGACTTTGTATGAGAGGCACTTGGGTGGCTGAAATTGTTTTTAAATGTGATATATAAATCAAATTGAATTGAACTGCACACCAAATCCCAGTATAGGTAGGCCTGTCACAATAAATAGTATATCGACTTATTGTTCAATACATGACAGATATTTATTATAGGGAAATTTCCTTGTACTAGTAAGACATTTTTGGTTACTATGATGGGATTTAAGCTGTTGAGGTTTGAATTATGAACTTCTATGATGCGTTATAGATACAAACTAACTACTGAAGTAATGCTTTCTGCGATTTCTTTATTACGGTTCATATTTTTTTAATAATGTACTTTTTTGGGCTAAATCTGCTTTATGGTTTGGTTCATTATTATCGTTTATCATGTATTTATCATGTATATACAATTGCGCATTTCAAAATTTGTTATCGTGACAGGTCTAAGTATAGGGAGCTCATCTGAATTAATATGAAGTGTTTTTTTCTATACATAGATGTTATTTTAAGTTATAAAACATGAGATGCCAAAGCAAAGGTACTTAAGACCATGTTTAAAGGCCAACGGCAATAACAAAAAAGGAAGTACCGGATTAAAATTTCCAAGGTTTGAGGATATTGTTGTATTGTAAACAGAGATTATGCCTCTGCTTACACCATTATAATGTCTTTGTTTCTTGTGGGTTGCGCTTCTCTTTTAAAGCTGAGGAGGTCCAGTGTGTTTCCCATAGATCTGTGTCTGATTTAAGAGCCATTATCTCTGAACAGACGCCGATAAAGAGCATTCATAATTATTCATGATTCATAACTCACGCATAAGCCTCGACAACCACATCTGCCCCACCAATATCTAAAATCTACTCATAGAGAAAGTACTATTCACTAATGTATTTCCACAACAGGCAAAACTTCATTGTACAGCACACATGTACCAGAAAATGTTGGAATGTACTACAAGATTATGCTTAGCGAAGTCAGTTTAAGAAAACTACAGCTGCCCAAAGTGCTGTACAAAGACAATATAAAGTGCAGTTGTATAAAACAAAACATGCAAAAACATGATAAAACAATACAACGCAAGTGTCCCGCTCAGCTTGTGTTAAAAGCCAGTGCAAACAAATGCATTTTCAAGTAGTCAGATTTTGTCTATAATGAGTCAGTCAGTCCATATTTCGACCTTCTACAGCTCAAATTTCATTGTGGTACAGAAAAATAACAACATATTTCCCACTAATACAAAGAAAAAAGTAGCCACGAGACATATTGACAACCAAAAAGTATGTTTCCATCAGTCATGTATTGAGTGATAAGTCAATATCGTGACCAGTCCTATATCAAAACATCTTATATGGTCTTATGGTTCAAGCAATTAGAACATCCTAACAGCATAAACCTGGGTTCTGTCGTTTCTAATTGCATTTCTATTGAAGAAACACGTCACCACATAAAACATATGTTATTAAGACACAGTTTAAATGAATGGTCATGTATAGGATCGATCTCACCCTGCCTTGTTACAGCGAGCTTAATGAACACATGTGTAAGCTGCCCAGGATGTGCCAGCACTAAATGAATTAAGTCAAATGAGAGGAAAGTGACAGGAATATGAAAACCAGGCCAAAGTCGAAGCATCATTTATGGATGAGCAGAGGTGGGTAGAGTAGCCTAAAAATGTACTCAAGTAAGAATAACATTACTTCAAAATAATATTATTCAAGTGGAAGAGCGAAGTAGCGGTCCAAGAAAGTACTCAAGTAAGCGTAAAATTGAAAAAAAAAGATACTCAAAAAGAGTAACTAACATCTGATTCATACTTTGAAGTTAATTGAAAGGAGAAACTATTAAATAATGCACAAAATATGCTATGTTCAAAAGATAGACACAAACATGAGAAAAACTAAATCATATCTGAAGCACAAGTGCAAGAAACACAGATGTTCAAATCAACATTTTTGTCACTTTTATAGAACAGACACTCACAGACATTTTTATCCAAGTCTTCATTGAAATGAATGGGATTCTCGCTTAAATATCTTTTAGAGGAGAAAAAGGTTAATATGTACAGTATTGTTAATGAACCCCGGTACATAAATGAAACACTTAATTAGACATAGAACTTATTTATTCAAACCTTTACATCTCAAATCAGAAAAAAATAACAAAAAGATTAGGTCATTCATCAAACAAGAGACAATTACCTTCCCTTACCTAACTCTAAACCCTAACCCTAAATCCTAATCCCAAAAACTAACCACTAGTACAAAGAAAAATTACCCATGATTAATAGCTTCTGGTTACATTGTAACCTTGGTTCTCTGAGTAAACAGACTGTTTATATAGCATTTTTCCACCTTCAAGGCTCTCACCGTGCTTTACATCAAGGAACCATTCACCGATTCACACATACATTCACACACCAGTGTACGCCGACACTGGGGGAAAGATGAGTTAAGTTTCTTGCCCAAGGACACAACAATAGCATTCATCTGTAGAAGCTGGAATCACACCGCCAACTTGGGTCTGTGGATCTGAGCGCTCAATCACTGATGTTTACCTTAAGAGCGAGAGTCGAGCCGCCAACCTTCAGATCAGTGGACGAACACTGTACAAACTGAGTTACTGTCGCCCCACTGTGCAGGATAATAATGGATTAAAAACAGGCTTTAATCAATTGGAATATAATTCTGAGGGAACACTGGCATAAAATTTGATTCAAGAAGTTAAATAATCTCTCTCCCCAATAAAAAACAAAAAAAAACAAAAATAAAAAGTTAAATATTTATTTGTCAAAATCTCAAAGAGTAATCACTATTCTACAGCTCCAGTAGATAAATAGAAAACATTTTGTATTTATCTCTTGAACTGAACGAGCGTGTGTCATCAAACTACACAGCTTTCTGAGTCGGCAAACTACTTGATTTAATACTAGTATGTTATAAATATGCAGATGTTTTGTCTGATTATGATGTAATGACCACCCACACATACATACATTTAAGTGTTATTTTTAATCTTCCTCCTCCCTCCTCCTTTTAAATGTAGCTGGAGGAAGTGTCTGGGATGAGGGAGGTCTGGGAGTCCCTGTTTAAACTGCTGCCCACACGACCAGGCCCCGAATAAGCAGAAGAAAATGGATGGATGGTTATTTTAAATCTGACATCTGCTTAAAAATACAGGAATCTTTTTGCCTTCTTTAGATGAGTCAGTTAATTTGCATTTTTAAATTTATTTTAGAGAGGGGACACATCCAACGGGCAACAAGTGGAGCCTTTGTGTTTAGACATTAAAATGCAGTGTGTGTAATCAGGTCAGAAGGCCTCATTGCCAAAGAACGGCTGCACCAGGAGTGGGCTGCATTCAAGCAAAATGTAACATCAGACCTGTCACAATAACACATTTGAAGCACAATATGTCACTGCAGAGCGATATCACGATAAACGATAATATTGAAACTATTTTATGCTACTGACACAAAAACAATTATGCAAGATAATCCCAGTAAACCATTTAAAAAAAGGACTGTCTCCATTTACAGCACACTCACAGTAAGAAAAGGACATTTTTCAAGGCAATAAAACTTGTATAAATGCTAGATGATTAATTTAATGCCATACTTTGGAACATTCCAGCAAGAGCAATAACATTTCCATGGAGACAAGCAGATGGTGCCACCAGGCCAGCTTACAGATCTATGTAAAAGCAAGCACACTCACAGTAAGATGATGTTTTTTAAAGCAATAAATACATCTGTAATTGTTTCAGTGCAAAAAGGATAAGTTTAATGCCATACTGTGTAACATTGCAGAAATCTTGCAGAATCTCCATGGAGACAATGAACTCCCGATCACTAATCCACCATTTAATTACCTTCACTATAATGTAAATATGTGGTTTGAGATTTGATTTTTACAGTAACTATACAGTTACTATGGCAATGTAACATCTTTATGCCTCTCAGTTTATTTTTATTAAATCGCTTCTTATGAAAAATTATGTCTTCTGCCTGCGGGTCCAGCCTCAGCCTTCATAGAAACAGAAAGAACAGAAAGAACAGAAAAAACAGAACGAACGAGACCATTAGCCTGTAGCCGCTAACACATCACTGATTGGGTTGATGTCCTTCTCAACTCTTAGCAAAAATGCTCACAGCTCTATAATTTATCATCTAAAGTAAAACTGAATATGTTTCATTTATGTCAAGGAACAATTCGATGTAATTAATGGTTTGACCTGGAATAACAGCCTCAAGAGTCCAGCAGGCCATATATTATTAAAGTGGCCTGGATTTAATGCAGTATAGATGTTATCATGTGCGTACTGGAAATATGTCATTATATTAGTGGCAGTAATGTAATGTAATGTAGTAGTAATGTATCTTATTAAGGCTGTTCTGTTTGAGCCTTCAGTGAACACTAAAGTGCATAAAGAGTCACGTTTAGGTTGTTCGTGAGTCAGCTGAAGTCGAATTTTTATGCATCACAACAGCAGAACAAGTTAAAAAAAATCTAACTTTTGTTACATCCAATTGAGAGAAAAGCACAAACATCTTTCCCGTCCACAACTGATTGCTGAAAAACATTACTCAAACATGCATGAATCACTCTGAATACAACTTTGAATGGGTGAATGGAGAAAAATGGTTTAAAAAGCAAAAGACCAAGTTTAAATCTATTAACTGGACAAATCGTTGTAGGAGTGAAGACGTTTCGCTGCTCGTCCAAGCCGCTTCTTCAGTTCTGGTAAGAAAGCTTATATCTATCTGAGGGGAGGGGCTAACCACATTGAAACTGTAAACATCTATTGTCTCCAGTTTCAGCTGAAAGTTTCCAGTTTCAGCTCACTCCTACAACGATTTGTCCAGCTGCCAGATTTAAACTTCATCATTTGCTACGGGTCAGACCTGGACGACTGAGGGTTTACACAGACGTGGTTTAAAAACTCAAAACAGTTCAATTTTGTATAATGGTACATTTTTATAAAGCGCTTTTCCACCTTCACCCATTCACACACACATTCATACACCGATATACGCAGACACTGGGGGTGAGATGGGTTAAGTGTCTTGCCCGAGGACACAACAACAGTATTGATCCGTCGGAGCAGAAATCGCACCGCCAACCCGTGGATCAGCGGACAAACACTCAACCAACTGAGCTACTAATCTTAACCTATTCGAACTCATATCTCAACTTCAATCCATGTTGTTGATCCAATAAAAAAGGAGTTTCCCAAAAGTAAGGCAGACACGGTGTGAGTGTGTACACCGAGTTTTGTCCCCACAACGTTATAAATCCCTGTCCAGCGTCAGCCTGTCAAAGTGGAGCCAATAGGATAAGGTCTGAGGTCTAGAGCACTTAACAGAATACTAAAGAGACAGGGCCAGGAGGTGACAGACACAAGCGATTACCATCATCATATTTCCTCTGCGTCTGACCCGCTAAAGGACTCCGGCTCAAACTGTTGTCCTTCCAGAGCAACACAATGATAAGATATGAAGTAATATGTCCTCCATGTGTCCTGTGCGGACCAGAGATATCGTTCAATTAGTGTTGGCCACGATATGGAAATTTGAAACTTGGAAAAAGGCTGGATGCGCAGTACAGGTTTCAAAACTAAAATGATGGTTTTAAATAGAATGGATTATAGTAGATTTTTTTTTTTTATTCATGTGAGCTTTGACTGTATTTGAAAGGTCCAATTTTGTCTTATAATATTTTTCAGTATCAATATTTGTTCAAATGAGTATCTAGCTTCAATATTAGTTTTGATTTAGTTTGGTTTTAGTATCTGGGTTTACATTTTTTTTTTGGCAACTCTATATGTTAAAGATCCTATATTACACAACATTTAGCTTTAAGACATGTTATAATGTTGTTACCTCATCAAAAACATACTCGGAGCTGTGTTTTGTTTCACATTTTTTATCTGTTTGTATTATTCTGTCTACATTTCCAAAGCTCAAAATGCTCTGTTCCACCTTGTGATGTCACAAAGTGGATATTTTTCAAGTGAACAGCTGCATTTTACCTTTTGTTTAGTAGAAATTAGCAATTGCAAGGCTAAAATGATACAAATGATTATAGTGAAGGCGCCTGGAGTTTAAAAACACAGGTTAGCACTTCCTGTATCACCACATGACATCACAAGGTGGAACAGAGTGTTTTTAGTTTGAGTGAAGTACTCAGCCTAAATGTGCAGGTTTGTGTGTTAAACATGTGTGAATGAAACAAAACACAACTACAGGTCTGTTTGTGGTAAGGAAATAACATTATAACATGAATAACAAAGTAGTGTAATATGGGTCCTTTAAATACTACACTTTTTTGTATGATACTATGACCTTAAGTATAAAATGTGTTTATTTAGCAAAATTTACCTGGTAACTGGTTCATTGACTTGCGGGTCTAAAAAAAACCACGCTGAGTTGATCCACACCTGCCCCGTAACGCAACGTCATTTTGAGCGTCATCAGCTGCGTAACCGGCCCACACAGCCAGCCCCACCTCTTTATAATGACATTTCATAGTAGCAAGCAAACAATTTTAATATGCAGTTTGTGAAAAATGCTAAAATCTTTGTTGAAACCTGAACCTTACACTTCAAATGCAGGAGAGCGAGGATTACTCAAACATGCATGAATCACTCAATATGCAACTTCAAGTACACTAATGACAAAGGAAAATTTTAATATCAGCACTGGCTACATGCACACTAAAAACACACAGCAAAAATCAATGTATTTCTGTCTTTTGTAGTTTTTTTTTTTTTCTATTCTAGATTTTTACTGACCATGTTCACTCTAAATGTTAAAGAGGTTGTATTTTACGTCTATCGGGTATTAACTGCAAACACATAACACATTTAGATCACCACGTTACCTTGTATTGTTTTGAAGACACTATATTTCCCCGAAACCAACGTATTGACATGTTTTATAAGTTTCAGTTTTTACGCTCTGTCTCCTCTCGCTTTGCTCTCTGCGCTAAGTCACTCCCCCTTCAGAGCACACATCCCCGACAATGAAACTGCAGCACATCACGTCAGGTTTGTCAAGTTCTTGTGTACACTTTTGTATGTTTATGGGGAACTGTCATACAGAGTCTTACAAATAACAGCAAGGAGGGTTTGAATAGAGCCCAGGAGAGATCGCTAAATTATTGAAACATGCATGGGTGGCAAAAAAATAAAGAAAAATAAAGAAAAGGAAAAAAGTTGGCATTGGAGTTTTTATTTATTTTTTGTTTGTATGTTTTGTTTTTTGGCAACTCTGTATTTTAAAGGTCCTATATTACACAAAATTGACTCCTGTGAGTTTTAAACCATATTCGAATGTTGTTAGATCATTGTAACATGGTAGAAAGGCAGAAAAACAAAAAAACAAAAACTAATCTGATCACTACATATAGGACATTCACTTTTCAGTCCAGCTCAATCCCAGACTCATGTTCTCTGGATATGACTGTGATGGATAACAGCAGGGCATATAGTGTAATTTATTTCTTGTATACTTTCATTTGTCCTCTGTCCAATGAGATACATGCCTTTCGTGTGTCATGTAAATCACATAAAGAGCTCCATAATGTGATCTCACACTGACCTGATCACTGCTCTGTCCCTCAGAGGAGGCAAGGAGACACCAAAGGACACTCAGAGCATGTCTCCTTCAGGACACAAGGAAGGACGCCAAAGAAACAGCACCGGGCATTGCACGGAACACGGCATTTGCTTAGAACAATGAAATACCTACATTTATTTGCTTTTACAAAACTTTATTTTGAAAACGTCCTAATCTTTGTGAATGAGAGTTAGGAGTACTATGTCAATGTCGCCCCCTAAAGACAGGACAGCGATCGGAGCGACAGTCTCTAAAATACGGTCTTTACGCACACGAAGTCTTTAATACAAATGCCTCCGTGGTACTACTGCGTAAAGAGTAAGTTCACATATGTGTCAACTTAACAGTCTACGATCAGATGTGTGCAAATAATACGTGTGTTCTGCCAACTTATAATTAAAACAATGAATTATTTTCAAGTTTGAAGCGCAGCGATTCCAACTTTACGCGCGGTGCTTTGGGTTTTTTAGTTCAGATACGAGGAGAACAACAGTGGAAGAGGAGAGAGGGGGAGTTTGAGCCAGTCTTCCCCTAAAAGCAGCCCTTTCTGCAGCCTCACACAGGACATGAATACCAAACAGAAGGTGGTGAGAGATCGGAGGACAGTCCAGGGAGGAAAAAAACAAGTTTTACAGTTACATCTTTTCAAATAATAACCTAGAAGATAACTTTTTGAGCAATATGAAGTCACGCGTTAACAGAATAGCGAGGCATCACAAAATAAATGCTTAAATAAAAAAAGTCATTAGTTAATTTAATATATTTTATGCAGTTTACATATTTGATCTAAGGGTCGGTTCTGCCAGTGCGTAAAAACCGTTTAATCTGTGGCATTAGTGGATAAAGTAAGCGGTTGTCTGTCTCCTATTTCCCAGGGATTTCAGTGAAAGCGGCGCAACAAGTGCCAAAACACCCGTTCAAACGTAAAATACAAAGCTAAAATTTGATACAATAGTGTAGTAACCGTATATATTTTGGTTACTACACATGAAGCAATTTTTTTGTAGGCTGCGTCAATTATCATCACGTTTTAAACATATTGCACACTGAAAACAATAGAGTTTCTTGCGTAATTCTTAAAACTATAGAATTGCAATGCCATTAAAAATAACAACAATGCGACGATGAGATGTTTTGACACTGGCACTAGCAGCAGGGATCTAAAACGAAAGATAAGTCGGGACAACTCGGGCGAAAGCCAAAACTCCGCTGCGCGTAACGGACCAGGACTTTAGCGGAGCGTGTTCTGTATCAAAAGTGGTGCTTTTATGTGAAATTCGTGAAATAACTAAGGTGTCAATCAAGACTTTTGTTGAAAATAAATGTAACAAAACCACTGTCAGCGTTTTTGTTACGATATAGGAATAGCTCCGCGATTCCTGGATAGTGGCACATGCACTTGTTGTTTACATGCAAACCCTTTCCGAATATATTTTTCACTATTTAAGACATGTTCTGTTTGTTATATCTTAATTCACAGACACCAAGAAGTAACTTAATCCTAATTTTCTAAGACATACTAAGAGTAGAGCATCAAAATACCGAGAGACAAGCTTTGAACATGGCCGAGGAGTAGGGTTAAATCGTTTACCTGGAAAGAACTGCCCGTGCGTAAATCCCAACAGAGCAAAGTAGATAAAAGCTGAAGTCCACGCGCCAGAATAACTCCACGTGTCCATGATGTGGGTCAGAAAGCGTCCCGTTCAAACGTCAGTGACAGGCATACTCCCGCGTGGGTCCAACAAAGTACTGATCCACGGTCCGGGCGCACAATCCAAAATCAGCGCGTAAAATCCTCGCATTTGTGGATAATAAAATAGAGGCAAAGTGATGCTGGAGAAGTTGGAGAGAGTCCCGTGGCGTGCGTCGTAGCGCGCGGTGATGTGTGAGGAGAGGATGCCGCTCAGACGCGCTCTGGGCAGACTGAGCGGACATACCAGAGCAGAGCACGCGCCAGACGCACGTGGAAAGACAGCGGTAGGTACGCGCGTCAGGACTTCCGGCGGAGGACTTACAACAATAAAGGGAATCCGAAGCATAATTGTGCAGGGTCTGTTTGACAATGAGGATAAACTGAACAATATTATAGTATATAGTAAGTATTTATTTAAACTGTTTATTAGAAAATTGGGTGTTGGAGGTTTTCTAATAATGTGGTGATGTCATAATCTTCTACCAGATAAGAGGCAAGAGCAAGATTTCCCTATTAATGATATTATACTTAAATATCTAAAAGTTTAACCCGATTATTTATGTCAGTGCCTATATCTATTAACTTCTTGTACTGCAACAAAACTGCATTTTAACAATATTCATTTGAGCTGCCCCAATCTGTATTAAATTATTACATCATATTTGCCTGTTCAATGTCTGAAATCCAGCAATATGGCTAATTCCACAAAGGTAAATGTTATTCTGCTGCTTGTGTTGTGTTTGTAGTGAGGTTTCCCCAGTGCAGGTGATGTCCGCTGGGTCCTAACGCCAGCCTTCTCCGCTGAACTTGGCTTTCACAGCGCGATCCTTTGGCTGCAGACCGCACGCACGCACGGACTCCCTCTCTCTGTGTGTGTCTCTCTCTCTCTCTCTCTGTCCCTCTCTCTCTTTCTCTCTTTCCAAAGGCTCAGTAAATGTCCTGATTTCTATTTCTAGTCTAGCTCTAATAGGATTCCTGCTCCTCTCCTTGTGTGAATGTAGATGTGAATGGGAATAACGCAGTCCTAACGTAAAATCAAAATATTATTCATTTTATTTGAATAGAATTAAATGTATTCATAATGTATAATCATCACCTTTCCACATTAGAATGCTTAGTTACCTACTGTACGAACTTTGACCAAATTTGTGGACAATCCAGCCACAGCCTTTCAAATACAATATATGAACTACCTAACGGTAATGGTGAAGGGTTATATTTTTATTTAGGGCTTTTCCAACTTCAAGACACCACTCATCAATTCACACACGCGCATTCATACACCTGTGTACGCAGACACTGGGAGCGAGGTGGGTTGAGTGTCTTGCCCAAGGACACAGTGACATCGTTCATCTGTGGGAACTGGGATCACATCAGGAACCTGTGGGTTGGTGGATCTGCATGTCTTTTTGCATATCATTTCCACCATCATCTACACAATTTTACTCCACCTGTCAATAATCTGCCCACACTAACAAAAAGACACCACAGTAAATAAGATATGCATTTAATAGAAGGTAAAATTGGACAGAATAATGTCACTTAAGAGCTTAAAATCTCCCTTTGTAACTTTTCTGGTACAGGAGCCCATCACTTACTTGTGTTCATTTAGATTAGTTATTGGTTTGCCTTGGATGTTACTCTGTAGGGCCTTGTACTGATCGATTTAGCACCTAGATTACAGGTGTTTTTATGAATCAAAAATACCTTGAAAACATTCAGTCTTAATATGAGCGGTGTCTCCACAGATCTGACCTTTTCTGGCTTTACTGGACAGGGCAGTTATGTAGGAAGTTAACCCACAATGTCAAGGTAACAACTACATATGTGCACCGTCTTAAGCCTCTACATCACCAGCGAGCACTCTGGCCTGTCACTTGTAATCAGTGGTGGATGAAGTACTCAATTTTGTTTCTTAATTAAAAGTACAGATAAGAGGTAAGAGCTACTCAAGTAAAAGTAAAAGTGTCACATGAAAAAAACGTTTAAAAATGTACTTAATGAGTCAAAAGTGAAGTGTTGATAATTTGTTAAAGTGTTAAATGTAGTGATATTGATTAAAAAGGATACATATTTTAGTCAACAATAACAATACAAATTCATTTCTTTCTTTTTCTTATTTTTTCTTATGAACTTTGTGTATTTATTTTTGTCGTCAAAGCCAAAGCTTGAACTCGAAAACTTTCATCAGGATGTAACGATGAACATGGTAAAAATAACCCCTCAAATCATATGAGAAATACTTTTAACTTTTTATTCCAGTTTAAAAATGTAGTAGAAAGTAGAAAGTTCAGATACCTGCTTTCAAATGTAGTGAAATAAAAGTAAAAAGGATCCACTGTAAAAATGACTACTTAAGTAAAGTACAGATACCTAAAAATTCTACTTATGTACAGTACTTTACTACTTGTACTTCGTTACCTTCTACCACTGCTTGTAATGTGAGCTGCTGGGAGACAAGCAAGTACAACAAAGCCTTGCTCAGAAAAGTGAAATAATGCACATTTAAGTATGTAAATGTTTACTTCATTATGCATAATAAGACTATAAAATGTAGCCAGTATACTTTTGTTAGAGATTGCTTTAGTTGTGAGCTATACCCAGTCTCTCTTTATACCTGTGTCTGGCTGCACCTGTCCTTTATTTGAACTTATTTTATCTCAGCTTTTTTGGACAGAACTTACACGGCTGCAGGTCAGATCATATGTTCCTTATGAATCATTCAGAGACGCGTGTTGTTTTCCCTCGAGCTCCTCTGCGGTTTCATGTGTAAACTTTACCCTCCACACCTGATGCACCCGAGGACCCTCTACTCCTGTCTGGTCCTTTCTTCATCTATCTGCTTCTGTCTGCTCCTGCCTGCACCTGCTCGCTCCCTTCTACTCCTCCAAATCCTAACCTCAGCACTAAACTAAACCTCATCAATCATACACAGCTGACACTATCCTCACATGAGCACCCATGGATGTTTACTCTCCTTCATCAGCCCCCATCAGGGTGCCCAAACAATCCAAATAAACCTGCAAACATGGTTCCACATTTGAACGACCGCACGGACACAGTTACACCCAGCGGGAGACCTCATACCTGTGTGTTCTATCCATATGTAATGCATTATAATGAGTGGTGTATTCATATGTATTCTAATGTGTCTAATAATGATGCATATTTCCCACACGCAGAACCACAGGACACTGAGCCATCACTGTTTTACATTGATGAAAACACACACAGCAGGAGACAGTAATGAACCCATTATACAGGAACAGGCCACGTGTGTTCAGGGATGTGCATTTAAAGAAGACATATGGTGCTTCTTTTCAGGTATTAGCACTGAACTATAACATATACGAAGATCCTGATTTCACATTCTGTTCATTGTAAACCCACAACATTGATCTAAAAAGCTTAGAGACATATTGTATCATTATAATCTATGATACCTGTGGATTACTATGTTATCATTTGGACATTTTAAATCGCAATATTCATCTATAACGACTTAATAAAAGAAACAAGTTCACTGACTGACACGATAGATAACTGCGGAGCCCAGTAGGAGCTGACGTTGGCGTAAACGTCATCACAACAAAGAGTCAGCACCTCCTATGAATAGCTGCACATCACACTAGCAAGTTGCAGATTTAAAAAAATAAACAAAAAAGTACTGAAATGACTACGAGACACGACTCTATGAGAACGAAGTAAGTACAAAGCAGTGAGCATGTATCAGTGGTGGTGAAAACAGGTTGATTGGCAATATGGCGTCTTGAAAATAAATGATGAAAGACTGACTAATACGCACAAATCTTGCCAAATACAACTTCGAGAGGCTAAATGAAAAGGAGAACCAACTGTAACATGGTCTGATAGGTCCGCTTTAATAATAGAAATGAGTACAATGACTTCCTCTTCAAAACATAAGAAAATTTCACCATAGCAAGTGGCAGATTTGTATTTATGTTTTACTATAGCTGAAAAATGACTATGCAACATTATGAGAGTCAAGTCAGTTTTTTTGGGAGTGAGCAAGTGAGTACAGAGCAGTGGGCAGAGATGGGGGGTAGGTGAAAACAGACATTTTCTGAGCACATAAGCTCAAACAGGATGACTCAAACATGCAATGGCAACATATAAACAACATTATAACAAGATTCAAATCAAATGGGTCAGATTTACAAAGCCAGACGCTAAATTGTTAAGTATTTGAAATGAGTGTGGCCATTTTGCACCTTATATACCCATAGAAACGGAACATAGGCACACGTCCTCTAGCGTATGTACCAAATGATATCGTTCAACTCCGCCCTCTATCTGAAGTTAAGACATGATCAAATTTTCGAAACAACCTAAGTACATTTACAGTGTAGATCGATTGACACAGCAGAGGTTAAATTTGTCCATTTAATCTCCTCCTTCCTTCCTCTGCGATACCAGGATGTGTGTATTAAGTGTATTAAGTGAATAGGTTAAAGGAGAACTGAACAGCAGCTGTGCAGACTCAGACTTAAGTCATTAGATTGAAGAGTAATTCATTTCTGCTGTGGTGCATTCTTCCCTGTGACTGTAGGTGCAGAGATCAGATTTCAGAAGAACACACATTACACTTGTACGGAGCTGTAAAGTGCTCTAATGGAGAACAGACTCAGAGAAGATCCAGTTTCAAGATGGCCGACACCTGTTTGTACACTTTTATCCAGTCCACTCTTTGCAAAGGGTTAAAAAACATGAAAAACAGGACTACTTCATTTTAAACTGTTTGCAGTGGTCCAAAATTATTCCTCACTTAACTTATGCATTCTGAACATCCTGCTTTTTCACAGTGATGAGTTTATAAGAGCTTCTCACAACTCATTTTAGATGCCACAGACGTTTTGCTGTCTAAAGCTAACAAAAACTAGCAAGCTAATGTGCAATTCTTTATTACGGGACAAAAAATGCTTTATTTATGGGACAAAAAATGCTTTAAATGGAGACAGCATGCAGCGGACATACTGTATTTTAACCTCAAATTTTGCTCAAAGCCTGCTTGTTTCCATGGTGATGTTATTGCTTTGCTGGAAATGTCCCATAGTGTCTATTCAATTACAGATTTACAGATTAAAATAAAGTTGCATTCTTATACTGTGAGTGTTGTTGCCTCTTCAGAGATTTAACCGGTAACTTAGCTAATGGCACCAACTGCTTCTCACCTTGGAGACAGATGAATTTAATGACGTACTGCGGAAAATTCATCTCCATACGCTGGTGTCTGAGTGAGTGTGAGAATGGGTGAGTGGTTCCTTGATGTAGAGTGCTTTGAGCGCCTTGAATGTGGAGAAGCACAAAATAAATATGACCATTTACCATTTTACATAAATCAGGTCCCCGTGAGCCAGATTATGTTTGTTAAACACTTTGCCTGGTTAAATGAAGATGCAAAAAAACTACCCATTTTTATTTTGAAAATGTTTATCCTACCTCCAAGTTCTTGTGGTCTTACATGCAGTTAAATGCAGTTAATTAGAATAAGGGAATAAAAGCCAGTCCATTGTGCAAGGACCATAAGCTGTTTCTTTTGTGCTTCAAAATGAGTGAGAAACATAGACTGTTTATATAAATGGACAGAGCTAACCTGCTAGCCGTCACGTTTCAAATAGGAAGTGATCACGGGCTACGCTTCTGGCTCTATCGACTCTTTACATTATAACTGTTGCCCCTCTCTCTGTAAATGCTGCTTTCAGGCTTGTCATTTTGGTCCAGTGGTGCAGGCAGGAAAGGGCATTACCTTCCACAGCTTTGCTCCAGATTGGCTCTTTGGTTGCTATGATACTCGCGGTCGGAATTCCAAACATGAAATCTGTCTCCAAATTCACCCCTAGCCTCGATGAGCTTAATTTGTCTGTCGGCGAACGCTGGGGGGTGACGTCACTCTCACACTTAGTCCACTTTTTTATACAGTCTATGGCGAGAACATGTGTAAACAGTAAGTATTTCCTGGCTGTTTATAACCCAGTGCACTTGAATGCCTCAAATATTAATTATAAAGCGGGTGAGTTGCTCCAATAAGAGCTGACACTAAATAAATAATAAAAACACTAGCTGAAAACTTTTGAGAGGTATACAAAACACCTTTCATTTGAAGCCACGGTCGCCCCGAGATGAACAACAGTGTCAAACTCCAGCTGTGGTTTCCCATCAGCCCCTCCCCCCTCGTGCTCCGCGTGCTGGTAACAGGAGGCAGCTTCTCATTGAGCATTCAGAGCAGCTCCTCAGTCTGAGCTCACTGCTGTGTGAATGTGGAGAGACGGAGACGGAGACAGGACCGAGACAGTGCAGTCACCTCTGGAGGGTGGGGCGTCCTCTGCTTTGGGGACTTCTGCTTATTGTCTCCATGATGAAATGTTATGATGGACAGGGTTATGAAGCGGTAGTCCGTGTTGGTCGAAAAACAAAGTCAGAGAGATGGAGATATTTGATACAAATTTGGTATGACAGTTGCTCAGTAGGAAGAGTACTCGTCAACCAACGCAGAGGTCAAGAGACTTCACCCACCTTGGCTAGTATGAATGTGGTACGTGTATGAGTGTTGTTGGCGGTCAGAGGAGCCAATGGTGGAGATTGGTAGCCTCGTTTCTGTCAGTCTACCACAGGGCAGCGGTGGCTATAGCAGCAGTTTAACACCATTGAGTGCGAAGTGAACGAATAATAACTATATTGTAGCTCTTGAGTGGCTTGAGTGGAGACAATAGATGTTTACAGTTTCAGTGTAGTTAGCGCCTCCCTTGAGATAGATATAAGACACTGTCCAAAAGCAATCTGACCTGAACTGAAAAAGCGGCTTGGATGAGCAGCGAAACATCTTCACTCGTACAACGACAGATTAAACTTCGTCCTGAGCTATGGTGGTGCAAAGTTCTTCTCATTTAACATGTTAATTTATAGTCTTATATGGACGCGAGTGCAACCCCTCCTGCTACAGTGTTTTCTTCTCTGTTTCAAACCAGTTTAAATGTAGTTACCCCCCGGGATAAAAAAAAAAAAAAAAAACTAACATAGAATTTTCTTTGTTGTAGTCTCATTTTAAACTCTGTGGTTGCCATTCAAACATTTTTGGTCGAGATTGGACGTGCTATGAAAGTTGGGCCTAAACCTTCAGGGGAGTTATGGAGGGGCCACTGTCCATTCTAGGGGAAGGCTAGGGCCCCCTCAAGCCTCCCCTGGCAACACCCCTGCTCGGTTCTCCCTATGTCTGTGTGGGTTTCCTTCAGTTTCCCCCATCAATTCAAATCATGCACAATAAGTACAATCCTCCAGATAAGGTAGTCCTGACCAAGCCTTGCAACAAGATCTGGAGATGTGTCCCTTGCTGCTCCACTGCTCCCAAACTGCAGTGGTTAAAGTCTGGATCATCAGACTCATTGCAGGGATTATTAGTATCATTGCCGTACTACACTCAAGCCTAATGACCAGTGTGTACCAGTACTTCCTCGCTGGCTGTTGTTGGTACTACGCTCGTGCTGTGTAGCGTGTAGTACATGTGTGGGGAGTGTGTGAAGGGCGCAGGGAGGTGACCAGTGTCTCTGTGATTTATAGTGGTAAGACTGTGGACACAGGCTGCATCTCTGTGGAGCTCAGGACAAACAGGAGACACAAAACAACAAACCAAACAGTGTAAAGAAAGAATTAGTCAATTTAAATGCAATATTAAAGGAGCGCTATGTAGCATTTCTATAATGGTCACATATTTGAAGCATTCTCTATGATATTTCAGTTTATGTCATGAAATTGAGAGAAAAATAATGATCTAAAGTGAGTAAAGTACACGCTTAAAGCTGTGTCACTTGCTGTGCTGTGTTTCCATGGAGATGAATAAAGTAAGTTACGTACTGTGGAATATTCCAGACAAAGAAATACTGTGGGTGACAGTAGCTCAACTAGTAGAGTGTTTATCCACTGATCCGAAAGTTAGTTGGTCATTGGTTGAGCGCCAGAGACCCACAGGTTGGCAGTGTAATTCCAGCTCGCATAAGTGACTGCTGTCGTTGTGTCCTTGGGCAAGACACTTAACCCAGCTCACTCCCGGTGTCTGTGTACACCGGTGTATGAATTTGTATGTGACTGGATGAGTGGTTCCTTGTTGTAAAGAGCTTTGAGAGCCTTGAAGGTGGAAAAGTGCTATATAAAAATATGACCATGTACCATGACATTTCTAGTCTACACACAAAAAATGACATAGTGCACCTTGAAATTTGCTTTTCTTGCTTTTTTATTTATTTATTCTTTTTTTTTTTTAATGTGGGTCTCCATGGCGATACAATTAAAGGCGCCAACTTAAAAAATGTGAAAAACAAAAGTAGTTTAGTTTGCAGCGCTTTTCACAACAATTTTGCTGTGATGGTAAAGCTAACAACAACTAGCATGCTAACGCACACTTCCTGACTGGCAGACAAAACAATGTTTGATAATTAGATGCTGATAGTACACAGTGGACTTATTTTGACCTCAAGAGCTACTTATACAATATATCTGTACTTGGCTAAGGCCAATTTAGCTCAAATACATGGAGAAATTTGGTCTAGGCCCTTTAAATCAGTGAATATACTATAATTTCAAACCAAAGATTACTGTGTTACAAATGTCCAAAGGTCACATTTAAAAAATTGGCTTGAAGCATTTTATAATATGCAAATGATACAATATTTCACTTAGTTTTATTCATTAGACTCATTTAGCAGTCTACATCTAGTGCTGAGTATAATCAGAAATAAATTATACTTTTCACAGTACTTTTCTAGCAGCATGGCTTTACTCCTAGTTGAGTGATATTTTTATTGAAGTAACAGTACACTTACTTGAGTAACAATGTAGTTTTTCAAATTTCTGGATCTATTCTTTGAAAATTACAGATTACATCCTGTTAATTACTCTTACTTTCCTCAAATACCTGTTTACTCTCGCTTGATTATTTTATTGAACCACTACTTTGTACTTCTACTTGAGTATTATGAATTTGAAGTAGCATTACTCTTGAGTACAATTTTTGGCCATTCTCTGAGTATAACGACATCAAAAGCAAAAATGCAAAGATGTTTACTATGCATTTGAAATGATGTGTCTGATCTAGTCTTTGGAGACACAGTAACACGCACGAGTCAGTTCACACAGAGAGCGAGAGTGTGATGGCGGTGTGTCTTGCTCAAGGGCACAGCAGAGGCTCTTTGATACAGATCAGAGATGGTCCCATGTGGCGTTTAGTCCAATTCCCCACAGAGTCTAGCCCACAACCCTCAGGAAAAATACAGAATATCTAAATTCTATATGAAAACATCAAAAGTATACAAACACACATCTGCACTCTCAGTCATCTGGAATTGATCGTAGAATTGATAGAATAATAGATTCTTGTCGAGTGAGCCGAAGGTCAGAGGTTTGAATCCCGCTGTCAGATCAGATCCATTGACCCACAGGTTGGCAGCGTGATTCCAGCTCCCACAGATGAATGCTACTCTTGTGTCCTTGGGCAAGACACTTAACCCACCTCACCTTTAGTGTAAAAGTGTGTATATTTACCACTTACAACACATTGTACAGTTAACTCTAATTGAGATTGAGGGCAGGTGATGGTAGAATTGAACTTTTAACTGTCAAAGTCAGATGTTTTGTCCTGCTTTTTGGTTAATTAAGGACAGGCCTAGATCTCTGACTTTCGTGAAAGAAAACTGGCGTGCTAAACGGGAGCTGATGTCGCCGTAAAGGTCATCACAACAAAGAATTGGCTCTTCAGATGAACAGCTGTACGTCACGCTAGCGAACAGTGGAGCAGTGGATTATTTTTCATTTGTTCCAAAATGACTATGCACTGCTGCCAAATCCTAGGTGTATTACAAATTAAGAACATAAAATTAGAGAATGAAGTAACTAAAGAGCAGTGTGCGTGTACTGGTGGCAGTGAAAATGGGGGCTGATTGGCAATATGGCAGCTTGAAAATAAGCTATTAAAGATCACTCAAATATGCACAAATCACTCCAAACACAAATCACAAATCACTCCAAAAAGAAAGTTCTTGTGAATAAATGTTGAGGGGAAACAACTACAACAAAGGTTAAAAGCTTTGAATAGTCAATTTTGCATAACAGGTTTGTTTTAAGGGAAGGTTCACACTTGCATACATGCCACAGTAAAGACGGGACTAGACCAGGACTATAATTAGAAACAGAAGCAAACCACAACTACATCAGGACATGATCTCAGGAAGGACAGGTTGAGACAAGTGTGAATGTATGTTAATTTATAAGATTAAGTTTGTGGGCAAGTTTATGGTCCTAATCCTAAAAAAAAAATGTATATATACACATTTCAACATTGTGGATTTTCAGTTTATTTCATTAAAAAAAACTAAATATTGATAGCATTGTATTTGAAAATTGCAACCAAATTCGAATGTTGAACCCCCACGCTATTTACTCCCAGTTAAAAGAACCATGCACCATTTGAACAAAGACACAACAAGAGTGTGTAACAGGACGCCCTTGTGAGGACTCGCTTTATGAGGTTGATCAGGTTTAGACTGTGATTAAGGACGCTCCTCATCACTTCTATGTCCTCTACCTCCTGTGTCCTCCCCTGTCCCCCCCGTCCCCCTGTGTCCCCGTGTCCTCTGTCTCAGATCTAATGACTGACACTCCCTCTCCTCTATAAAAGTGACGTCATGGTGTCCTCCAATAACACAGGCTGTTTATGTCTTTTGTCTCACTATTCTGCTTTCTTGTCCCGAGTCGTCATAGCAACAAGTCTGATCATCAAAGGTGAACGTCTAATATTTGAACGAGTCACTGAGTTTTCTTTAAATACATCTTAAAACAGGATATGGATGTGTATAAATGTAGAAAAATTGCAATCAGATATTTTTCGTAAATCGTTCAGCCATATTTGCCACGTCCCCGTATCACCTCTAAAAGCTTGAAGACTGAAGGAGACCAGGGCTGTACAGGTTTAAGAGGATGAGTAAAAGTGAGTGTCCATCTGGTGTGGCTGGTCTCACACTGGAGCGGTCAATCCCTTTAGAAAGCACAGACTTACCGTCACCCTCCGTGCTGTGAACTACCTGAGCTGATCCAAACCAGACGTGTGACCACAGCTGTTCATTTGGCAAAGATGAGCAAGAATTGTGTATCGGACAAGTATGACACTTTATGTTGGGCTCTGGTATGACCTGGTGGTAGTCTGGTTAAGTTCGACAATGCCAGCAAACTTGCCTTCCACTAAAACTGCAGATTATTAGCACATTGAGGTAGATCAGGCAGGTGCAGGTGGGTCGGGTCCACGCTCTACTTTAACATAATGTTGCATGAACGTCAGCATAATAACACTATCCTAATGCATGTGCTATAGCTCTGATGAACGAATAGGGAGCTTCACCTCATCTGTACGTGCTGTAAACTATGCAAAGATGGAAACTATATCCCTTAGAGAAACACAGTGCTCAGTTTTAACGCTGTAAGACCAAGACCATGTCAAGAAACCATGCGGCAGGTAGGTTTTTCAGATACTGCTTTAGTCCCAAACTCCCTTAAAAGCTTCTATGAGCATGGGCACAAAACAATGCACGTATATGTTTATGTTTATGTATTAAATATGGGACCGTGCACATTAACCAACATGTGTTAGTACATCATGTAAATGTGCCAGAGTTAACCATGCAGGCTCATTTTCATCCGCAGTCTCATTGGCAGTTTGACAGAAAACAGGACATAGGCACAAAACATTCAATATTTGCGTGTAAACAGTACAACATTACCATCAAGTTTCTGTTTTCTAGGATGGATTCGAATGTGGTTCAGGCAGGACAGGTCAGAAAAATCTGTGCATCACTGCCACATACATGACGTAGACATCTATGCAGAGACTTAGTGCCAGAATAAACGTTCCTGACAGGGCTGTTGTGTTTTACTTACAGTCGTCTCTGGAACCAGGAGGCCGGTACCTGATTTTTATTCATATACAGATACAACCAACTGTAAAAGCACCTCTTAGGGTCAAAATAAGTGTTTTTATTTCCACAAACCAGGAAGAAACGATGGTGTTGTTACATGCTAGTTGTTTGTAGCATTATCGTAAACTCCACGCTGGTCTCTGAAGTTGTGAAGAGCACTTATAAACTCATCATGGTGAATAATTAGAATGATCAGAATGTCAGAATCAATCTGGTACACCTCTGACTTGTAAAAAACTGACTGACTTTACTAATATGTCTCTATAGTATTAGTATAGTACCTTGTAAAATGGAATAGTTTGAAAACTGTGAATTTAAGGCTGTGTGTTTTGGGCTTTTTCTTGTAACCTTTAAATCCAGTGCACAATGGCCTCTTCAGTTGTCAGACAGTGCAGACAATCCATGTTTTATACAAATTGACCTAAAATTGCTCCGACTAAAATTGAGTTGACAAAAATTGCTGTCAACATTTGCAACACAAGAGTTCAGCCCGGAGCACTGTTAATCTGTGGTCAAGTGTAATCACAGAAAAGCTATCTATTTGATGCTATTCAGGCCTCAACTGAATGCTGAAATGTGTTGAGAATAAAAACTTCTACACAAATACAAACAAAAAATAATATTAACTAAAAAACCACAACAAAAATACTCTTTCTGAGTATTGTTGTCGCGATACTAAAACTAGATAGACTCGATGCTCAATACTGATTCCGATACCACAGTGATAATTAAAAACACTTATTCTTTAGACAATAGAATGTCATTTTCAGCATTAAATCGTAGTACTTTGGTCATATTACCATGTAGTTTTATATTTATGTAATCCCTCAGTCATCCAGGTAGGTTCCATAGTGGTCCATGGGTGTGTACTAGTCTGTACGGTATTATACTTGTTCTGATTCAGCTCAAGATCATGTTGACGCTATTCAGGAAAGGTTCATTTCTGTCCTGTAAATGTGAGTTTATTAATATCAATACTTGTTCAAATTAGTACCTAGTTTTTGATACTAGTTTTAGTATTGATTATCTGATCTTCGATGCTTTTGACAACCCTAATTCTGACACAATGATTAGCTCCCAAAGTTAATTCTGCAAAAACAACATTTTCTTTCATGAGACTACACTGTCTGGCCAAAAAATAAAAGTCACCACAAAAAAAAAGGTCACACACTCTAATATTTCGTTGTTACATTGTTTTGATTTCGCTTCTGCAATGTCACAAGATTTATTTACATCCAGTGTTGCATTCATTTTTCACCAAGATGTTGCATTGATGATGGTCAAGTCTGACCGCTGCACAAAGCTTCTCCATCACATCCCAAAGATTCTCAATGGGGTTAAGGTCTGGACTCTGTGGTGGACAATCCATGTGTGAAAATGATGTCTCATGCTCCTGAACCACTCTGTCACAATTTGAGCTCGATGAATCCTGGCATTGTCACCTTGGAATATGTCTGTGCCATCAGGGAAGAAAAAATCCATTGATGGAATAACCTGGTCATTCAGTATATTCAGGTGTCAGCTGACCTCGTTCTTTGAGCACAGACTGTTGCTGAACCTAGACCACACCAACTGCAGAAACCCCAACCTATTTGTAGAACTAGGTTGTTGGCTGTTGTATCCTTGGGCACGACACTAGTTCCAGCACTACTGCACATGCTCACAGCACTAAAGCAAAGAAAACTGTTGTTTCTTATACATAAATTACAAATTACATTGTAATTTTACCACAACGTTACCTTATGGCTTTCTGTTCTAGACGCCTTTAAGATTTATATAAAGATAAAATGTTCTTTAATTGTCCGTTTGTGAAATTTTGACAAAATAGAGCTTCTCCAGGAGGGATGCATAATTTGCATAATCAGGCTTACCAAGGGGGAGCCAAAACTCGATGGGGGAGCATGGCTTGACAGAACACCGGAACTAGCTGGGCCGGGCGGCAGCATGAAAAGGGCCAAAGGGTAAAAGCTTGTAGTCTTGGCTGGCGAAGCAAAGTCAGATCAAGGATTAGTCATAAACTACTCCAACTGTGCACACATGGTCTAACTTGTCCCACTAAACATCACACAAAAAGCCCGGTCTGCTCTGAGAATCAAACCTGCTACCTTGTGTTTTTTGAGACCACAATCCATTACCAACTTTTGTCACCGAATGTCCAAGTTCAAGAGCGGTGTGTATTTATAGGCTGTGTGGCCAGACTGTGATCTTTGCGGCCTGTGTCTAAATACGTATGTGACCCTGTGTCTGAGGTCACAGCCGCTTAATCCTATTAACACACACAGAGCTAAAGACATTTGCCACCCGGGGAATTAGCAAATGTCAAACACATGTCACCAGGGTGGGATATTACATGTTAACTAATGCTAACTTTTTTTTTCTCCGCTAACTGCTATAGAGATTTTCAGTGTCATTACTAAAATCACTATATAACTGCTAACTGCTATAGTGATTCCCAGTGTCTTTTCTAACATAACTTACTTTAAATAGACGATTTGCTTTGCGTCAAGTGTCACTTTCATTGCCCACTTTATTCAGACTTTAAACATTTTTGCAACGTGCATCTTTGTTTTTAACAGATGCATAATATACTGTCTAGTAAAGGTCATTTGGAAATAGTTGTTCTGATGATTAGTAGTGGGTGGATCAATACTAAAATAACGATTTTGATTCTCATGCATAAATATACTAGGATGTGTCTGAATGTCCACACTATTCTCTAGTTAGGGCACGATGTAGGGGTCATATCGTTTTTAGTGGTGTCCGACTGTCCAGTTAGTGAAAAAGTAGTGCACTCGAAATTTCCCACAATGCACCTTGAAAAGTAGTAGGCATCAGTATAAACTACAATGCACTGCAAGAGTTGGAAAAACAACAGCAGTTAGAGACAGGTGTTTAACTGGACACAACACGACTGAATAAAGCAGGCAGAAGCGCTTATCTTAGCTCGAGCTGTTAAAAGAGAAATCATTTTTACATTTTCCACAAAATATCCAAAATGCAGTCAGTTTACGTGAGATCCAGCTTGATGAAAACTTGTACAGTTATTAGTTAGGGGCTAGGGTGGACACCAAGACACAGCCTTAATTTTATTTTATTTATTTATTTTAACAATAACAGATCACATATTTAAAAATTCTCCGTTGAGTTGAGCGCCCTCTACTGTCCACTGTCTAAAGATCAGATGTGTGTGGTGAGGTGGACACAGTAGTATAGGGTTAGACTGTGAGAATAAATTTAATCTTGTTACTCACCTTAAGTCCACTCCCAGGCCACACCCATTCACTCTCACTGCACAGGACCACCAGCCATTATTCACTCTTCAAACTACTTCAAATAATCATGAAATAACCATAATAATAGTAATCTTGCTCGCTCCTCATAGCTGTACTGCACATCTTTATATAGCAAAGGATTCTGTCCAAGATAATATGTTCACACCTACAGTTTAATCCTATTATAAATTCACACATTTAGAGCGGAGTCTTCATGCAACTGATGGGCATGTGATTTCAAAAAGAGAATAGTATATTATAAGTTTTGTACTTCTTTAAATGTAAAGGTACGGTAAATCGTGTAACATGATCTGCACCATGGACATATTTTTTCAGTGTAATAAAAGGAACCAAAATGAAAAAAACAACAACAAACAAACAAACAAACATGTAGTTGTGGTTGTGGTTGATGTTATAATGTTTACTTTTCGAAAACATACGAGTAGTGTTAGCATGCTAGTGGCTAATTAAGAACTTTTTTTTTTTTCGTGCAACAACACATTTGGCCTTTAGGCTTTACAAGTGTTTATGTAGATGTTCCATTTCTGCTTTTTCGACTGATACCTGTAAACACTTGTTCTAATAATAACACACATATCATCATAACAATTAGTAGTCCTACATAGGGGTTGGTAGTGTGGCAAAACACCGACCTTACAATTTTGATTTGATCATGATTTGTGCATACATATTCTATTGCCTTTAAAATGCAAATAACTGAGTGGAAAGATTTGAGAAAAAATATTTAACCGCAATTTTTCAAGCATTGCAATTGTCTCCGTGCACAATGAGGCGAATTCTAGTCCTACTTTCGGAGCCTAGTAAATTTTTAAATAACACCACTGACTGAAATCCTCACATTTGTAAAGTTTAACATGTTGTCAGTGACATCGACCCACAGCTTCCTGTCCTCATCTGTCAGGATTTTATTTACAGATTCTAGCGTAACTCGGAAAAAAACCTCATAATGATGTGACTGTCCGTGTGATTGTAACTAGCTTGTTACCGTGGTGCACAAAGCCAATTAGATTTGCGATTTACAAAGAGAAAAAAAATATCAGTTCAATGTTCACAATTTAAACACATGAATATGAACTGACACAATGTGATTCTTGTATTATCAGAACACGTGTGCAGATCTAAACTACAGGGTTAGCAGTTTTAATGCAGAGTAACACCGACTATTTGGTTGTTTGTGGAGGAAATTATGGTTGTTCAAAAATTCCAGTCTTTGAAATTTGCTCATTATGTGCATTCGGAGTCTGATTTGATTGCGATGAATCTTGCAGCTCTCGTAAATAATGAATGCAGCCATCGTTTACTCAGAGGTTTACAGAGAAGTGGATGGGGGTAAGTGAGATTAAGTTTGAGATCAAGCTGAAAAATTGTGAATCATGATATGACAAAATAGCAGATTGTCAGAGGGGATCACAGTTCGATTTTTACCACCATATCGGCCAGCTTTAGCCCAACATGTTTTCAATTTAGCGTGCCACCCTAACCGCTAACTCAAAGGTGCCCAAACGTTTTTTTATCGAGGGCCACATCTCAAAATATATTCGAAGCCGGGGGCCACAGACCAGTGATCAATGCAGCACGGTGCTTTAAACGCAGCTTTGACGGAGCCACTGTATATTAATAAGGCTTGAAACACATTCATTTTAGGTTTCTATCACAATGCAATGTGATGTTTGAGGTTATAGTGGTAGAAATGGTTTAATTTGCTGTTAAAAGTACTGCTTATGATCAATTGGGCCAGTTCAGCACGAGGCTTGGGGGCCCGCATTTGGCCCCCGGGCCTTAGTTTGGACAACCCTGCCCTAACTCCTACACTAAGCCCTAAGCCCTAGCCCCTAGCCCTAACTCCTGTTTTAGCTTATTGTTCATACACAGACGCACACAGCACAACTCCCCACACCTGCTACTACTCATTTCTGCTCATCAAGTAGCTCATCAACCACATGCCGAATCCCAACCACCATTCACGGAGCTACCTACCAATTAAAACTCGAATTAGCACACGATTCCAAACGAGATGAGAGAGAAAAAGTCTGAATTACTAAAAAAGAAAAGTGAGAATAAAACTGCAAAAATGTTGGACAGTTTTGGAGAGAAGCCAGACACATTTGGCAAGTAGCGCGCGACCACAGTGGGCGCTGTGGCTGTGTGTCAGACAAAAACACTGATTGGTCATACAGCCAGTTTGCGGAAACAAATGAGAAGTGAAGTGAATGAAGCACTTGAGTGAGTGGAGCAGCGGTCAGAGCCAAATGAATTAAGTATTGGCAGGAGAGACACGGCCGAGGGACAAGACAGAGGCCAAAATACAGGCTCGGCTCAAAGAAGTGGATGAAATGGAAATTCACACAGGAAATAAGCTTATAACAAAAAGGTCTATATTTATGGGTTTGAAACATTTGAGTTTTTTCCTATTCAAAAGATACACTTGTTTGTTTTTTTGGTTTGTTTTTTTTGTAACTGTTAATCACTATGGCAACAGTGTTAATTTTTCAATGAATGTTCCCCACTTTAACATTATTAAACAGATATATCTTGCATTTACTCAAGTATAGCAGTTTTTGTTGTTAGGAATAGCTTGCAAAAACATCTACGCTGTGAATAATCTTGCTTTTTCACAGATCCAACCTGTAACTTTGGCCGTATGTGTCCACGATTGGCAGATTTAATGCCATACAGTGGAACATTCTATGCCAATAAATAATTGCCTCCTCAATCACATTTATACTAGGCAACTGAACACAACAGCAGAACTTGGTCCAAGCAAGAATGGATCCTCTTACCTTCAGGTTGGTGGACGACCGCTCTAACCACGGAGCCACTGCCGTCTCCATGGTAATAAGCAGGTGGTGGACACTACACCAAAATGTTACATCAGACATCTTTAAAACTTGCTGTGGACTTGTCAGTATTTTGTGGCTAAATTCATAATATGACCACTTCTCATTGCTGAAAAGTTTAGTTCAGACACTGTAAAGATGGAGTGTCTTGCTCAAGGACACCATCAACCAATTAGGATAGTGGACACTGGGCTTTGTCATCAATTTGAATAATCTCATTTATTAGTTTTATTTCAGTCAGGTCAGCACCAGTCTCTTATTTCCACAATTTCTCAATATCTTTCCACCAATACCAATAGTTTTCATTATAACTGAAGACAGGACGGTTGTGCCCTTATCTGGGACAGGGGTAGAGGGTATAACATTAAACTCCTGGTCCCGGAGCGGTCATTACATGCTCCACAGAAACTGCTCTCGTTCTTATTATGGTTTTAATTAGATTCATTGTACCATCACTTAGTCTGGCTACAAGCCCAAACTAAAACCTATACTCAGGGACAAAGACAGGGATGCTATTGTAATATGTTTTCTAATGTCAAAATATTATTTATGTATGTTTTTTTTCCAATTGTAAATTAGCTGTTTCAATTATGTTCAGTGAGCGTGCAACATGTGAAATTAGCTGAGAGCAGAGCCTGTGTGAGAAAGTTAAAGTTCAGTTTGGTTGTGTTTATTGCACAAAAACAGTTACTGTGAGCGGGCTTGCATCTCCATAAACCTGACTCTTATTTGGTCTGGAGAAGGGATTCCTACTGCTTGTTTCCATGGAAATGTTGCTCCTTTATTATGGTTTTAACATTTGCATGGAGTTCAATACTGGGTTCTTTTATGTTTTACTAAGTATGACTTTAGTTTAGTGAGATAGTATCTGTAGTAAATATTGATCCTAGTTTTACACTAAAGTTGTACTTTTTAAGGAAAGCTGGAAAATACAGGAAGTTGAGTGAGTTCAAAAAAGAAGAAGAAGAATGAGGAGGTACGCACAAAGAATATATCTGTAATCTAATGTATATAATAAAAAGTATTTCAATTTGGAGACTACTTTTACTTCAAAAGTGCAGTATGTTTGTGGAGGTTGTACCACGTGCTTGTCTTTGTGGATATGTTATTGCTTGGCCTTGATAGAATGTTCAACAGAATGGCTTTAAACATTTTTGTTTCCTTAGAGACATGCAGGTGATGTCTCCAGGACAATAAAAACCTTTAGTGCAGCTTTAGAAACTGACAAACAAAGGCAAGGCCAGTTTATTTGTATAGCACAATTTGTACACAACGTAATTCAAAGTGCTTTACAGAATATAGAAAGACATTCAAATCACAATACAACAATCAAAACATAAATAATCATCATAAAAAGGACATTACAAGAGAAGAGTGCAGAATAAAAACCTTTCAGTCATATGCACAGTTAAACAGAACCGTTTGGAGCTTGGATTTGAACATTGTCAAAATAGAGGCCTAAAAGTGAAACACTGATTCTCCATGTTCAGTCCTGACTCTGGACACCGGCAGGAGTTCAGTCCCTAAAGTCCTCAGGGACCCACACGTGTATTACACATGTGCTAATGGATTGTCCTGACTCTTTAAAATGTCTAGGTCTAAATATTATTTGAATAAAAAGTGAGATTGTAAAACTTTTACTGTCAGTTAAAGGTGCAAAAGTAATACTGTGTAAAACGTCTGACAGCGTGTGAGACACATTACACAGAAACACAAAGGAACAATCTCCCACTAATGGATTTAAGACATTTGAATATGACAGATTTGAACCGTGAAGTTCTTGGTGTTTATTATTGGGTTGAAATACAGACTGCTATATGTAAAGTGATGACACACCAACCTATTCTAAGAAAACTTTCCGAGGCATGGGCATAGGATCACATCAGAAACCATACTGTCATTTTGAACATGCATCAATCCTGTAATATACATTTGGCTTGGTGTGGCCTCACATTATTTAGAGTACGATTTCATTATTAATTCCCGTGATTGTTTTATTATTATGTAATTGGCTGGAGCAGTAATAACAATTAAAATGAGTACGAGTCCATATATAATATTATTGGCCCAGTTGCTCAAAGTGGTCATTATTATTTACTATGACGACGATGTGGCTAAGTGGCTCCCGTTTTTGCATCACAGCAAGAAAGTTCTGAGTTCAAATCTCTGTGTGGAGATATGAGCATATGTTCCTCCAAAGTATACGTCCACAGGGATCTCAGAGCAGGACTAATGTGTTGTAGAGACAGAAGCAGCTGTTGGGGAGTGATAAAAGATCCACTTGTATAGTTCTCCTCACAGGTCTGAGCCACATTGATGCTGCACTACACACACACACACACACACACACACACCCGCACCCCCCACACACACACACCCCCACAACCCCCCCCCCACACACACACACACCCCCCACACACACACACACACCCACACCCCACACACCCCCACACACCAACACACCCCCACACACACACACACAGTCATGTTTATCTATGGTATGATGTTGCTTTTTATGGCATTTATTAAACATATACATCAACACAAATATTGAGGAAGTGTGTATTTTGGATCTCACCAAATATTATGTATTATTTGTATTGTCTGTATTTGCTTTAACTATGTCAAAATCTTAAAGCAGACATCAAGTACCTAAAGACTGCTTTCTGTTCTGGATTTGGTGTTTGCATGGCATCTACTGGCAACCTCTACCTATGACGTCACAATCCAGGAAATTCACATTGAGTCAGAACCAGAGGATTACTAAAACAAGCATTAAAGAAGCAAGTACAACTCAGGTATGTTTTTGATGAGGAAAAAATAGAACCATAACACAAAAAAAAATCAAAATCAAAATAGAACTTGCAGCATTAACTTTGAGTTTGGGCAATATTTCTGCAGTTTTGTGGTTAATTGTAGAGCATATTTTAGGTGGGCTGCTAAAAAAAATGACATAATTGCTATAAACAGTCAAAAATGGATATTCCTTATTGTCAACCCCAAATTTGTAGGAAAAAAAAAAATGCAGATTTTTTTATTTTATCATATAACACTACTTCACTGTATTGCCTATATTATAAATCATGGGAACTGACAATGTCTTTCTTTGCTAATATGGGCACTGCAGTAAATATTTGGTTTTAATGTTTTAATTTTATTTATTTATTTATGTAAAACCCCATTGAAGCATTGAAGCCTGCAATGATGTCAGTAAGCGGCTCCATTTGAAGTGACTGTGTAATGAAACAAATTGGATTGACTCTGCAAACACAACATCTTATAATGCAAATCGAATTTTGTGCCAAAGTAAATGTTTTGAATGATTTGTCCCTGCAGCAGTTGGCTTCAGCTCTGTAGATAGTGACAGCGGGCGTCCCTGTCTGTCAGACTGATTTCCTCTGACGCTAACACATGCTAATGCTAATGCTCAGTGTGTGGCCTCAGGAGGAGAGCGAGACCACTGGAAAGGCTTTTCTATCAGAGCCACTAAACAAAGAACGCCAAAGACTAGGCTCAGAATTGGATCGGTAAATAACTTTGATGGACAACAAATACTTCCTTAACGGTGCATTTGTTTGAGAGGAGATGACACTACTGGGCCAACTTACAGGTCAGATCTGCAGAGAAGCCAGTCACAGCGAGAATGCGTGTTTTCTGAATGTGGTTTTAGCTACAATGGAGGTACTATTGGAACATTCTGGGTAACGCAATAAACATGGAGACCTGGGGCTTGCAAAGTGAAGGAACATAATGGTGGGACTGGTACTGGGAAAGAACATGTACCGCAAGAGCAGATTTAAACAACAAAAAACATGAGCTGCAATAGACAAACAGCAGAATGGAACACTTTGGTACTTAGTTTGCATCTGCAATGAGTCATAGAAGCCTCATTACTTACCATATAGCTAAAAAATAACCAAGCAGTGCAAACAAAAAGTCCCCATGATGAACATTGACCCACAAAAATGCTTGTTCCATTTATCTTGTATTGAACGACATGTCGATATAGTAATTAATGTGCCGGCCCTATGCACACGCCCGCTTCCATGGTCCTATAGGCTACACGATGGTCTTTTCTCTCACCTGTGGCTACATACTGTTAAGGCGATGCGCTGGTAGGAGAGGAGGAAATGCATTCTGAACAGTAAATCTAAACAGACCCAGGCTTAGCTGCACAGACAGAGGCAGGTGGAAGTATCTGATTTTAAGTTGATCCAGTTTGGCTCAGACACAGGCTGCAAACACAACGGTGAGTCACACATTATAGCCTATGATCCAAGTGCTTTTTGATCCAGACCACCTGTTTCAAACTCTCTCGGAGCGGCTGTTAACTGCGGTCCAGGATGTAGCTTCTGAGTTTACACTGGCCCAAGCGCATCACATAAATGGTCTTCTACGCTGACCTAACTAGTGGTAGAATGAAAACTACCTTTCTTTCTTTTTTTCTTTCTTTATAGTTTATATGTCAAGGAACGTGTACAAATGCATTCATCTTAGAAAAGAAACAATGGTTTGTAAAAGATTTAGTGACGAATACTTTCCATCTGCAGTCCCTAGGCAAGTGAACACACATTAAAAGTACACATTTCATTGCAATTACACTATAAGACTAACAGTTCATCATTAACATTAGCAATAAAATACAATAAAATGTCTCCATGCCCAATACAGTATGTTTCTTATAGTCCATACAGATATTAAAAATCATTATATGCAGGTTTTTACAGTAAAGCAGAACAGTACAAATGAACTACACTGATACATTGTCTATACATCGATATAATTGATTATCTAAAATGTACTTTTTCAAATTTCTAGTGAAATTATTAAGACAATTTGAGACTCTCTGCAGCTGATTCTATTGTCTGATGGTTTGAAAAGAAAAGGATGACTGAAAATTTGTTTAGAGATATAAAGATGTCTGTGTAATCCCTCAGTCATCCAGGTGTGATCCGTAGTAAAAGAAAAATTCAAATCTGTCAACGGGACAACAGAAAATGTAAATAATAGGTGCGTTTCAGTGTAGCTAGCTCCTCAATTCAGATAGATATAAGGCAGTGTCCGCCAGTACAACAAACAGACAAATCAGGCGCTTTCTTTCATTATTCCATGTTTTATCAACAAAACAGAGTGAAGTGGAGATGCATTTTGAGAATAGGTTTTGAAGTTACAATTTCCTATAACAATCTATAGATGGAAGAGGATTTGGAGAACACTGGACAATTTATTTGCCTCCTCGTTTATTTGGATTCAAGAAAAGTTGACTGACCCCATCTCGATTACGCGCCGTTTGAATTCTGTTACACCCTCGCCGCTCTTAGACATGGCGTCATCTGAGGGAGCACATGCCAAACTGTAGCTCTCACATTCAAAAGTCTTTTCTCCATCATTTGCTTCCTTCGATCTCTAACTCTATCACTTTTGCTCACCATTTGAGGCTTAGTGCGTCAGTCAGCTCTGTGTGCGATGTGCTGTTGAGCTGCCGATATGAGCCATTTCACGCTGCACTGGTGATGTGTGGGAGAGGAAACGAACGCACAACACAACGCGGGCTCCTACAGGCCGCTGTGTGAGAGCGAGAGAGAGTGAGAACGAGAGAGAGGGATGAGGAGAGAAAGAGATAGAAGAAAGAGAGGGGGGTGAGTGAGAGGGGGATAGAGAGCGAGGGTGGAAAGATGGAAGGGCACAGTGGGGGTGAGAAAGAGAGAGGGCTAGAGATGGTGGTGAAAGGGGGGGGGGGGGTAAACCATAGACTGTATATATAAATGAGCATAGCTAGTCTGCTAGCCGGCGTGCTCCAAATAGGAAGAGAGCAGGGGTGTGCTTCCAGCTCCAATGTCGCACCTCTCTCCGTAACTGCTGCGGTCAGGCTTGTCATTTTGGTCTTAAAATGTTTGTATTAATCACGCACACACTTCTTTATACAGTGTATGGGATAGATAGGAAAAGAGAGAGAAGTAGAAAGAGGGAGAAGAGAGAGATCGAGAGGGATAGAGATTTCAAGATTTCTAGATTTCAGAATGATGGAAAAATGTGTTTAACCTTTATTTTAACAGGAAGTCCCTTGAAATAAAAGCTGACAGTAAACAATCAACATCTTTAAAACAGATAAAAAAAATTCAATAGTAAAATGTCAAAAAATATCCATTTTAAAAATAAGACATAACTTGAGTTCTATTCCTCTTTTTTGCATCCATCCATTTTCTTCCACTTATCCGGGGCCGGCCACACCATTGCGGACGCTGCACCAATCCGCCAGTCAATCTCACGCTCCATCCTTCCCTCACTCACTCGTGAGGTACTTGAACTCCTCCTTGAGGCTTGAGGCAGAGACTCACCACCCACCCGGAGAGGGTAAACCACCTTTTTCCGGTCGAGAACCATGGCCTCTGATTTGGAGGAGCTGATTCTCATCCCAGCCGCTTCACACTTGGCTGCAAACCGCCCCAGTGCCTGCTGCAGGTCCTGGCTCGAAGAAGCCATCAGGACAACATCATCTGCAAACAGCAGAGATGAAATCCTGTGGTTCCCGAGCCAGACCCCCTCCATACCCTGGCTGCGCCTAGAAATTCTGTCCATAAATATAATGAACAGAACTGGTGACAAAGGGCAGCCCTGGTGGAGTCCAACATGCACCGGGAACAGGTCTGACTTACTACTGGGAATGCGAACACAGCTCCTGCTCCGGTCATACAGAGACCGGACAGCAAAGGGTCCTAGACCCCATACTCCAGGAGCACCTGGAGGACACCACGAGGGACTGGCCCGGCAAACTCTCATAAAGCCTTGAGCACCCGATGGAGAGTGTAAGGCTGGTCCAGTGTTCTGCGACCAGGACGAAAACCGCACTGCTCCTCCTGAATCCGCTTTTTTATACTATACCAAAAAAGTATTCTAAGTATTCCAACTCTAAAATTTTTCCTGGCTCATTGTATTGAAGCATTACTCTTAGTTTGAAAAAATCGAAAAGTTCAAAACTCCTCTGTGTTCTGGTGTATTCCTCCGCTGCAGCTCTTCACAAAGAGGTCAAAGGGCACGGTATTAATACGTCCCAAAGAGTATAGAGCTGGAAATGCTTTAGTCCCAACAGCACAAATTAGACAGGCGTGTGGAGACTTGTACAAAAGATGTTGGAGTTTGAAGAAAAGTGCTGATTGAAAACTACCTCTGCTCTTGTCAATATGTATTTTCCCCTGGTGATGTCTTGGAACTAGGAGTTGGCAATGTCAGCAGTAAAATACTGGAGTAAGGTTTAATTGACAGTATGGATTTAGACACGCAGTACAACAATTGCTCTTTTACTGTGAGGTTAGGGGTTCAACTCTCTAAGTTGATTCAGTGTTTAGTATTTGGCAAGACAGGTGACCCAGTCACCTGTATGAACAACATGCTTACTGCTAAACAGGGTTTCACTGCAGAGTTTGCATGTTTCTTCCCGTGTCTGGGTGGGTTTCCTCCGGGCGCTCTGGTTTCCTCCATCAATCCAAAACATGCACACTAGGTAAAATCCTCCCGCTAAGGCAGTTTTGACCAAGACTAGCCCACTGCTCTTGACAGGTTGCCCCAGCTGCATTGAAGGATGAGTCAAATGCAGAGGACTAATTTCCTTACGGAGACAATAAAGTGTACCTTAAAGTTAAAAAGCACAGCTGTACTGTACAAAGGGCACTTACTGCTAGCTCAGTGTTTGTTATCTTGGCCTACGTCATCAGAGGTATAATACTCCCTACAATGGATGCATAGCCAAACTGGACTGGACTGGAGTGGAAAAGACAATACTGTGACACTATGACAATGTCTTCATGCCTACAGGTCCTATACAGCACAAACAGATTACCAGCTATGTTTTTTTTTTTTTTTTTTTTTTTGCACTTTCACAACCTTAGCATTTTAATAAGGCATGACACCACAAGCAAAATGTTTTTGGTTTTTTTCCAAACTTCAGGATTTCAGCCATTTTGCATTTGTAACATAAATAAATAAAACCAATAAAAATTCGCCTGCAGTATTTCATTTCAAGTCTTTCTTTCTAAATTCCCTGTGTTTTTATCGTAACGTAACATTTAGTAATTTCATTTGAGCAACACTACCGTTCATCATGCTTTACATCTTGCTGTATCCTAACTGTCTATGATATAATTATTGTCGTTGGTTTGTACTATCAATGCGCACACTGAAATGTCACTAACAAAACACACCGTTCAAATTAGACCTCATCTGGGACGTTTCCCTGCAAAAGAACAGCTCCATCCATCCTCCTCACTGTCTCCCTGTCCATAAATGAGATCCATGTGTTAACCTTTACAAAGAGGCCAATGAGAAAAAAAGGAAAAAAACTCAAAGCTTTTATACTTGTAATGTAAGTGGCAGTTTAAGGTCCCCACGGCGACAGTGTATTTAAGCTCATGTTCTGCTCTTTATGGGTAAGACTTCTCTCTGGGGCCAGGTTCTTAGCAGACAGGAGCTTTAAAAGGTCAACACTTTGACAAGACATAAAAACTGATTGGAGCAGATTAGGGATATAGCTTCACCTGTGAGACCCACTAATGTCCTTTTCTTAAATTCCAAACCAATTTTTGAAATCATGAGTTGTTTCATCAAGAGAAAACCGTGTAACTTCTCAAAATTCTGTCTCAAAGTAAATGGATTGATATGTGTATAACTCTGGATTGACTTTTTCTAGTGATGGTACTTTCGGCTCCTTTGTGGGATCTGAATCTTTTGGAGCCGTTCACTTCAAAGAGCCGTTTTTATATGTATATGGCATTTTATCAACAAACTAATCATAAAAACTAATCATAGAAATGGCCATCAAAATTAGAAAGAAAAAGTTCTTTTAAAAAATGAGATTCGATTCCTACCGTTCACGTTAAGGAGTCGTTCAAAAGAGCCAACTTGTTCATGGATGTCACATAACTAAATGGCTCTCACTTAAAACGAGCGGTAAAAGGTGGAGTGCCCTGAGGAATATTTTAATTTAATTAGTCACAACAGTGGAACAAGCTGAAAAAAACAAATGCACAGACATCTTTCCCATCCACAAATGCACACAGCGCTTACCATCTGCACCTGAACCACTAGGGCATGTTTTAGGCTGATGGGTGAAACCAGAACGTCCCAAAGAAAACCCACCCAGAGACACATGCTAAGGCCCCACAGAAAGGCCCAGAAGTGGAACCTTATTGCAGTAGGGCAAGCCACCCCAGTCATCATCCATAAACTGTGTAAAGAAGTGGACTAGGTGAATTCCAACTGCAAGTATCATAGCAACCAAAGAGCCAATCCAGAGCTAGGCGGATAAAGGCAACGCCCCTTCCCGTCCACAACACTGGTTTAGCAGAGGTCAAGCGCTTAGCAACACTGTCAATCAAACCTGTTGCTAACGCTAGCGGGAGTGACCTCAGGGAAAGAAGGCGCCTGATTCGTCTGTTATTAACATTCATATCTTGATTTATGGACGCAATCGCAGAATAAAAATACTAGGGTCATGTAGAGCAGTATAATATGTTTTTTTTTTCCTTTATCTTTTAGCAGCCATATTTGTTTTGCTTTAAATGGACCATGTGTGTCCCCCAAATGGCTAATCCACCTGTCCAACACCCCCATCCGAACTTGGGGAGATTCATTTCAGGGATTAGGCTCACATCTTTGTAAGGTATTGGAGAAGTGTATTCTGGATCCCAGGCAATTAAAAAAAACAAAAATGAAGAAAAGAGACCTGTCCTCGGAGCCAATCAGGAGCTGTGTGGACAGAGTGACATGTAGCAGCAGTAAACAGAGTCAAACCCCACAAACAGACAGCTGTGGTAGTTTCAGTCACTTGTGATTTGGGGGTGCTCTCTGACGCCTTTGGCCCGTGTCACCAGGCTTCACCCACACAGCCTCACTCACACAAGGGGCTGTGCAGCTCTCAGCATTCATCATGAAGCTGACAGCTAATCTCCTCTCTCTCTCCTGGTGTCTTTGGGAAAAACGTTTGGGGAATTACAAAGTGAACGATGGCTCCTCCCTCTGTCCTCCTCCTCTCAATCCCTCCATCCGTGGCCTGATCTCTCCCTTGTGACACCCACCTCTGCTCCAACGTTTCCTCCACCTTCACAAGGGCTTATCTTCACTCTTCAATTGCCTCTTATTGACCAGTCTGTGGTGTTACAACACAAGTCATTATGTTGACTTTAAGTAAGACATTATTTTGATGTGTGGCATTAGCTTGACCTATTTCTAAAGGTTCATCAGTGGCACATCAGTGGCATGACATACAGCTAGCTCCAATATACATTGCCTGGCCAAAAAACAAAGGTCGCCACCTGGATTTAACTAAGCAAATATGTTGGGGTTGCTGCAGTTGGTCAGGTCTAGGTTCAGCAATAGTCTGTGCTCAAAGAATGAGGTCAGCTGACACCTGAATATACTGAATGACCAGGTTATTCCATCAATGGATTTTTTCTTCCCTGATGACACGGGCATATTCCAAGATGACAATGCCAGGATTCATCGGGTTCAAATTGTGAAAGAGTGGTTCAAGAGCATGAGACATCATTTTCACACATGGATTGTCCACCACAGAGTCCAGACCTAAACCACATTGAGAATCTTTGGGATGTGATGGATGCACAGGCTTTGTGCAGCGGTCAGACTCGACCATCATCAATGCAACATTTTGGTGAAAAATTAATGCAACACTGGATGGAAATAAATCTTGTGACATTACAGATGTTTATTGAAACAATGCCACAGCGAATGTGAGCTGTAATCAAAGCTAAAGGCGGCCCAATGAAACTTTTTTTTTTTTTTTTTTTGCCAGGCAGCGTACATTCTATACACTGTAATCAGACCATTTCATGTTTTCATGTTTTCAAGCACTCATTGAGTGTTACATTGACAGTAAAGAGTGCTCTCAGAGACACACATTAAGTCTTTGTGTTTATTTATGAAGCAGAGACTGACATGTGTCACAGATCAGAGCCTCATTTACAGCAGGCTGTTAGCGTGGAGTGTTGATCTTTAGACTTGGCTGAAAAAAACAACACTCTAAGCAATTAAATTTAAATCACAGTTTGAAAAGCAATTATCAAATTATTAGGTAATAAAATTATTTAGGTAATAAAATATCCTCTGCAAGCAAAAAACTATCCGCACGTGTATAAAAACTGCTAACCATGTATTACTGACCCCTTCAAAGCTATACAAATGTTCTAAAATGGATGAGATTCCTGCTCAAGTTTTTATTGGTGATCCTGGAGGAGTGTGCAGTCTGAACTGACTCTTGGTTTGAAAAGAATAAATCTAACTGCAGTAGAAATATGTTAAAAAAAAGAAAAAAAAGGAAAGGATGATGTTTATAAAGTATAATCCAAATGTAGATATTACTTTATGTTAGAAAATGTGAAATACTTATCCCAAGATGACCAAAAGCATGTTTAAAAGGAATTAAAGCCACAAGAATGTATGCGTTCATCATAAGAGTAACTGAATCATAGGTTGGGTTAGCAGTAAGTGCATGACTTTTAGCAGGATAAGCATCTTCCAAATCATCTTCTTGACACTCTGTGGTCAGTCTGATGTTTAAGTGTTTGACAGTGACTGTTGCAGGTGTCAGATGGACCCACTGCACCACAACAGCCTCAGGCCACAACAAAACCTTCTCCTTTATCTGTGACATATTACTCTGGGCTTCCACCTGGTTTTAAAGTTCCCAAACTTTTTACAAACCCTGAACACACCATAAGCTCTGAATGACCCTTTCTTTTACCGCCTCTGTGGTCTCCATAGCAATGCATTGAATAATTCACACCTATTGATTGCTTGATTCTGTAGCAGCTAAACAGGGCTTTAGTGGAAGAGTGTGTGTCCTTCTCTGCTCACTTTGCTCCAAGAATAGACCTCAGAGAACACTGCTCTTCTCACAAATGTAACCCAAGACTATGGCTGGATTCACTTGTTTGCGTTAGCCTCCAAAACAGGGTCAGGAGAAGGAGGAGGAAAATGGAGACATGTTGGTGAAACAGGTGACAGAGGAAAATCAGTGGTCTGTAGTGCAAGACACAGAACTAAGATTGGAGACCAAAGCTAGGAACACACACGGCCACTTCAGAACTACACTGACCATCCAATAGCTGTGGTGGCAACATTCAGTCTGTGATGTGATAACCACTTATCCAACTCAACAAGGAAATAACACAAGTTTTATCATGGTGTACAGCTGGACATCTTGCTGTACCAACAGATGTGAGGTAAATCAGACAAGCAGCACATCAATCCAGAAATGCAATATGGATTTTTTTTTTTTTCACTTTGTAATAAAAACATCAGATATATCATAAAGAATCTATGAAAAAATGCAATCATGAAATAACATATTACTTACATAAGATTTTTAGAAAAATACATACATAAAATTTTGACAGAATTGAAGCAAAGGTAAACCAGAGCTTACAATGGCCACGGGTGCCGTATTGGCTCTGTGTCCTGTGATGATTTATGGACCTCAAAACTGTACTGAAGACTTCTGAATTCTAATTGTCAGAGCACTCAGAGGGAGAGGATGTAGTGTACGAGTAAGCTGGAAAAAGCATGAAATAAGTGTACAACTCCAGGTGTGTTTACAATGAGGCAAGACAAGGCAAGCTTATTTGTATAGCACAATTTGTACATAAAGTAATTCAAAGCACTATAAAATAAGAACAACATTAAAATCACAATACAACAAAACATAAATAATCATTAAAAGAAACAGAGAGTTCAGTGTTCTGACCCAGCTGGATCAGACATATTAAAGAGGACACAGGAGTGAAATGGGTTACGAAAAGTTAAATAGTTTATTTTAAATTAATTTTAATTTACTTTAAAATGCCCAAAACCCCCTCCCACAGAACAAAAGGATGCGGCACCCCGTATAGGACCGTAGAAGCCGGTGCTGACATCACTAACCTAAAACCGAAACCGAACCAGGTCAAACACACAACGACAAGTGCGTGCCCCAGGTGTGGAGCAAGAACACAAGAAAGCGCACCATGGACAGGCAGCCTATTTATACTGCGACCAGCCACGCCCCAAAACAAGCATAAATATAAGATGCACAAAAGAAATGGGGCAAAGGGGCGCCACCACATAACATGTAGAAAGAGGGAACTTCTAACTCATCCTTCCTTCAACTCTGCTCCCGTTTCCCAGAGCGCACCTCATCCCTCCATCAACCCTGCTCTTCCCCTTAGAGTGCACCTCATCCCTCCATCAAACAAACTGTCCTTTTCTTTCTAACTTGACTTACAACTTGACTTGAAGTAGTAGTAGTGGTAGTAGTAGTAGTAGTAGTGTCGATATCCCAATGTGGCCCCAAGAGAAAAACTTCCCCCTTCCCTGGTCTAAACCAAAATATACTTTGCATGGTATGTCCCATTTAAAGCTTCCGTTTGAGATGACAGTAGTGCAGTGGATTCATGTCTTTCTAAACCTACTGCAGTTTCAGACGTGTCTCCATAAGCTGCTTTAGCTCCACAGAAGAGAGACGGAGGAAGAGGAGGAGGAGAGGAGGTGAGGAGGGAGAGGAGGCTGCAGCTTAAGCTTGTCATGATACTAAAATTTCAAACTCGATTTAGATATTACGGAATAGACTCTCTACTTGCTCAAATGAGTATCTAGTTTCAGTATTAGCTTTTTCGATTAGTATCTGATTTTTGATACTTTTGACAACCCTACTGCAGCTGTGTGGAGATGTGCACCTAAACATGGGGAAGATGAAGAGCCATTATATAAAATATTTTTGATTGTCTACAGTACGAAGAAAGTGTCATCTCTCTCCACCTCCCTTCTCTCTCTTGTCATAATCCCTGGTTCCATTGACTCACCCATCCCACCTCCACCACGTTGGTTACCATGGTGATGGAGGCGGAGTTTTCCTGCCAAACCATCTCTCTCTCTCTCACACACACACACAGCCCCACACACACACACGCACACACCCACCCCAAACACACACACACAAACACACAAACACACACATTATAACACAATTACACCTGTGATCCCTGGCAAACTGATGTTACAATCTATTGGCTTTCAACTTCCTGTTATATGAAACATTTTGAGGACTTTTTCCACATTATTATGATTATTATTATTTTATGTTAATCACCATGGCAACCCATCTTCCACCACTGCATGATATTGTTGTGTCCTTGGGCAAATGACCTCACCCCCAGTGTCTGTGTACACTGGTGTATAAATGGTCAGAGGTTCCTTGATGCAGTGGTTTGAGTGACCATCAGAGGTAGAAAAGCTGTATATTTTGTGACTCTACAGACTCTTACTGTGCTCTTAATTACCTTGTGAGGTGATGTAATGTCTGAGTCTATGGTGCCCCTGAGACACACACAAAAGGCACACATAAAACATGTGACATCATTGGTCCCCTCGGGTCACATGACCTTCTTCTACGCTACTAGATTTTTGGAGTTTATGACTTCACTGCTCCATAAACCTCTGCTGGAGGTTCTACATTAGCTTTTGCCTGTTTTTGTAACAATGAAACACAACGTAAGGATGCTCATATTTGTATTTGCTATGAATAAAAGTGATTCTGTGCTGACCATGTGACGACCATTAGTCTCTTGTACAAGCAGTTAAATAATCTTAAACTAAATACATGAAGGGTTTATATTAATGCAACACCACGTAACTTTTTGGTCACCAGCATGACTCCATAGAAACTATACTTTGGCTGTCTGGCAAATACAGAATGGCATCTCTGTACTTTTTACACACATTGTTATCAGTCTGGTCCCAGGCTCTCTGTTGCCCGGTCAAACGTGATCATGTAATCAGATCTTTTTTTTTTTCCAGTGACATGTGAAACGAAGGAGCTCATTGGTCACCTTTGATTTACAAATAAAATCTAATTTATCTCACGTTAGATTAACAGAATTTAGTGCTTTGTTTTTTGATGCTGCAGAAATCCGTGACATTCTTTTCCTTTATTTTTTCCGTTACAGGCGGACTATGTGTGTCCCCGATTGGCTAATCCACCTGTCAATCACATGCATCAGAAAATGGGGAGATTCACCAGTGTCCAGCCTCACATCTTTATAAAGTATTGAAGATGTGTGTGTTTTGTATCCCAGGAAAATTCTTTGGAACATTCTCTATAGATTTTTTTGCCATGTGGTCAAACATTTTGCCCAAAGAAATTTCCATGGCAACAACAATACATTTGAGTCAGGGTTAGTTTGGTTTTTTGTTGTTTTTTTGGGGGGGATGAACTTTTATAAGTCCTAAAACTCTCTCTGTTTGTCTCAGTCTTATTTTGTTATCCACTTTCCCTGAAGCTCAGCCCAAGGTCGGTCCACAAATAAACATCTAAATGAAATAATAGTTTCTAATTTAATTTCCTCTTTGTGACGAAAGGGACACCAGGACCCTAACCTTCTCTGGAGAGGCTTCAGCTCATAACCTGTTTTATTTATCAATATAGTTTTATATCATCCTTTTAATTAGACGGCTCTGTGTGTCTCTCTTTTGTCTCTCACTCCCTGATTACTGTTCACCTTGCAGGAAACACACATGTTCTAATTATTAACACTGTTATGGCAACAACAAGGTGCAGACTAGTGATTAATTTGACAGTCAACACAGTCCAACTATAATTAACCCTTCAGCTGAGCAATGTTTTTGTTATTTTCGTTGATTTTCTTTTTTTCTTTTTATTGAATACAATGACAGTGGCTCAGTGGTTAAAGCAGTGGTCAGAGGATCAATTCCCATTCTGCCATTGTGTCCTACGGCAAGACACTTCACCCACCTCGTATGAAAGTAGTGTGTGCGTGAATGATTGGTACCAAGTGTGGAGTGAATGAATAATGTAAAGTGACTTTGAATGTCTGGAAAAACACTACATGAAACTAATGCAATATTATTATGAAAGTACTTGTGGTAAAGAGAGTTTTTGTTCCTTTTTGTTCTAGTGATTGATAATGGATTGGGCAGTGTTGGGAATGATATTTTGAAAATGTATTTATTTCCAGAAAACTCCATACCTGCATTAAAACTTATAACTATCTTGGATTTTGGCTTGATGAAAACTTATACTTTAAAAAAACATCTCAGAATTATGTAACAGCTTAAAATCTTCATTATTATTTTGTTACAGAGACAAATATTGTATCCCAATAAATCACAGAAAAGAAATAGTGCAAGCAACCTTCCTCTCCGTACTGGATTATGTGGATGTGGTACATGCAGACTTGAGCCTCTATTTTGAGACCATTTGATCTTCTCTTTCATTCTGCTCTTTGTTTGATTACAGCTGATGGATTTGAAACTCATCACTGTGTTCTCTATGAAAAAGTGGGTTGGACATAGCTGGCTGTTAGAAGAGAAAAGCACTGTATGAAGTTTATCTATAAGGGATTACTTCAAAACCTGCCAGAATACCTCACCTGTTTGTTAAACATTGATACTGATACCAGATCCATGACTGCATAAGTCTAAGGACTAGCTACGCCAGAACTGAGACGAGAAAGAGGGATCTGTTTGATTCACAAAAGTGGACTAGATTCCAACGAAAAGCAAAACTGGATATGTTGATGACACAGTCGCAATTGAATAATCTGATAACAAACTTTTATACACACACCTGCACCGTTTGTAATGTTTGTTTTAATGTTAATGTACATGGACTTTTTCTTTTTGTATTGTATATTAAACAGGTGGCCCATGAAAAAGAGAGTCCAAGCGCTCTCATTGGGGTCCCCTGTATAAATAGTAGTAGATAGTCCATTTTTATTAATTTATTTACCTATGTAGCATATCTCAATACATGGTCAATTCAATTCAATTCATTTATTTTTGTAACGCCCAAAATCACAACAACAGTTGTCTCGAAGGGCGTTCATGTTTTGGTTCAATCAGAGTACTGCATTCTGAATATTTAGAATACTTCCACACTGAGTTTCACTAGATCATAGTGTAAAAAAATGTGACCTTGTTAGGCCAAGGACAGAGATAGCTAGATTACTCAGTGTTTGGACATGTTCCTCATTACCAAGTTAATTAGTTTTCCACATGGTAATTCCCTCCACTGCCAGTAGATGCTTAGCTGTACCAGATTACAATATGGGGAGAAATTATGTCTTAATAATAATAATAATAATAATAATAATAATAATAATAATAATAATTATTATTATTATTATTATTATTATTATTATTATTATTATTATTATTATTATTATGAGTAGTAGTATTTATTTATGGTTTTTATTTTTTACTTTTTATTTATTTATTTATTTATTTTATTTTGCCATTATTTTAAGTTTCAAATCATGAAATGTAAAAACAACGGTAGGATAGGACTGTGGGCCATAAATCATATCAGTGTTTGTTTCACAGTTGGTTGCAATGTATTTATTTAGTAGTGATTTAAGAATAAACACACACACAGACACACACACACACACTTTTTGTACTCACCTGTGCAATTACTTAAACATGATTCATATGTTGAAAATAACCATTACTTATGTCAGTGGTTCTGTCCTGTCTATAATGGCTCCTCTAAATCAGTCTAATCTCTGGTCTGATTACTGCTGTGCTTATGTTCAGATGTAACATGGAAAAAGGGAATCACTGGACATCAAGTGCGCTCATTACATGCACTTTTCTGCTCTCTCACTCTCTCATGGGCCTCTTCAGTACAGAGATTTTAGTTCTGTCAGAGGGGAAGGCAGATTAATAAGGGTGGATTTTGTTTTTATTTTAAAATGGAAGAATGAGACAGAACAAAGGGTGACAAAACAGCTTCTACCCTCAACCAACTAGACTTATGACTTTCAGGTCACGTTGTTGTGTTACATGCAAGAAGTATCTCACAAAAGTGTCCATGTTTATATTAGTATTTGCAGTTCAGGAATTGTACTTGTCTATACTTGCACTATTGATACTTTGCAGTCACATCACGCTGGGGGTGTTTTACCTGTATGTCTATGGGTGAATGTTCTCCAGTTACCGTGGTGACACAAAACACATATTAGAACTAACACAACCACATTTTAAGAATACAAAATGGATTTAAACTACATTTTCAGGAGCCTGTGATCAATGCGAGTGTTCATGGCTTAGGTGATTTAGGTTTGATTTTCAACAAAAAAGGTGAAATGTGACTAACTAAAAAAAACGCTGGCTAATGCTAATGTAATTTTATGTCTGACAAATGTTATAACAATACAAATCAGCTCAACGGTTGTAGTTCTGGTTAAATCAGTTCTTTATGGTCAGATTGTGTTAAAACAAAGCTCAGATTTATAGTCTATCAGAGCTTCAGACAGAGCGGTGCCTACACTTAGCATCACATCCTGAGGGAATGTTGTTACATCAGCTGCAAAGTATTAATAGCCACACTTAATGTTCAATACTCTTCTCTTGAATCTTGAATAATGACATGAACATACAAATAATAATACACAATATTATAGGGGCCACAGTATCTCATCTGGTGGAGTGTTTGTCCGCTGACCCACAGGTTGGCGGTGCGTTCCCACTTTACATAGATGAATGCTGTTGTTGTGTCGTTGGGCAAGACACTTAACCCACCTTGTCCCCAGTGTCTACGTACACTGGTGTATGAATGTGTGTGAATGGGTGAGTGGTTCCTTGATGTAAAAAGCGTTGAGTGCCTTGAAGGTGGAAAAACACTATATATATAAAAATGTGACCATTTACAATTTGACCATGACCATATAGTTAGTTTGAGTTTAAAATCTAAAAACAAAGGCAAAAACCAGTTGCCTGTGTGGAGAGTTACAAACATAAGATATAAAGTATGTGATATTGTCATGTATGTTTATTTTCACAAGAGGTTTACTTGATAAAAAAAAGAAAAAAGAAAACTCTGATACTGATTAATTTTAGTTTTCAATCTCATGTTTGATCACTATTTCCTCTGCTGACTGCACCGGGACCTGGTTGAAATGTGTCTGGGCAAAGAGAAGTCACTTGCTCGCAGTGGATTAAAAATGGATGTATGAGTTTAAAGGTCTTTGAATCCAAGTTACAAAATGTAAATCAAAGCATTTTCCATTATCAGCTGGAGCAAAAATTCAGCACCAAGGCCAGCTCTAGCTCCTTCCTTATTGACGCCCCTGAACTAATCAAATACCCAAAGGGACAAACACCAATAGCTGATATGAAACGTAATCTTGTAATGTTCCCTTTTCAATGATCATTTCCAGGATCACCTTGGAGAAAGTGATTTGTGAAACTTGTATTAGATCACATTTGTATATTTGACTGTGAGACAACAATAATAGCAGGATGGCTCCACTCTGCTATTACCAGACTCTGCTGCTCTCAACCTAAATACAAAATGTTTATATATGATTTGGAGTATCGTGATATTGAACTGATATGGATACCGCTGAGTTTCGTATTAAAATGCATGGAAACTCCTATACTGTATAGAATTTGCATTTGGTATTTTATTTTTTTATTGTACTCAACCCAAGCTTATACTGAAAAAAATAAATAAAAATACAATTAATTAAAAAAAGAAATAAATCAAATAAATAAATTACATTAATAAAATAAATCAATTAACAAGCTAACATTATTATTATTATTATTATTATTATTATTATTATTATTATTATTAGTGGTAGTGGAAGTGGTAGTAGTAGTAGTATTATCAACCTTATTATATTTTAAGTAATTATATTTTTGCATGAGAATCAATGCATTTCAATACCTCAGTCAGTAACACTGTATATCTTGTCTATCTGCCCATCAGCAACAGACAAATCTATGTTTTTAATGTCCCCACTTATGCCCCACTTTTGCAATTACTGTGTGGTGATTCATAAATGAAATGGAAAATTACCATTACTTATGTCAATTATTGTGCCCTCTCTAATGGGTCCTCTGAGTCAGTCTAATCTCTGGTCTGATTACTGCTGTGCCTGTGTTCAGATGTAACATGGAAACAGAGAATTACGGGACATCGAGTGGACTCATTACCTGCACTTTTCGGCCCTCACTCGCTCATAGGCCTCTTCAGTACAGATATAGTAGTTCTGTCAGAAGGTGAGGCATGTTCAAATCAAACATAGCTCTGATAACAATAATAACAACAAAAAAACACTGTGCATGATCTTCAATTTATTTATGTTATAACTTGGTGTTTTGATTCTCAAGATGATATCCATTCAGAGGCAGAATAAGCCTCGTGTTAGTCTCCCATTTGGGTCTCTATCTGCAGGTTAAAGCTCTGGCAACATAGGTTAAATTGTGATTGTAGTAGCTTTTCTTTTTTTAAATAGAACACAAACTACATATAGTTCCTTTAATTTGGGAAGAAAGGGACAGAATAAAAGGTGACAAAAATGTTTATGTGAGGAGAATTACGCATTCTAGATAAAGATAGAGATAATAGAATAGTGCATATAAGTTACTCAAAGGTTATGAACGTTACTAAAAACATCGGACAAATGCACATACCTGTCTCCTGTGGGGGCAGTGATCAATCATTTCATAATTTTGCCAAGAATGTGTTGACATGATCATTGTGGCGGAAAAAAAAAAACAAAAAAAAAAACATGTTTACAGTAAAGTGTTAATTAAGGAGGGGGTATTTTACGCCTGTGGGGTATTAACTGCTAACACATAACATATTTAGATCACCATGTTACCTTTTATTGTTTTGAAAATGCTATATTCGCCATAAAATAATGTATCAAGATGTTTTGTAAGTTTTATTTTCGTTTTTGATGTTCTGAGTCTCCCTCCTTTTACTGAGCGTGCATTCTGCTAATTAAACTATTGCACATCGGATCAGGTTTGTCAAGTTGTTATGTACAGTTTTGTTTCATATTTTTGTATATATATGGAGAATTGTCGTGTGGGAGCAGGGGTGACGTAGGCTTGTGGGTTGAACATTGCATTGAATCTTACATAGCTGCAAAGAGGGTTTGAATAGTGCCCAAACCCTCTAAACACTATTAAACCAGATTTAATAATCAATGTACTGAGATTAAATGAAAACTGTCCTCAGTGCATGTTGGTTGCCCTCAAGGTTAAACTTTGTCACCAGTTCTGTTCATTGTTTTTGTTGACAGAAATTCAATGTGCAGTGAAGTTAGTGTCTTTTCCCCTGCAAAGCATTGAAGAGCTCCTCTGGCCTTGGAACACCCTGTTATCCCCAAGAGGAGTTGGTGGGAATGTGTGTGGAAGGTTCAATCTGGACTGTTACCTCTGTGACCAGGCCCCAGATAAAGTGCATGAAAATTGTCTATTTGGATTAGATAAGTGTTGATATTTTGTCTTTGTCACACTATCTTTTCCAAAACACCAATTAAATGAAAACCCCATTATTTGTACTCTCTAGCTTCACTACTGTTGTCGGGCAGGCATTATTTTGTTTAATTGTATTATATATCTACTTTTTCCATTGACAAAAATGTGGCATCTGTAGCATTTCAGAGTAAAAGTCAAATAAATGAGACCCATATGTTCAGACTGCAGTCAGAAATCTGATTTGATTTGCTGTGTCAACGTCATCATGGGTGTATAATTTTACCAAAGCACAGCCACAAATAGTAAATAAAACCATTTTGCAATCTCAGCCAGAATGTAAAATGCTGTCTTTAGATTCAGCACCAAGGCCAGCTCCTCTCTTCATACAGAGCTACTCAAACAACCAAAGAGGAAAAAAAAACAAAAAACAAAACACCAAGCACCTAGCTGGTAAGAACGATAATCTTGTGGTGTCTTCCTGTTTCAATGATAATTTCCAGGGGGTCACGTGGGAGCACCGAACAAGATGGTCGCCTAAGTGAGAACTGCCCGTCAAGGCCCTCATTTTCATCTGAATTCGCCATCTAAATTCGGCTTCTTCTTAATGAACTATTAATGTTCAGTGGTCATAAGTGGTTTTCTGCTAGATTTGTGATTTTGGAGTAATGACGACTAGAACAGCGTCTGCCAAACACGGTGCTACGGCTAGCGGGGCTAATCCCAAATCAGCTAGCCAAACCACGGAGCTAAGTGTGTTAGCTGAAATGCAACAGTCTTTACTAAAAGCCACGGAGGAAATGGGGAAAGTTGGGCAGCTTTTGACGAGCTTACAAGTAGAGGTGAACGAAGTGAAAGAAGCTAACAAGGGGATACGGAATGATGTTGACCAGGTCATGGTTCGGTTGGACGAAGCGGAGCGCCGTATTTCTCAGTTAGAGGATGAAAACCGCCAGTTACGCAAATCTGCAGACAAGAGTACCAAGAAATGCGAGGAGCTTCACCAAGCCATAGAAGATGCAGCTAATAGAGACAGGAGACAAAATCTGCGTTTGATCGGTCTAAAAGAAAGGATGGAAAACGGAAAAGTAGAAGAATGCGTGAGGCAGATAATAGCGGAGGCACTTGGGGTTGAGCTTGACCGCACGCAGTTACAGCGGGTGCACTGCACCTCAGGGCCGGTGCCGGAGGACGACAAACCACCCAGGCCAATTATTATGCGATTTCTGAGCTACTTGGAACGAGAACGAGTGCTGGCGGCCGCTAGAGCGAAATATAAAAGTAAGGAGGTCATCGTGTGGAGGGGATGCAGGTTGTCTTTTTTCCCTGACATGACAAGAGAAACCGCGGAGAAGCGGAAAAAGTTTACCGACGCCAGACGGAGGCTTCACGAGTTGGATGTGCGCTTTACCCTGGCGTACCCGGCAGAGCTGCGCTTCACATGGAGGGGCAAACGGATGAAGTTTACTGATCATTGTCAGGCTCTGGCATTTCTAAATAGCGGTGGGCATGAAGATGAGGATCCCCAGGAGTAACGTGGCTTCTGGGCTAAATGGACAGACAACAGTGAGTTAAAAAAAAAAAAAAAATCACTCCAGAAAGCTATTAAGATAATATGATACCACTGATTCAGAAAAAGTAAGAAAATGGGCATTATTTCATTTTATATTTTTTCTTTTATTATTATTATTATTATTATTATTATTATTATTATTTGATTAATTTTCTTTTGATTTATATATAATACAACTTTATTTATTTGTTTATTTTTTACTTATGTATTCATTTATTTATTTATTTTGTGTGTTGTAATCTTTGAATTTTAATTTATTTATATTTATTTTTACTAACCATTACCTTTATTGATGCTTAGAAGAAACACAGAGGGGGACGGGGGCATCAAGGGGTGATCATTCGTGTGTCTCATGGGTCGTGTTTATGGGAGGTATTTCTCTAAAGTGAGAAGTAGGGGGAGGGTTGAGTTGTTCATGTTTAGGGGTTCATTTTGTTTTTCTGTTCCTAATGAAAGTTCTATGTTAGTTTGTTTTTTTGGTGTTTGTAACATTATGACAGCGACACATTTGTTTTCTCTGGCAGTGGAGCTTTATTCAAACTACAAATGTAGTATTAATGGCTAATTGTATAAGAATAATATCCTGGAATGTGAATGGGCTTCAAAATCCAGTAAAACTGAGGAAATGTTTGACCTATCTCAAATCCCACCAGGCTCAACTGGCATTTATACAAGAAACACATTTATTGGACTCAGAGGTGCGTAGATTTAAAAGAGACTGGGTGGGGCAGGTGTTTCACAGTTCGTACACTAGTAAAAAACACGGAGTTGCCATATTAGTACATAAAAAATTGAATTTCACCATGGTGAAGGAGCAGAAAGACTCAGATGGCAGAGTAATATGTTTGGAAACAATAATTAATGGAGTGAAAGTTAATTTATGCAATTTATATGGCCCGAACTTAGAGGATGCAGTTTTTTTCCATAAAATAAACAAGATGATAGGGGACATACCAACAAGTAATACTATAATAGCAGGAGACTTTAATCAGGTCCTGGATGGGGCTCTTGATAAAACTACTTTTTCTAAAAGCAAGTCAAAGGATAGAATGGCTATTGAATTGATGATGAAGGATCTGGGCCTGGTGGATATATGGAGGCTGGTCAACCCCAAAGAACGAGAATATACATTTTATTCTCACAAACATAAATCTCACTCCAGAATTGACTATTTTTTAATTAGTAATAATCTCATAGAAAATGTTTCGGATAGTTTCATAGGACCAATTGCACTGACTGACCATGCTACTGTACATATGGGTTTAATCCTGGAGCCGGACCTGGTCAAAAAGAATAGGTGGAGATTAAACGTTTCTTTGTTTCAAAGCCCTGAGTTTAGTAAATTACTGGAGAAGGAGATTGATGATTTCTTTGAGTTTAACATGGGTTCAACAGAAAGAATTGGTACAGTTTGGGAGGCATCAAAAGCCTATATAAGGGGAAAGATAATAGCATATTCCAGTAAGAAAAAAAGAGAACAATTAGAAAGAGTAAAGACAATGGAAGTGGAGCTTAAGGAGTTGGAAAAGAGGCTTTCAGAACGTTACGAGGTGGCAACAATGAGACGTATTTGTGACCTAAAACTGCAGATTAATGAAATATACAATAAGAAAGTAGAATATGCTTTATTTAGGTTGAATGCTAATTTCTATGAGAGTGGAGAGAAAGCTGGAAAGCTTCTGGCTAGGCAGCTTAAAAAAAAGGAGGCGAACTTCACAATACCTGCCATTAAGGATGAGTCAGGAATGATTAAGACTAACACTGGGGATATCAACAAGGTTTTCTTAACATTTTATAACAAACTTTATGGGTCACAGGTTAAACATGATCTGCAGGAATGTGACAATTTTTTCTCCAAATTTAACTTGCCAAAGTTAACAATGGACCAACAGACAGATCTGGATAGTCCCATAACAACTGAAGAGGTGAAAAAGGCAATTTCCCTTATGAAAATTGGAAAAGCACCAGGATTAGATGGGTTTCCATCAGAGTATTACAAAAAATTTGTAGATAAATTGGCCCCTGTTTTGACTGAGGTGTTTAAAGAATCATTTGATCTGGGAAAGATGCCAGGGACTTTTAATGAAGCTCTAATTTCTTTAATCTACAAAAAAGATAAGGACCCTACAGATCCAGGCAGCTATAGACCGGTGAGCCTAATCAATGTGGATTGCAAAATCCTGACAAAAGTTCTTGCCCTCAGAATGGAAAAAGTATTACCTCACTTGGTTCACACAGATCAGGTGGGATTTGTGAAGGGAAGGACATCATCAGATAATGTTAGAAGACTCCTGCACCTTATGTGGCAAAATCGGAATAATCTTACCCCTGTGGTTGCTCTGTCATTGGATGCCCATAAGGCTTTTGACCGAGTAGAATGGAGCTTCCTTCAGTATACACTCAAGGCATTTGGATTTGGGGAGGGCTTACTTAGGTGGGTCAGAGTGATTTATTCGGATCCTAGAGCTGCAGTGTTAACAAATGGACTAATCTCACCTTTTTTAAAACTGGAACGTGGAACTAAACAGGGAGACCCACTAAGCCCCCTACTATTTACATTGTTTTTAGAGCCTTTGGCAGCTGCAGTTAGACAGGACAGTGGTATTAAAGGAGTGGTGCAGGGATCGGAAGAACATAAAATGTTCTTGTATGCTGATGACATATTGCTTCTTATTAGGGACCCTTCCTCTTCAATTCCAAATATTCTGTTTACAATTGAGACTTTTTCAAAATTATCAGGCTATACAATCAATTGGCAAAAGTCAGAGGCTATGCCAGTCTCAAGGAATTGTTTTCTAGCTCACCTTTCTCCATTCAATTTTAGGTGGATCCCGGTTGGTATGAAATACCTTGGTATTAAACTTTGCCCAGAGTTAGCTAATATAATCCCAATTAATATAGAACCACTGCTTAAAAATTTAAAAAACAATATAGATAAGTGGAAGCTACTGAACCTTACCCTGTGGGGTAAAGTCAATACTATTAAGATGCTGGTTGCCCCACAGTTCAATTATATTTCAATGATGGTACCTATAACTATTAGTAATACCTTTTATAAACAATATAATGCATTAATTAAAGCATTTCTTTGGAATGGCAAGAACCCGAGAATAGGTTTAAGAAAGCTCTCTGCATTGAAGAACATGGGAGGGCTGGCACTCCCAGATTTGGAATTATATAATATTGCTTTTGAAATGAACAAATTATCCAAACATTGGAAGAATCAGGTAACGGATAAGGGGTGGGTTGGAGTTGAAAGGTCATTGGTGGCTCCATTTAATATCATCCAACTGCTTTCACAGAAATCTAAAAGTGAATTACAGCAAAACCCGATCATACAACATTCTCAATGGGCGTGGACCAGGGCGCATCAAAGAATGGGAATCTCTCCATATAAACAGTGCTACTCCTCGGTTTGGAATAACCCAGCTATACGCATAGGCAAGTCTCCCTTTTTGTGGCAAAAATGGTTGATACAAGGAGTTCAAAAGATAGAGGATCTATACAGGGATGACAATTTCTTGTCATTTGTTATGCTGAAAGATACATTTAAGTTGATAGACAAAGGGGATTTCTGGAAATATTTACAAATCAGAAGCAGTGTGAATTCCGTTTTTAGTTTGAACCACCTGCAGAACGAGAATGCTCTACAGGCCAGGCTGAATTTGCCAGTGAATATGCAAACTGCATCATTGTATTATAAGATGCTTCTAAATAACCAGGGTGCAATATGTGAAGGCTTGAGATTAAGTTGGCAGAAAGATCTAAATATTAAGATGAGTGAGGATGTGTGGGATGGGGTGGTTTCAAATGTAGGCTGGGCTACAAGAGATGCTAGAAGTAAGCTTATTCATTATAAAATTATTCATCGATTTTATTTTACTCCATCAAAGCTACACAAAATGGGCCTGTTGCAGAACAATAACTGCTGGAAATGTAAAACCGAAAGTGGTACTTATCTTCATGCCTTCTGGGAATGTCCTGTGGTGTCTCCATTCTGGACTGATGTTATTAAAAATCTGGAAAAGTGGATTGGCCTACCTATCCCAGCATCACCACAGATGTGTTTTTTGGGAGATAAGTCTCTCCTGCCCTCTGGATTCACAATGGACATGTACGGATTGGCGGTGGCTGGTTTTATTGTGGCTGCCCGGCTAATTCTGAGGGTCTGGAAAAGCCCCCACGGGCCACGGATTGAGGACTGGTTTGGGCTGATGACAGAGACTGCTGCATTTGAAAGACTGATCTCAAAAGTGAACAACACCCAGGACAAAACGAACAGGATATGGAGTCGCTTTTTGTCATTTGTGGGGAGTAACAGCTCTGCTGTACAGAAGTAATAGACTGATTGATGTGATCAGCTGTCATATTTAGTTTTTCGGTTTGTTTGGGGTTTTTTTTTTGTATTTTGTATGTCTTTTGTTCTTATAATGAAAATGAATAAAAACTTTAATGACAAAAAAAAATGATAATTTCCAGGATCACATTAGAGAAAGTGATTTGTGTAACTTGTGTATTATATTACATTTACATATCCGACTGTGAGGCAACAATAACAGCAGAATGAGTACACTCTGCTATTACCACTCTGTCATCTGCTCTCAGCCTAAATACAAAAGTATGCATTTGGTTTTATGAGCTGGTTTGGTTGTCATTTCCCTACAGGCATCAAACCAGATCTACAAAGAATGAAGAGGTTTTTGCATACTATCAATACAGTACATACTAATATACAGCCCTGAGAATGTTCAAGCTCATCGGGGCAGGGTTAGGCCTTGTTAACGCATGGATGGGAAGCTGCCTACCTTTATAAATACAGAAGTGTCTTCTGGTGAAGTTTTCACCTCATTTATAAAGTTGTAAACAAGATGTCAGTGGTATCCAACTGCAACTTACTGTCCACTGTCTGATATTTAAGTGTTACTCTACAAAAAACCCACATATAATTGGACAGGAAGTAGTGATGCAGTAAAAGAAAGTTTAAATGTCCATGCAGTGCCTGGAGGTGTCTGAAAATGCCATCGCAATGACTCAAACCCTCAAATGAGCTCACGTCATTAAACCTCTGCTCTGAGAACGCACTGGGAACAGAGGCTCCACAATCTTTAATGAACTTTTTGGTTGCCTCATATATATATATATATATATATATATATATATATATAGTATCCTGTTCTTTCTGTTTTTAACTATAGACCGAATAATATTTGTGTCTGAAATAAAAATGTCTGTGTAATCCCTCAGTCATTCAGGTATGATCCACAGTAAAAGAAAAAGTCATTCATCATTCATCTTTCAACTGGACAAAAAGTTGTAGGAGTAAAGATGTTTCTCTACTCATCCAAGCTGCTTCAGTTCTGGTCAGACCACTGGTGGACACTGCTTTACATCTATCTGAAGGGATAGACCCAAATCAAAACAAAGAAAACAATAGTATGCAAATAGATGTGAGAGCATCCATTATGGCCCTGAGAGATTATGCTGAGTATGACTCAGGCACAGTTCACATTTAGTGCAGCTCATTAGACCTAGTCTACAAACAGAAACTGTATGAGGTGGATGAGCAGCGAAACATCTTCACTCCTACAACTTTTTGTCCAGTTGACAGATTAAAATTTTTCTTTTAATATGTCTGGAAAAAAAGAATAAATACAAATAATTTTATAGAAGTAAAATTGCAGTGAGAGTCGTCATGAAAATAACACAATTATAGAATGTACGACACTGACCCCACACATAATTTGAATAAAGTGTGAGTGTGAATTTGGGAATTAATGGAACATACAAATCTGGTGACAACATATTCCTTTTCCCAGTTTGGCCTTATGTCTTGTAATGGTTTTTGACAGCTCAGTGTTGACAGGTTTTCATTAAATCTTCTTCACCTTTTGTCCTTTGGCCGATTTGCTCATTTGATTGGATTCATCCTCTCCGTGCTCCAGACAGCAGTAATTATACAGGCCTCATGTAAGGAGCTGTCATAACACACAGAGCAGTGAGTGGGAGTGTGGGGGAGGTGCAGGGAAAGCCAATAATATGTGAGCAAAATCTTCTCCCTCAGTCCATCTGCTACAGTTTAGTGCAGTGTGTCACATATTGAGAACTGCTGTCATTTGAACTCCTTAAATCGAAGCATATTCATTTTCTAATGTTTATTTTTCAAGGTTAAGATTATGTCCCTTACGTTTCCTTGGACAGAACAAGCATCAGTGTGACATAGGGTTGAAGAGTTGGGAGACATTTGGGAAACAGTCTGCAAATCTCTCAATGCCGAGTTTAAGGTTTGTGGCGTTTGCATGTTCTTATGTCTGTGAGGGGGGGCAAAGGGTCTGTTGTCCTGGGCCCCAGTTTCATTAGTGGGATGGATGTGATTTGTGTTTCATTTTGTCATGACATGCATTCGCCCAACACTTAAGGCATGAGAATGTGCTTGTGAGAGCTGGAGATGCGTTTGGCAGATTTCAATATAGGCAAGGCAAGTTTATTTGTATGCCACAATTCATATGCAAAGTAATTCAAAGTGCTTTACAGAATAAGAAAAACATTAAAATCACAATACAACAAATCAAATAATAAATAATCATCACAAAATGAACATTAAAAAAGAGTAGTGCAGAATAAAAGCCTTTCAGTCGTATGCACAGCTAAACAGAACTGTTTGGAGCCTGGATTTAAACATTGTCAAAGTAGAGGCCTGTCTCACATCTTCATGGAGACTGTTCCAGGTTTTAGCTTCACAAAGCTGAAACACTGTTTCCCCATGTTTTGTCCTGACTCTGGGCACCAGCAGGAGGCCAGTCCCTGAAGTCCTCAGAGTGTGAGATGGTTCATATGGCACTAACATGTGGGAAATGTACTTTGGTGCAAGGCCTTGGAGAGACTTTTACACAAGCAGAGCTGCTTTAAAGTCTGTTCTCTGAGCCACACGAGCCAGTGCAGAGACCTGAGCACAGGACTTATGTGCTTGTACTTCCTGGTTCTAGTCAGGACCTGTGTAGCAGTGTTCTTAATGTACTGCAGCTGTGTTAAGGCTCGTTTGGAGAGGCCAGTGAGCAGGCCATTACAACAGTCTAACCTACTGAAGACAAATGCATGGATAGGTCTATATACAGTACTTTCTCCTCCCATCGTGCTCATTCGTTCAAGAACCTCAACCAATTTACAGGTATATTTTAGCTCATTATGAACTACTAAAATATCATAATCCCAGTATTGAGATTTTGTCAGTTTTGTCTGGACTTCCATTTATGACAATCTAATAATGTTATTTTGTTATTTTGTTGATAGGCTTGTCTGTTATTGACCAATGACTGTTTCACTGTTTGATTTTCTAGCTAAAAAAGAAAAAAAACAAAACAAAACACTCTGTGAGGCAACTGCTGTTTTACTGATTTGATGATTTTGGGCTCTACAAAAATTGGATTTCCATACCATACCAACTTTATTTATAAAGCACTTTACCGCTGGCCAAAATGCCGTACACAAACACTGAATAGAAAAAGGCAGTCACAGTTAAAGTCACAATACAACTATTAGAAACATAAGACAAGAAATCCACATCTCAAAGGAGTGATTTAAAAACGGGTAGAGACTCAGCTTGTGTAATCAGCTGTGGGGCAGAAACAGAAAACACACGGTCCCCACAAAGCTTGGGTTTAGTCTTTGGGACAGCAAGTTGCAACTGATCTACTGACATAAGAGTGCGAGATGGGCGTAAGGGTGGATCAGGCAAGTGAGGTAGGAAGACGCTAGTCCATGCCAACATTTATAGGTAAAGAAAAAAACTAGACTATACTAATGAGCCAATTCAGTTCAAATTGAAAAAAAATGACAAACCTCAGGCCCTAGTCTCCATCTACAGAAAAACTTACATCTTCTTGTGTAATCAACAGGATTCTGCTATTGGAGCTCAGTCCTCTTTCTCGTTGAACCAGTCTTGTGTAATAATCCACTCTCTTCTGCCTCTTTGTTGTATGGTAGAACATATCAACTCAAGGGGTTAGGGAAAGGCTACAGTAAATAATAATAAGTGCTTTTGGTCTGAAAGATGAAGGAAAATGCTGTAATTGGGTAACAGCAGTAAGTACATAAAAGAACTACTGTCTCTATGGTCAGGGGTCAGGAAAATATTACAAGCCCTGTTATATCAATCAATAAGAAACTTTCCTGCTAAATACACTTTTCTTTTTTTGCTTTTAAAGGGACTGTTATTAGTTAAAGGCACAGTATGTACCTTTCTGGAGGTCACCTGCATAATTCCATGGAAATAGAAAGACTAAACCATACTTTGGAACATTCTCCATGGACATAGATACATGTTATGTCATAATGTGGGAGATTATAGCCAATGGAATAACATTTCCGTGGAAACAAGTAGGAGGAGGTCCTCCTCTAGGCCAGTGAAATAAACACAACTTAGTATATTGCCATTTAGTATATTCTTTGTTTAAAAAAAAGGAAAAAAAAAGACCCAAATGGGTGATCTAACTCTTGTTAAAGAAGCTTTCATAAACTTGATGAAAGCTTCATAAACACTATGTCTGTCACCAGATACAAGGTAGACATGTATGCACTAGATGCTGATTTATTCTTTATTCTTAGTATTTTGGTTCTCAATATGATTATCCAATCAGAAAGCAGAATAAAAAATTGCATGTCTCATTTGGATTACCTGTTCTAATGCTGAAATCCATTCAGTTTAAACCTCAAAGGATTCTCTGATCTGTATCCTCACTACCTAAACCACAGTACCTGCAGCCAATCATTAAATTATTAAAAAGAAAATTCTCAAGTTCCAGTATAAAATTGGCTCAAGTGTCTGAATCCTGATAGAGTTTTGACACGTCTCAAGTCTTAATCCTGGACACAGTAATTCCGGGTCACTAATGTTGTATAAAAGCTTATCAGCCTCCTGCAGAACTACGGCTGATTGAGCCATGAGGCCGTTACACAGGATTTTCCACTTACACTGTTTATATTCAGAAACAGGGCCAGTAAAAAGGGTGATTTTATGCTTCAATTTGCCCATTTATTTTCATGACAAAGAGCCAAGGGACATAAGCTGTTTGGACTAGATCTGCCGCTCATCAAGAGGAACCAGCTGGATGCCATCCTGGAGAGGTGTTCCAAGGTGTTTGTAACAGCATCTTCAACTGAGATGACACCTGGGGAAGACCTATGGTCAAATGTGCTCAAAAAGGCATTTCTCAAGAGTAAGTACAATACAATACATAGGACATGCTGGCTGGACAGAGAACATGTATGCCTCCCACAGTAATACTCAACTGAAAAGTTAAATTGCTAAATTTACTTTTTGAAGCTTTCTACCATGTTATAATGTTCTTTCTTCATCAAAAACATGTTTGAAGTGGTTTTATATGTCATCCATGCATGTTTGAGTAATGTAGTGATCTTTCCCGGGTCCACCCATGTTCTGAGCAGCAATATTCCATAAATATACAAAAGCATGATACAAAATAATATACTACAACTGAAGGGGGAACAATGCCAAGAACACAGAAAAAAAAAAAAAAAAAAAAAATCTGAAACTTTTCAAACATAATATGTTGTTTTTGGCAAATATAGCATTTTCAAAACAATACAAGGAAACATGGTGATCTAAATATATTATGTGTTAGCAATTAATAGCCCACAGAAGTGCAATATCCCCCCTTTAAGTACTCACGTAAGGCTGGCATTTCAAAGTGTGAATAAAGCACTCACAAAAGCAGCTCCAAACTGCTGAAGCGGAGGTTTCTCTGCTCCTTCTCTGAGCAGGATTGTGTCTGTCACAGATAAACTCAGTCTCAGTCTCACGGCTCAACGACCTGAAGATGCTGAGGAATTAACACTGCAAGTGCCCAAGATATAGGGCCTACTGCACATGTGTGTGTGTGTTCACGTGTGTAGAGATGAGGAGGGTGTAAGTATGTTAAAGCGTGCCTCTGCTCACTTCATTCCAGCTTTATGTTCTGGAGGAATTATAAAAGGGTTATTTGAACATTTTCTCAAGTGTTACGCTGTCAGCAAAACCCAGACCAGTGCGTCTTTGAGGATTTGATACGTAGGATGGTGAAGAGTCTTCTTAAATGTAGGGGAAGGGTTTCAAATATTTATAATCCTGAATTCTGAATTCTTCAATTTTAATGACATATACAACCAACACCACCTACATAAAACTTGCTTGTGTTTGCTATGTGGTGTCATAGAATTTGGTTATTAGGATTTTAAGTATTTGGTGCATTTTCTTCTGGAAGAGGGCTTGCCTGTTGTGTCTCCACAGTTCACATGGCTCCCCCTAGAGGCTGCTGTGATCTTGCGAGACACAGATGAAGGACTATTTTGTCCTGAGGGTTGGTACTCACCTCAAACTGCTGTTAAACAGGATCTGATGTCTGGGTGGAAATTTACTTCTTGTTGAGCTGTTTCCATAGACTAAGGTTGGCTGATAATCACAGATAGGAACTTTGGTCTTATATGTTTCATAATCTTTTTTGTTTTCATATTTGAATGCATGCTTTGGAATTTGGGTGTTTATTTTTGATTTTGTAAGATGACCCTACTTCTTAGATCATGAAAATTTAGTCTACAGACCAAGATAATTGCTGAATTCATGCCAATTATGCTTTTTTCTCTAATAGTAACCAACTTCTATTAACTATATTGGAACCAAGTTCGTACGGTCTGTAATAACTGTGTAATCACATTTAATCACACTTCATTTTATGGTTTCCATGTCTAGACAGCAGCACTTGTCATTAATCTTGATGACTTCAACAATCAATGCCATGGCAGAGAAGATAATCTGGTCTTGTTACAGACATCAGGTCCTCAGCCCCCCACAGCTCCACAACATAATGAGAGATAATCATCAATGATCCTCTTCTAATTAAAAACACAATAATTGAATAAGACTGTTTGCTCAAGCTCTTCCACTGCACACTGTTCAGTATCTAAGTATAAAAACAGCTCTAGACAAGAGTTAAAGGTGCACTGGGTAATTTTCTTTCTCTTGCAGATATTACAGTTTTATATTTCTCCAAAATACCTTGATAAACATGCATTCTATGAGCAGACTTGGCTATTGACAGAGCAGAACTGTAACTTCACTTGCCCAACCTTGTCTGATCTCAAAGGCTAAACAGGGTTGAGCCTGGTTAGTACTGGATGGGAGACCACTAAGAATATCAGGTTCCATTATAGTGTGGTGGCAGTGGCTCAGTGGTTAGAGTGCACATTATAGTGTCCTCTGGTAAGACACTTCACCCACCTTGCCTCCAGTGTTGACATAAACTGGTGTATGATTTTGTCTGTGAGAGCGACTGCAGGAAAATTGAATGAAATTAGGCCTTAGGTGATGTAATTCAACCAAAACATATCTAATGCACAAGGAGAAAATGGGGCAGGCAAATAAACACTTTTTTCTGTTTGTGAATGAGCCTTTAGCAGATGGACAAGTGTGGTCACACTTCAGCTCCAACTGAGCGGGAATGTGTGAAACAGCCACAAGCCACGAACAGAACAGCACAAGAATACAAGCTCACAGGCAGAGACCAGAGACATCTGAGGCTTTGGGGGTAAAGCTGGTCAGAAATTCAGCTGTCAGAAATATGCACTTGGAGAGTATTTAGATAAGCAATAAGGGTAAAGAGCCAAGAGGCTCACAATTTTTATACTGAATCATGTAAAGACTTTCTATTGCTGCGTTTCATTTGACATTACAACATTCTATAGGTCAATAATATTTAATACAGATGGGGAACAGATAAAATGAAGATTGTAAAAATTCTGATTTTTGTCATGTTATAGTAAATTTTTGGGTTGAGTCTTTGATAGAAATAATCAGGTTCAACATTTCTACATTTACCTTTTGGATATTTCATGGCAAAGTACAATGTAATTAATAGAAAAACTGTCTCTTGTCCCCCACTTGAGAGTTCACAGCAAAAGCAATTAACATGTAATTTATCTAACAATCCAATCGACTTTATGTATCACATTTCATAAAGAAAATGTGCAGCCCGATACAAATATCAAAACTAAGCGTAAGGTCATCCAGCCATGAAATAGAAGGAAGGATCTAGGTCGACAGGTCAGGAGCAACGCAAAGGAGGGTCCATCTAAGGTCCAATCGTCATTGGGATGCGCTTATGAAACAGTTACATTCCCCAGATGGGAGCGGGGCAGAGGGACAACTTGTGAAATGAACAAATTACAGGTGAAGTAAATATTGAATATTGTTGGTATAGAAAAAGAAGGATTGTTCTCAGAGTTACCATACTGGTCAAGCCTTTTTGTGTAGTCTAAACACTGAGACTTGCAGTATTGCTATACAGATCAAAGTGTATTCCTTACCATGCAGCATAGTCAATCACCACATGTACCCTGGGCCAGAGGCCATTAGACAGAATGGTCCTACAGGGACTGTAGAGATGTGGAGTGTGTGCAGTGAGCTCCAGCCTCTGTGCCACTAATGATGTCCTTCTGATTGTCTGCACTCTGAGCTGGTTAGGACATACAAACCCAGCCTAAAGGAAGAAATGTTAATGATTCTGTGTTTCTAATGTCTATATCAGTAAAAGCTGCATGCCGCTATCTCTAGTTTAATTCTACACTGAACGTCCTCAGGGTCATTTGTGAACGTGTACCAGGACCATCCCATTACAGTGGGTTTGATGTGGAAGCAAAGACACAGCTCTAACCTGAAGGATTTCAAATGAAACACTGCTCAGAAATGAAATAGCCTGTCAGGGCCAACAGGAATTATGATAAACGTGCTATTAGTACAAATCCTTTAATTACAACGAGCTGGTAATGGAAACTGTCCATCTCACTCCCAGTCATTTTACAAAGAGTCGTTTTACTGAGAAAATGTTGAGGCGGTGGATGTAATGAGTCTATGCAATGTTAGAGGCACACAGAGAGACAAGCTGCTGCTGCAGAATTAAATAAGTCTTTCATCTCCTCTCACAGGGAAATAATTATGGGTGGCAGTGTGTCAGTGGTTAGAGCGGTCGCCCACCAACCCAGAGGTAGGCGGTTCAATCCCTGCTCATGCTGACACTTCACACATCTGGCCTACCAATGAATGAGTTCACTGAGAGTTCATGAGTGATTGGTGGAGGTTGAGTGATTGAATCTGTTTAATTACCCCAGGGCGGCTGTGACTACAGACTGTCAAGCCTCTCTATAGCCATTATTCAGATGTGTAAAGCAACAACAAATTGGAACTGCACAAAAAAATGAATATACAAGTCATTCATTTTCATAGCCCTATGTCACTCTTGAACCTTGGGTAATGATATGAAAACGCGAGAATATTCCAGAGCAGAGCGTAAAATGTATATACCTCATGGAGAATGTTCTGAAGTATGGTTTCAATATTCTAACTTTATGGATTCATGCAAAAGAAAGTTGCTTTAAGATCCATCTGTAAAGCTCTTCAACATCAAACCTGGTACTTGCTGCAGTACTCCCAAACGATGATGCTCCCGTAGCGATTCTTGTTGCAGTTCTCATCCTTTTTGGCCGTGTTCCATGAGGCCGCCTGTCCCTCTGCCAGGGCCTGCATGGACACATACAAACGCACACATAAACACAGATGTAGTGAGTGTGGGGACATATGGCTTCCTGCCCAGAGCCTGTTCACACACACAAACACACAACCATGGGGAGACACAGGATACCAGAGTTACATGAATATTAATAATACTGATGATCTGCTACAGGCCATTACCATCCAGGGCAATGAGGGTACAAGAGGAAGCTGACCTGTACGGTTTGGTCCATGATGTGACAGAAGAAACACATTTTTCTCCACTACATACTACCTTTTTTGTTGTTTCATTGTTTTAGACTACAATGTCAAAGTGAAAGTAAAAACTACAGGAGCTTCAATGCGTTTGTGTCTGTTCAGCACTGTAGCCAGGTTGACAAACTCCCACACTGCTAATGAGTCTCTTATCCCCTTGAACATTAGTTGTGATGACTTTCTTCAATTCTTCGATTACAAAATTACAACCATTAGAGACAAAATCAACAAAGCTACTCCTAAAATCAGCTCTGAGCAAATCCAGTCTGTAATGCCAATATCCCACATAGATCCTCTAATAATATTAGATAAATTTACTCCTGTTGATGAGGTGGAGATTACCTCAGTCATCATGTCGTCCAAACCATCAACCTGTATGCTCGACCCTATTCCAATCAGACTCCTCAAAGAAGCCCTCCCCCTAATAATAGATTCCATCCATAACATAATAAATATGTCGTTAGAAAATGGCTACGTTCCTCAGTCCTTTAAGTATGCTGTGATTAAACCCCTTTTGAAAAAACCTAACCTAAATCCTGATGAACTAGCCAACTATAGACCTATCTCTAATCTTCCCTTCCTCTCAAAAATTCTAGAACGAGTGGTGGTGAAACAGCTCTGCCGCCACCTGCAGGACAATAATATATTTGAAAATTTTCAATCTGGATTCAGAGCTCACCACAGCACAGAGACTGCACTGCTTAAAGTAACAAATGACTTACTACTAGCTGCTGATAATGGGCTGGCTTCAGTCCTGGTCCTACTGGACCTCAGTGCAGTGTTTGACACCATTGATCACAACATTCTACTGCAGAGGTTAGAATGTGACATTGGAATCAGAGGGACCGCCCTCAAATGGTTTAAATCCTATCTATCAGATAGGTACCAGTTTGTTAGTATAAACCAGAGCACCTCTCCCTGTTATAAAGTAGCCTGTGGTGTTCCACAAGGATCTGTGCTTGGTCCAATCCTATTTACTCTGTATATGTTGCCATTGGGTAACATTATCAGAAAACATGGCGTTAATTTTCACTGCTATGCTGATGACACTCAGCTGTACTTATCAATGAAACCAAATCAGACTGATCAAATAGATAAACTCAGTGCCTGTGTGAAGGACATCAAAACCTGGATGACCTTGAATTACCTGCTCTTAAATCCTGAAAAAACAGAGGTCATTGTTGTTGGTCCCAAAGGTCAAAGAGATTCTCTGTCAGACCAGATAATGTCACTCGACAATGTGAGTATAGCTTCTAGCCCTACTGTAAAAAATCTTGGAGTCCTATTTGATCAAAATCTCTCATTCACAGCCCATATAAACCTAGCTTGTAAAACCGCATACTTTCACCTGCGAAATATAACTAAAATTAAAAATATTTTACCTAAAAACGATGCTGAAAAACTCATCCATGCATTTGTTACTTCCAGACTTGATTACTGTAATTCTCTGCTCGCCGCCTGCCCCAAAAGTACTATAAGGAGCCTCCAGTTGGTCCAAAATGCAGCAGCCCTAGTCCTAACAGGAACTAAAAGAAGAGACCACATCAGTCCTGTACTAAAATATCTGCACTGGCTTCCTGTCGAGCTTAGAATCAAATTCAAAGTCCTCCTCCTGACATACAAAGCCCTAAATGGTATGGCCCCATCCTATCTGCAAGATGCTTTGTCCCGTACCAGCCAAACAGAGCACTCCGCTCTCAGAATGCAGGACTATTAGTGGTTCCTAGAGTGTCCAAAAGTACAGTGGGAGGGAGAGCATTCAGTTACCAAGCTCCTGTGCTATGGAATCAACTCCCTGCTGATGTTAAACAGGCCCCCACAGTCTCTGTATTTAAGACCAGGCTTAAAACCTTCCTCTTCGGTATAGCGTATTACCAGGTTACTTAGTGAGGGAGTTAGGGAGTGACATTAAAACCCGGGATAAGACAGGCTGCAGTAGGAGATAACTAGCTGGGGGAAGTATGGCAACCTGAGCACTATCCTCTGCTTCGTCCTATTTTCTCATCAGCAATGCTATTCACATGTTGTCCCCTGTCCCACTCCCCCTGTGGAGTGTATCTCTTTCAGATGCCCCGATGACAGCTGGACCCTCTCCTCCTCCCCGCCTGGCCCTCCTCCACCCACCTCCCTCTCCTCCTCGCCTGGCTCTCATCTTCCTCGCCGGGCTCTCCTCCTCCTCGCCTAGTCTTCCTCCTCCTCGCCTGGCCCTCCTTGCCTCACAGCAAGAAGGTTTGGTTCGATCCCCGGGTCGCCCAGGCCTTTCTGTGTGGAGTTTTTCATGTTTCTCCCCATGTCTGGATGGGTTTCCTCCGGGTACTCCGGTTTCCCCCATCAACCAAAACATGAACACCCTTCGAAACAACTGTTGTTGTGATTTTGGGCGTTACAAAAATAAAATGAATTGAATTGAATTAAAGAGCAAATAATGTGCGATTGAGATGGTTCTTAGCATGTCTGAAAATTAAATGTTTAATGTTCAACTAAGAGTCTGGTTACACGTATGATAGTTGTTTTTATTAACTATAGCGCTAAATTACTGGACACCCCTAAACTTGTCTTAGCTCCCAGTTCACACTAGTGGTGGGATTTTGGGATATTTTATGGGATCTGAATCTTTTGGATCAGTTCCTTTCAAAAAGCCATTGAAAAGACTGGCTTTTTTACTATTTATTTATGAGAGAAGCCAATGTGAGAACTAATTTAATCTAAAAACTAATCACATAGAGAAATGACCCAGGCGCAGATGTGTTTAAAATGGTTCAAACTGAGAGTGGGAGTATGGTTGCCCTTTGGAATGATGCATAATCGAAACAAAGCATTGCACTAGAATAATAATCATTTTAAAACTGTTATTACAATGCCAAATATGTTTTTTTGTGCAGAAATCTCTCACTCATGATCCTTGCTCTGCTTCTGTGCTGATTCTTGTGTTGGTTCAGTGTTAATCTGTGTAAAGATAAATACAAATTATAATGAAAAGGACTGGTTCTTTTAAAAATTGAGATCCAGATCTAACCGTTCACTTTAAAAAAACAACCAACTAAAAGAACCGACTCCTTCATGAATATCACATCACTAGTTCACACCTGTTTGGGTTTTTGACCTGCATGTCTGACAGGTTTTGGGGCAAAGACGAATCGAATTGGGTTGTTTAGTGCACTTGGAGTTGCATGTAAACGTAGTGAGTGTGTTTTCCTGGCCCTAAAGTTGTAAATCTCATCTCCATTGAACCTAACTACGCTGTACCAATCTAAGAACTGCTGGATTTCAGATGACATCACAACATTCTATAGACTTTTGGATATTTCACGGCAAAGTGCAATGTAATAAATAGCCCCCATAAACTGTATATATAAATGGACATAGCTAACCTGCTAGCCTCTGCGATCCAAATAGAAAGTAATCATGGGTGTGCTTCCGGCTCCAACAACTCTCTCTGTAACTGCTGCAGTGAGCCTTTTGGTCTTAAAATGTTCATATTAACCCGCTCTACATGATCCAGGTATTTTCATTTCGCTATTGTGTCTCTAAATCAAGATATGAACATTGATAACAGACAAATCAGGCGTCTTCTTTCCCCCAGGTCACTCCCACTAGCATTAGCAATAAGTTTGATTGATGCATTGCTAAGAGCCCACTCCATGCTAAACCAGCAGTTCGGGCGGGATCGTCAGCCTCACTCTAGATTGGCTCTTTGGTCGCTATGATATGATGGCTCCAAATTCACCTGTGTAACCACTAGCTTCGATGAGCTTCATTTGGCTGGAGCTGAACGCAATGGGGGACATCACACTCCCTTAGTCCCTTAGTCTATGTTTACCCCCCATCTGGGAGTATGGCATCATCACATTCTCGAATCTGAAAACCATTTATACAAAGCTCAGACCCAGAAACGATGAAAGAATATAGTTTAAACATATAATGATCAAAATGAGCGAGGCAGTATTCCTTTAGAGACGAACACATCTCCCCACGTTCTTTAATACTTCTGTCTGAATGATCGATGCTTTCAGGTGTCTGTCCCTGTCCGGTGCTTTTGGATTGTATTCCGTGTCTATGTAGGTCGAACATGAGAAAGTCAAAGTGTTGTCGGCCATCTTTAGCTGTAATGGCTCTTGTCTACAGGGAGTGTGTGAGTGTGTGACCTCTGCATGTGCGAAATAAGGCCCTAAAATAGTCTCTGTCCATATGCTGAGCTCTGAGCATTGGGCTTTCGTGGCTTACATTACACTCATTTAACATTGTATTTTATTATGTACAGTTCACATATGCATGCAGTTTAAATCCGCGGTATGTCCTTGCTGTTTGTACAAGCTTTTAACACATTGGCCAACAGCACAGCAGGGAGTTGGGACAATCTGTCGCACTCTCAACACATGGCAAAGAAAAATCATTATAACTTCTGCTGCTGGGCAAATAACATGGGCATTTCAGTCAAGTAATGCAGCAGAAGTCAAGCAGTGAAGTGGACGCCAATGACAGTTTGAAGTCTGGGCGTTTGAAACATTCAGTTGTAATTTCTTGGGTAGGAGAGTTTTGGTCTAATGAGAGATAATGGGACCGCTGCCACTTATAAATATGGATGCCACTGTAGTGTAGAAAGTTTTGAAGTCAAATATATTTCAGAACATTTGGAACGCTGTTTTTTGGAAAGCTGGTTTAGCAACGCTATCAATCAAATCTGTTGCTAACACTAGTGGAAAGAAGGCACCTGATTTGTCTGTTATTAATGTTCATATCTTGATTTTACAGACACAACAGTGAAATGAACACCAGGATCATATAGAGCGGGTTGATGCAAACATTTTACGACCAAAATGACAAGGCTCACTGCAGCAGTTACCTCTGCTCTTCTAAAGGGAGGAGCTAACTACACTGAAACTCAAAACCTATTATCTACAGTTTTTGTTTGTAGGCTAGGTCTATTGTGCTACAATAAGTGTGCACTGAGTCTGACTTCTACTTAGCATAGTCATTCAAGCCACTAATGAGTGATTTCAGTGTAGCGCTCCTCTAGACCCCAGTCCGCCGTACATCTCCATCTCAAAGACGCTAACCTCTTCTTTGAGGATAGTTAGCCAATGAAAATTAATTGTTTGAGAGGGGAGCTAAATTAAAAAAAAAATGTTAGGAAAGACAATCCTTCTTTGAACAGGAATAGGGGCCTCAGACATCATCTATCCCCCATCTATACCTCCATCCTCAGACCCAAAGCAAACAAAGCAAAACAAAGAGAACAACTGACCTATCCAGGATGCTAATAGGTGTGAATTACTGCCTTGAATGACAATGCTATGTACGACTCAGTGCGCACTTGGGGTAGCACAATAGACCTAGCCTACAAACAGAAACTGTATACAACAGATTTTGAGCTTCAGTGTAGTTAGCTCCTCCTTTCAGATGGATATAAGGCAGTGTCTACCAGTAATCTGACCAGAACTGAAGAATGGATGAGCAGCAAAACATCTTCACTCCTATAACGTTTTGTCCGGTTGAAAGCTTGACTATAATTTGACAATGTTTTTAACTCTACAGCTCAACTTTACAATAAATTAACAAAATATTCCCCACTATTGCAAAGGAAATGTACATAAGAGAAGTACTGTTCCAGCTTTTATTAAATCTGACAGGCCTACTTTTGTCTTATATCTATCGACTATGTGGTAAAACATATCCTTTGTTGTGGAGAGAGAGGATATTCTGGACACATGAAGTGGGAGCATCGTGGGAGGGTTATGTGTCTGTACATTTACATAAGCTGTGGGTTAGTCGCCTGGTTCTCCGCTCCATAGCAAATCTCACAATGTTTACTCTTGACTATAACTGACAACTGTGAAAGCTGCTGCTAAGGGACAAGCTAATCCTGGTGTTTTTGGAGAAAGGGGAAGTTGGTGTAAGGAAACAAACCTATATAGGAATACATGGGCAGAACATGCAAAAGACTCTGGCATCATTTGGTCTAAAAGTTTCAGCTCAATACCCATGCTTTTTTTTTTTTTTTTTTTTTGGCACCTGCTTCAACTGTTAATGAATCACAGAAACCTAACATCTTGTAAGATTTTTCAATTATTATTTCATTATTACTCTCCTAATTGGTTCTCTTTGGTCACAAAACGGGGGCAAAGAAGAGGGAGGGACATTCAGTGGAAATTAAAAGTTTGAAAGTTTGGTTGGGGATAATCAGCTACGTGGTAAATGAATCTTTATAAACCACAAAGTTATTAAAACATTTTACAGAATCTTGCATTTTAAATGGGCTTTTTGGACTGAAAACAACCACATTATGGATATTAGTTAGTACGTAGCCAGTTAGCACATAGCTAATTAGCCGCCGCGATGCCTTTTAACGCTTAACATTTGAATTTTTCGAAAAGTCCATGGGAAAAATGACTGCAAAATTTACTTCCAGAACCTGATCAGGCTGTAACTGTCAGTGGCAGAAGGTAATGAAGTACAAGTAGTAAAGTACTGTACTGAAGTAGAATTTTCATACATCTGTACTTTACTTAACTAGATTTTACAGTTTTTACTTTTACTTCACTACATTTGAGGGGAGTTATCTGTACTTTCTACTGCACTACATATTTGAACAGGACTGAAAAGTAAAAAGTACTTTTCATTATTTGAGAGGTTATTTTTATCATGTTCGTGGAAACATCCTGACTAAAGTTTTTGAGTTCAAGCTTCAGCTTTGAGCAAATAAAAATAAATACACAAAATTCATGAGAAAAATTAAAACATTGATTCATACAGCTGCTGTTGACCAAAATCTGTATAATTTTAAATCAATATCACAACATTTACTCCTACAAGTATTACACACAAGTGTTAATTTGTTTAATTTTTACTCTTAAATTAGCAACATTTTTTAAGAGTAGTTAAATACTTTTGTTTAGTTTTTTCATGTGATACTTTTACTTTTACTTGAGTAACATTTTTACCTCTGTATCTGTACTTTTAAGTGATAAAACTGATTACTTCATCCACCACTGGTCACTGTTGATCTCCAAAGGGGTACACAATCGCTATTGAATCCTTATCATAATTTGATTTGGCACATTATCAAATCACAACAGCTGCAATTACTTACATGAAAAACAAACAAACAAACAAAAAAAGCTCAGCTCAAAACCTGCTCCGGTTACGTAAGTAAATTTTCTATAAATTTTTCATGAATTTCAAACTTTTCACATCTAAGAATTTGAAGGCATGCTGAAGGGCTCACTATATTACTATAACTAATATCCATAACTATTTTTAGTCCCAAAAAATACATATAAAACCTTATAATTCTGTGAGATCTTTTTTTAAGTTGGTGACATCACAAAAGACTGCCTTAATGATTACAGCCAAGTTGTTTTTTTTCTTCAAAAAATGGGCGGAGTTTAAAGTGTACCTGTTAGACCAATCACACTGTTCCTCATAGCCTCAAACCCTGCCCCTCCTCCTCTCTCACTGTTTTATTTAGTCCTCCAGTACCGCCCAGTTCATCACCTCTATTTGAAATGTGGTTGTGGGCGGAGTTTAGGTGTTTTATCCCACTTTAATATTAAATGTATTTAAAACCTTTGGTGGAAAACGAATGGGAATTTTAAAATCTGCCTGTTTGGAGATGGTTGCAGGTCCTGTTTCTCTCCTCTCACAACTCAAATGATAAATCTTCCTTTGTTCTGAAAAATATCATCAGCCATAAACCCCAATGACAGCCGCAAATGAAAATATAACGTACGGCGTCTCCCAGGGACAAAATTCAATACACATGCAAATAGAGTTCAAATGAGAACTATTCCTTTATGTGAGGATGGGAAGCAGATGAAGATTTATTTGGACAGAAGCACACTTAAAGCTTCTTTTTCGACAATTCATGTTTCATCCAGAGACAAATGAAATGAGAGAGTGATGAGAGGGAAAATGAAAAACACAAAGGGGTTTAGGATTTTCACAGAACATGAGCTCACGGTCCAGAGCACATGGAATGATCAGGGTGTGAGGAACTGCTCCGAGGAATTATGTAGGAATGAGGAGAGAGAGAACAGAGACAGACAGAGAGAGAAAGAGAGGGGGAGAGAGAGGAGAATTTGTCTCTCATTTTCCGAAGTGCAGACCTACTGAAGTATGGGAATAGTTGTACGCTCAGAGCTTTATGTCATGTACTGCAATGTATCAATATAGACAGGGAGGTCAGTGTAGTTAAAGGTGCAGTATACATCCTGTCCTCTTAGTGGTATATTTACTAAGTGTTTGTGTGTGTGCTTAAAAGATTTTGCCCCTGGAACCAAATGAATATGCAAAATGGGCCAAAAACTCTGTGGAAATTTAACATGTTGGATAAGACAGGTGTAATTAGTTTCTGCATAAAGCGCATTAAAAGTGATCTCAAGTAAAAGTGTCCTAAGATCTAAACTAGGGTTAGCAGGTTTTATACTTAGTAAGATGCAGACTAAGATAAAATAAGAGAACCATTATTTGTCCCACAATGGGGAGTTTCCAGTGTTGCAACACACAGTTCAAAAGCAGCAAAAGAATAGAAATAAGTAAGTATTAGAAAATAGACTTACGTTTAACATAACACAGTATAAGAAAATAAAATATAGGGCTACAGCATGACTATGTGTAGTAAGTGGCTCTGAATGTTGTAGTAAAAGCCAAATGTAAAATCTGTCAATTGGACAAAAAGCTGTAGGAGTGAAGACGTTTGGCTGCGTATCCAAGCCACTTCTTCAGTTCTGGTCAGATTACACTGCCTTATATCTGTCTGAAGGGAGGAGCTAAATACACTGAAACTAACACCTCTATTGTTTACAGTTTCTGTTTGTAGGCCTGGTTTATTGAGCTACACTATGTGTGTTCTGTGCCTGAGTCATTCTTAGTCTAATCATTCAGCTCCTAATGGGCACTTTCTCACCTATTAGCATCCTGGTTAGCCCTATTGTTTTCTTTGTTTCTTTTGATTGCTTTGGGTCTGAAGATGGCGTTAAAGATGTGAGGATAGTTGATGTCTATCTCCAATACCTGTTCAAAGAAGGATTGTCTTTTCTAACAAAATTGCTTCTTTAACTCTCCTCTCAAACTGCAAATTTACCAGCTTGCTTACCGGCTATTGCTACTCTACTACTGATCAGGTGACCAGGCCATCAAAGGTCAGATGTGCTGTAACCCTGATCTGCCCCTTAGCTCCAGTCTGACACTGATGAAGACGTCTCCATGCTAATGTAGAGATTTATGGAGCCTGGTGTGAGCTGAGCTGTGCAGTCTGTGTGTGCTCAGTGCTTCATGTTTTGGCTCGGAGCCTTCAGTCTGACCTCCTCCTCATGCGGCTTTATTTAGTGACACTTAGAGAGGACTCAGCGATAAAGAAGCAAATGCAGTTTTTCACATTTATAGACTTTGACTTTTGTGTCTTTAAACCAAGGCCACTGTGTAACTTGACAGTGCAGCACTTCTCCAGATCATGACCTACGATAGTGCACAGACTTTGAGTTCACTGGGCTGCAATTACAAGGGTCATTCAATAAATAAGGTGAATTTTTCGGTATAAGGACTTTTAATACAGACAGTAAAAATTTTATTTTACTTGTTTTTCACATGGATTTAATTTCTTGTGCAGATAAAAAAAAGAAAAAAAAAAAACAAACTTTGAGAGTTTTGGAGATTAATAAAGATGGCCAACCAAGAAGCATGCTCCAGGATTGAACAGCGGTCAGTTATCAAGTTTTCGGTTCCTGAAGTGTGCAAACCCGTTGAAATTCATAGGATGTCAACTGTGTATGGTGCCACATGTTTCAGGCAAAAAAATGTCTACAAGTGGGCTAAATTGTTTAAAGAAGGCCGGAGCAGTGTTGAGGATGAAGGCAGGCCTGGGAGGCCTACAGAAGTGAGGTCTCCTGAGGTGATCGAACCATACACAGCTAATACATGTTTCTGCTCAAACTTTGCTACCTATAATGGAGTAAAGTTTGCAAAGGAATAATACAACACCACAGCATTTCTACAGTTATGAAACATTATAAAAGTCGGTCCAGCAAATGCAAAAAACCTGTTATAAGGTAAACCAGCCATATGTTCAAAGCCCACGTGTCAACAAAGTGTCTCGAACAGCCGGGAAACAAGTTTAAGACAGCTGAAAGTACATCTGTGAAGGTCAAATATGTGGTCTCTTTGCTATTCTGTGAGAACAAGGTCAAGTTGATCCTTTCTCTGTTGTTTTTTTTCCCATGAGATGAAATATGGCTCTGATATTGCAGCACATTGTACCGTGTAGTGGAACAAGCAGCTGTAGGAGATGAGGATAGAGATAGGACAGGTTTTTTAAAATAGTTTTTGGACTCCGCTATGGAAAAAAAATGGAACGACAAGATATGAACAGATATTAATAAAGCATTTTCTTGTGTCTAAAGTTTAAAGAAAGTTAAATATTGGATTGTCCTGGTAAGAAGATTTGTCTTTTGCATTTGATCTAACCTTCTCTTATCCTCCTCTCCCTTTGTCTCTCCTTCTCTCCTCTGCATCTGCCTCTTCTTCTCCCTTTGTCTCTCCTCTCCCTCTGTCTTTCCTCATCTCCCTCTGTCTCGCTTTCTCTCCTCTCCATCTGTGTCTCCTTCTCTCCACTCCCTCTGTCTCTCCTCTTTTCCCTCTGTCTCTTCTCCTCTCCTCTCTCTTTGTCTAACCTTCTCCCTCTCTCCTCCTCTACTTTCCCTCTGTCTCTCCTCTTCCCCTCTTCATTGTCTCTTTATCTCTCCTCTGCATCTGTCTCTTCTCATCTACTCTCTATTTGTCTCTCCTCATCTCCATCTGTCTCTCTTTCTCTCCTCTGCATCTGTCTCTCCTTCTCTCCTCTCCATCTGCATCTCCTTCCCTCCACTCCCTCTGTCCCTCTTCATCTCCCTCTGTCCCTCCTCCTCTCCTTTCCCTTTGTCTCTCCTCCTTGCCGCTCCCTCTGCCTCTCCTCCTCCCCTCTCCCTTTGTCTCTCCTTCTCTCCTCCGCATCTGTCTCTCCTCATCTCCCTCTGCATCTCCTCCTCCCCTCTCCCTCTGTCTCTCCTCCTCACCTCTCTCTCTGTCTCTTCTCCCCTCCCTCTGTCTCTCCTCCTCTCGGTCTCTCATCATCTCCCTCTGTTACTCCTCCTCTTCTCTCCCTCTGTCTCTCCTCATCTCCCTCTGCATCTGTCCCTCCTCATCTGTCTTTCCTTTTCTCCATCTGTCTCTCATCATCTCCCTCTATCTCTCTTTCTCTCCTCTCCCTCTGTCTCTTCTCATCTCCCTCTGTCTCTCCTCATCTCCCTCTGTCTCTCCTCCTCCTCTTCTCTCCCTCTTTTTCTCCCTCTTCAGCTGAGTTGTTTCTGGGAGCATTCCCAGTAGAACACATCTCGAGATCAGGACTACCTTGGAGCTGGAGGATTTTACTCATTGTACATGTTGTGGGTTGATAGGGAAAATGTTTAAGTCTAATAAGTTTAATGTCATACTGTGGAACATTCTCAGCAAAGCAGTAACTCTCCATGGAGTCAAGCAGATTGTGTACCTAAGTGAAAAAAAGTTCATTTTGTCATTTTAGTTCATTTAAAAAAATTTGCAGTGGTCCAAAGTTATTCCTCACTTAATTTATGCATTCCGAGCATCCAAGTTATCCACTACTTGAGTTTAATTGCACTTTTCACAACTCTACGAGACCAGAGCAGAGATTTACCCGTCACAGTAAAGCCGACTAGCATGCTAACGCGCATTTCTTGAATAGAATTAGATGGCGACAGTACGCAGCAGACTTATTATGACCTCAAGAGCTGCTTATACAATGGGGCAAAACAAATTTTGCTCAAATTCATGCGCAAAAAATAGGCACAGAAAATAAAACATAAATAAAAATCAACATCATTCGGTGTATCAGAACGACGTAATACTCCTACTTTAAAAAAAAACCTCTAAAAGTATTTGAGAGAAAGCGGCACTATGAACCATTCTTCCTTTCAACTCATCACACCTTCGAACGCCAAGGACCATATTTCAAAATGCTTCTATTGCTTTGAAAACACATTCTTTGCTAGAGGCCAACTGTCATGGTAATATAAAGCTGGGACAATGAGGCTTGACTTTAATATGAAAATGAAATACTCAGCCGTGACTACGTGGCAGCGTTGTGCGCCTGGAGCTGCTGTTACTATGAAATAATCTGAAGCTAAACAGGGCTCATTTTGACCTGAACTGTCTGTGGAGTGAAGTGCTTTGTTTACCGAGTCTGTGAAAGAACATTTCTATAATGCACGAGTAATTTTCATGTGAACTTTAACAACATATAATTGGAACCTTAACAAGGGGCATTACAACAGCTGTACCTGATTTACTGTCTTAAAAATGTTTGCAAAAAGTCCAAACTCATGAAGGCATCGCTGTGGATGCTTGAGGATGTTTGGAATGCATTAGGAAAAGTGAGGAATAAGTGCTTTTTACAACTTTCAGGGAATAAAATGGACATTTGCTGTCACACCACCGCTTTGGAATTACATTCAGATAGCACACAGCGGTCTCATTTGGCTGCGCTGCTTTTACAATATATCTGTCTACCTTTAAAGTCAACACTACATTTAATTTAATCGTTCCATAAGCTGCATTGATGTACTAATGCAAAATTATAGGATGGTGTGGATTTCCATTTTTTTATGTCTTTTTCTATAGTAACTGTTTTTATAGTTTTTTTTGTAACTCTCAAATGTGCAAATGATGTTATGCAAAATTGACTTTTTAGAGCGTTTAACCATGTTGTAATTGTTTCCCTTCTTGATTATCCTGGTGAAAACTCGAGAGTTAATGTGGAGGTGTGCAAAGTTCCACATCAAGTCTTTTTTTTTTTTGTTAATAAATACCACCTTTGACGTGACAAGCTGCATAACCCCATTTCAGACCTCGTTTAGTGCAGACGGAGGATTTGTAAATGAGGTCCCAGGACACTCAATTTAAATCCGGTCAAAATGAGGGTGCAGTAAAACTGACCTATAGTCTGACTAAACCAACTGTAAAATGTGAAAAAAAAAAACAGTTTTAGAAAATATCTGCTTCATAAAAGCATCATGTTTTATACATGATGTTTTATTCATCTTAAAATCAGCATGTTTTAGAATATCTTATCTCATCAGTGTGAGGTTCCTGTTGTTTGTGATCCCAGTGTTTTGTGTTAAATGTGATTTTAATGTTACCATCAGCCTGTCCAGGGACATGGGAATGGATGGAAACTAGCCTGGTGCTATAATCTGACATATTTAAATATAATATGATGTTCATTAATATGTACTGTCCCTTTTGCAAATAAATAAATACAAAATCAGGAAACTATCCAGATGCCTTCAGACCTTCACACAGACAGCACAAAATCAATGAAAGGATTGCTTCAGAAAAACCCACAACCATTTTGTGTGGACATAATGTAAACATATTTTTTGTTAAAACAAGGGACAAAAGCGCTATGGTCAATAAATCTATCTGCAAACCCCACACTGCCTCATAAGAGACCAGTTAACAATAAGTGTGTCCACAGACAAATCCATAGTCCATATTCAACTGAAGGTAAAATCTGATAACACTAATGCTCCATTGAAAGGACCAGAATAAAAGTGCTTTAGGCCCAATAAGTGAGCACTTAAAAATGACACATTCACAATACAGTCGACTGTTGGGACTGTTAAAGGCCTGGGTTGAACTAACAAAAGCTGACAAATGGAGTAGACCATGGTTTCATCTGCTATTCAGGTAGGTTTATTGAGATTTTCTGAGCAATAATAAGAGCGTCTACCTTTAACCCAGTGAGGGGTCCCCCTGCATTCCTAATGTGCTTGTGGCAGCAGTGTCCTGGGACAGTGTGTAGATGCAATATCACAAAGGTTATTTCTCTGTGAGGGTTCGTCCTGCACAATATTATTGGTCCCTCCTCGTGTCAGCATTTTTCAGTCTCTCATTAGAACTGAAGCAGAGCTGTGACTGATACTCAAGAGACTAAAGGACACACTGTCTGTGAGTGAGTTTGTTTAACCTGCACACTTTGTCAATGTGTCATTATCAATTTTTTGTATTTTTAATAGTTGGTAGTTAGTAGTTGGATAGTTCTGGCTGTATCAACTTTCCACACCAACTCGCCAAATCTGAACTGAGTTGCCTGGAAAAGCACTACATAAGATGTTATTATTACGTAAACTTAAGACTACATTCAAATATATCTTTATTGGGGAGTTGGTGTGTAAAGTTGATGAGGGGAGTGTATACTGTGGCTCTTGGGAAAGCCCTTGTTGTGGCATCCAGGGTCTGTCTCAAGTCATTTGACTTCATTTGAGGTAAGGAATTACAATTGTGTGTGCCAAAGCTTAAGAGATGACCCTCCCGACTGATTCAGAGACGGGGGTGTTATTGGCAAGAATTTCCTGTGCATGCATCAGTTTTGCTTCTTGGAAAGTGTCCACAAGATTCTGTCTTTGATGGGTGGGAAGTGGTGAAAGTTTGAAGTACAGCTAAAAGTGTTGGTTTTTGGACACGGAGTTGCAAGGAGGGAAGTGGAGGAGAAAGGGTGTGGAATGAATGAACTAATGTTGTGGCTGGTGCACAGATGGTAGAACAGGTCTCCCTCGATTTTCTTCAGACCTTCCAGGAATCCATTTTAGGTCTCAAGATACCACAAGTGGTCGTGGGCCATAATCAGGAGCGAGTTGGCTTTCATAAGCTTTTTGAAGGTCAGACGACGTCAGTCTGAAAGAGGGAAAGGGAGGGACAGATATATGAAGAATACGGTTCAATGATCAAAGAAATTCTCAAGGAGGTATAGTCACACCATGAGTATGCAGTATGGTCTTGTAACATTCTCAAAAAGATTATTGAAATACTGTGTTTTTCAAACTGTAGATATTTATTCTCAATCAGCAGGACAGCAGGGTTCAAATCCTCCAACACAAACTGCACTATTCCATTTCTTTGCCTCCCTCCCGATGATGGTCCAGTGTTTCATATACAGTACTGTACAGTGCAGTTCTTCCCCTGTACTCTCAGTGTGTCTGGGATAATTAGACAGAGGGCATTTTTCTCAGCTTGGCCTTTTGGGAGCTTGGCCACTGAGAGTCAGAGCGGCTCCTGAGGGACTAAGGAACAAGCTAAAACAGAGCTGTCCTGTGCTCTGCTCCAACACAAGTGCAGTGTGCTCTTGTGTCCTACACGCATTCATCACACACACTTAACTCATTGTGCACTGGCTTATCTCAACTCTGACATTTAGATGCTGTCAAGTGTGATCAAGCACTGGTAATCCGTGGAAAGGCATTAGTCAAATAGCTTAGCACTATGACAATAGTACTGATGACTTTTAGGTTGATGGGGGAAAACACACAATGGAGCATATACTTTACCACACACCTCAGGACCCATTGAACATGTCACACCAGTGACATGAGAAGGGGTCAAAATAAGTCAAGCAAGTAAACTAACCAGGCAGATGCCAGATTCATGTGTGGCACTCCTGAGTCAAGATTTACACATGATCCATCTGGGATCACTCCCATTCAGACGAATATTTGAAGCTAATACAACAAACGCCAAATCAAACTTTTGTTAAATCCAGTTGAGAAAAAGCACAGACATCTTGCATAAAATGCGCCTCTCTGCACATTTTTCAAAAATAAAATAGTCTGTATTTTCTCTGAAGTAAGTCAAAGTCCATTGGAGTCATCATGCAGGTTTTGGTTCAGTTGTGCACTCTGTCTTTGGCTTCCACCCAAAACACAGTGCTGCAGTGTTATTGGGCTATACATTGCTAGATGCAAGAGCTGTACAAGATGGACTCTCAAGAGTTTCTAACTCAAAAATATTGTGGGTGTATATTATGGTGTATAATAAACTAACTCTCTTGTTTGTTTAAAAGAAACAAATAAAATAAAATGAGTGTTTGATGGATCTGGGTGTGATCTAGAGGAGTGCAGTGTACGGACGTACTGCTGCGTGGAGCTGCTGGCTGTTTCCTGCTTTTTCGCCAACTTTTTAGAAAAAACACATCCTAAGAGAAGAATACAGAGTGATAATGAAATATTCAGTGTTATCCATCATCTGTTGGCACAAACAAAAGCATTGGTTACAACAGTACTGTTTTGTGGTCAGAGTTATATGTTTTTATCTATTTAATTTCCTGAAACGATTTGTAACTCTGTTTTTGGATAGTGCTGTAATGAGAACATTGTCAGGAATGAATTTTTTCGGCGACTTGGAAATCACTTTTATTTAAACCCATTTCTTTTCTTATGAGTCACAAAAGACATTCACTGAATACAGATCCCATATCGTGTCTGTAATTAATTTAGTGAAATTAAAATGCCAGGTTCAACACCTCGTCTGGCACTTATGATTTCAGAAGTCCTTGGCACAAGTTCCTTTCATTTGGATGCCATGTTGTTTTTGTTCTGGTTAGCTGTCATAGCGTTTGAAGAATACCGCCAACACTTTGACAACTAATTGGATGGCAATGTATTCTTATCACAGACTACATACATCCACTAGCCTGGGTTGAAATGCCAAAGACTATAAACCTTACAGTATCCTGAGAGAGTTTATTTTAATAGATTTTTTTTTTTTTTCTGTGCTGTGATGTGTTTGGTCAGCTGATTTTGGTGCCATCTTTTTACCGGTGGAGGCAGGACGACAGCGCCATCTGCAGTCTACAGTATCCCAGGTGTGTGAGAGTAAAAAAGCCCCCTCATTCCAGTTTATAGTCCGTGAGCAAATTTCCCATATTTCAATTTCCTCCTTCATCCAGCAACAATGTTTATAGTCCTCTGCCCCTGTGATGTTTGCTCCATCCCAGTTCATAATGTGGTTCACTCTTTCAAGCAGTCGAAACTGTCAGTTATGAAACAAACTAAATCTTGATCTGGAAAAAGAATCCATTAAAAAACGGAGACCAGATGAACCTCATTGGACTATCCCTAGAGAGCAGTTAGCTCCTATATGAATGTTCACAGATTGTTGAGATGTTGCAGTTTCCATCTGGTCGTCGCTCTATTTCCAGTTGTACTTGAACTTTCTGAACTGACTCCACCGAGACAACAGATGGAGATAAAACTGCCAGCCAACACAATCTGACATGCACATGTAACGCAGCACTAGTAATGGGTAGTTCTTCTCATTTGAAACATTTTTTAATATATATTTTTTACTTTTATTGATCAGTCATTCTGGGCAGACCCTGAACCCAAAGTATTTGAGAAAAAACACCTCAGGGCAGATACATAGGATAAGCAGGTATTGAAGTAAAGTAAGTTGTTAATAAATGGTTTGAATCTAATTGAAAAGCATTTTATTAGTTGTTGTTAACTTTAAAGTCACAGAAAAACTCCTCTTGTCTCTACACATCACAGTGAGTAGTTACTATGTTCAGAATGCATAATGTAAGTAACAAATAACTTTGGACCACTGCAAACTATTTAAAATGAACTAGTTCTGTTTTTCACGTTTTTAAGACAGATAAATAAGGTACGGCACCTTTAAGAAAAAAAACTAAATATGGCATTTTTATTATATTTTTTTATTCATCTGGCCCATTCAACACCAGCTCTCTAGACACCATATTACTTTACTTTTAGATTTATACTGGCAATAATAGATTATAGTCTGTCCCAGGAGCAGTTGAAGATTTGGCTCTCGCATTTGGCACATAAGTACAACTACAAGGAACCTGATTTTAAAGCCTGAAAAGCATTCAGACAGACCAGTTTAATTTGCTTATTTTGTATAACTGAGAACCTGATTTTATACCTTGACTTTCTTAACTTTTAATGAAAACAAAACAAAAAAAATCCTGGAGTTCTGTTTTGTTTCATGTACCAACATTTCAGTGATCCTGCATTTTAATCCCACCTCCTCTCAAGAGCTGAAACCTCACTGCAGAGTTATGTCAGAAAGTTATAATTTTACTGAACACTGATCCCACTGATTTGTTTTGATTATTTCAGCATTTGAATTGCCACAACTGTACAACTTTGGAACTAGCTGCTTTTTTGTAACCTAAAAGGCTTGAAGGTATTTTACAGAAGAGTATTACAGACAGACAGTATCACAAGGCTAAAAAACATTTTAAACATACCTTTGGTCACCTTGGGATAAGTATTACACATTTTATAACTTAATAGAAAATGTGTAATACTACATTTGGAAAATATTCTTTATAAACTTCACCTCTACCTCCAGTGAGATAATTAGGCATTGGAGCTCCCTCTGCTGTCAGTAATGAGAATGAACAATGGGAAAGTGAACAAATGAAGTCCTGACTGCTGTGAATGATGAATCCATCCACAGTGAACCCAATTTGACTGCAGAAATAGTCTGGTGATGGTTTATGGGTTTAAAACTGCTTTAGAGAAGTCTGGGTTTTACCTATGACATCACAATCCAGGCAAAATGTGAACACTGTGCTCAGAGAAAATTACTTTGGATCAATGAATTAATGAAGCAAAAACACAACTCCATGTATATTTTTGAAGGGAACAAAAACGTAACATGCAAAAAAATTTTTGCGCTTTTAACTATAATATGTGTTCTTTAAGTCATCACTTTTTTTACACTTCATTACAATTGGGTAGATCCACCCGTCACTCACTCAGAGGATTGCTGAGGCTGACTAATATGGGGGGTGGGTGGGAAAAGTGTCTTTGCTTGAGCCTAGAGCTGATTTCAAATTCATCACTCACAAAATGGCATTTGAAGTTCCATACATTGCCCTATACTGAAAGTGTGTAGAGACCAATCAAGCAACATCTCGTCTCACTCTCTCCTGACATTTTGAAGATACATCTATGGCAGACAGAACAGCCCTTTCAACTCAAACACTTGGCCAATTTAGTCTCTCCTGTGGGTTGGAGACGTACTTACAGAAAATCTATACAGTCTGATGGAGAACTGTCCCTGCTGAGCCTCTGAGCCTACAAACTGAAAGCTGAAAAAGCACTTCAAATAATGTGATTCTGAGAGCACCGAGATGTAAAGGATGTTTCAATCAACACCACTTTGCAACAGATTTAACTTGTTTTGGGATTTTTTATTATTGAGTCATTTTAAACTTTAAAGCCCTTTACCTCATTTCTCCCATTTTCAAACAGCTCAACATTTATACTGCTAACTATAAAGCTTTTCTCACAAACCAGATTCTTTAAATATATGAATATATATATATATATATATATATATATATATATATATATATATATATATATATATATATATATATATATATATATATATATATATATATATATATATATATATATATATATATATATATATATGTATATATATATATATATATATATATGTGTGTGTGTTTTACAGTATTTATTCTGCAAAGCAGAGTTTACCGTCAAAAAATACCAAAAATTCCAACACACACTTTAGGTCGTTCTCAGACATTAGTGTGCTTTAGATTTAGTTGTGTTTTCTTCACTCTTGGATCGGCCTTGTTCACATACACATCATTCACCGCAAACATGAACCATCAGCTGATCGCTGAGCTTATTTTTATGATAACACACTTCAAGTGACAGAGCTCCATGAATTTTCTTACACCTGAGTATACAGTGAGGACTATGCTGATGACAACAGAGAACATGATACACAGACAGACCCAGGCTCAACTGCACAGACAGATTTAGGCTGCGCAGACACAGGCAGGATATTAAATTGATCCAAATTGCCAGTTCCAAGCACTTTCAGTCAGTGAAAGGCCGGGCCTTGGGCCTGGGTCCAATCACAGCTGTTAATTTGTAGTTTTTCTCACAAATATGGAATGCATGGTATTCAGAACTAAACCTATGATTCGCTTATTGATTCTGCAGAAATCCGTGTTTCTCAGTCATTTTTTCTTTCCTTTTTTACATGGATTCCACCATGTTTTTTGACACAAACTAAAAATGTCTCTTTGATTGGTTAATCTTTCTGTCAGTCAAGCTGTGTGAAATTGGAGACACACTCATCTTTATAATGTGTTGTCACAGCGTGTCTAAAAAAAACCCAAACTCTTGTTGCCCATCCCTACCGCACCCTCTGTCTCACCTTCCCTCCCACCCATCTGGTGGAACATCAGTCTCCATTATCTCCTTTAACAAAAACATGCTAATTCATATATCACATGGTCTATATTGAACTGACAGTTAAAACAAAAAAATGTTCATCACTAATGGTTCAAAAGGAGGTACAGCACATTCAAGGAACATAAAAGGACAAAAACTGAATTTAACTACACCAAGTAAACTTTCCCTTTCTTAGAACCATTTTCTGCTTAATTTTGAATTCCACCCTTTCTTTGAACACTGTGCTTTGTGTCGTGTTTATCCTGTGGCCTCTTCACTTTCCATTTCTCCTCCCGAGTGCAGACAGAGGGACAGCTATGGGCCACTCTAAGCTCCAATCACACACCGGATTTTCACAGAGGCCAGGAGGCTCGGCTCTCTCTGATGGAGGAAAATGATTATGGGGAGGACACTCTTCTGCTTCCATATTGCACTTTGATTGTACATATGTTCTGTCCTTGTGATTTCCGTTGCACATACAGCATAGAATATAAGACACAAAGCTATTACATAGTCAATTTCTGAGACGGGCATTTCAAACAACTTGCTCAATCACCTTTTGTTTATAACCAGCACCAAAAGCTAAATAGGTCCACCTACTCTTGATTATAATATCATATTATTTAACTATTTTTTTTACTTATGCTCCACATTTCTTTATCCAAAAAAAAAAAAAAAAAAAAAATTGGTTTGAGTCAAATTACCTGCTGCATTTGATCACTTTCTGTGCTATATGTTCAGCAAGTTTTGAAAAACCTAAATAAGATTATTAAGGGTATTATGCAAAATCTATTTTCTTTCTTTTTTTAGCTTCAATTTACAAAAACATGCCTGAAGAGATTCTAGATGTCATTCATGTATGTTTCAGTAATTTAGCAATCTCTCTCAGGCCTTATTCTAATGCTCAGCCCCCAAGCTCACATCATCCATGCTCCTACACAACAATTCTCCATAAATATACAAATGCATGATACAAAATCGTATGAAGAACTTCACAAACCTGATGCGATGTGCAGTCCTCCTCTGAAGGAGAAGGGACTTGGCACAGACAGCGAAAGGAGCGAAGACTCAAAACATATATAACAAGTTAATGTGTTGTTTTCAGCAGATATAGCATTTTCAAAACCATAAAAGGCAAGGTGTTAGCAGTTAATACCCCATGGAAGTAAAATACCCCCTCTTTAACCATTTTTGAGTAATCCTGTATTGTCCTTCAAATTGGTCTTGAGTGCCCACAGCCCTATTTTATTGCATTTCACAAAAATAAAAACATGAAAATCAATAGTGTTATTTGAGATCATTATTGCAGTGTACAATGAACACAATATAAAAGAATATTGGTTAGAACAGAAATAGATATCAGAAAAAGCATAATGTGTCTATTTGGATTCCTTTTGAGTATTGCAGCAAAGGTGGTTTCATCAGAGGCAGCTTCGTGATAGGTCATAGAGAAGTGCGCCCCCCTCACGCAGTCTTACCACACCCAGAGGCATGACCAAATCACCAAAACAAGCACACCCCTGCAGCTCCACAAAATCCTCGTTCACTGTTCTCCTCATGACTCTTGACCTCCACTCTTCTGACCCTTCTGTTGGAGGAGCCTTTTCTGTGGATCAATCACTATTTCAAGATGGATATTCCAACATAATCCTATGGACCTACATGAAACAACACAAAAGCTACTTGGGTTCAAAAGAGCCCTTTTTTTCCCTTTCTGATGTTCCTAGTCTGGGCTTAATTAAAGTAGTATTGTAACAGTAATAAAATTTCAAACTTCATTTCAATACTAAGGGATAGACTCCATAATCAATATCGAATCTAATGATGATAATAAAATCTTTGTTTAAACAATAGAATGCAATTTTCAACTCTAAATTGTAGTACTTTCTTTTATTACAATTTAGCCTTATATCTGTGTGATTCCTCATTCGTCCAGGTATAGTCCATAGGGATCCATTTGCATATACTAGTCTATCTGGTACAGCTCAAAATCTTTCTAAAGCTATTCAGGAAAGGTTCATTTCTGCCCTGTGAAAGTGACTTTTTTAGTACTGATACCTGCTCAAATGAATGTAGTTTTGATCCTAGTTTTATTACCGATTAGTATCTGATTTTTAATACTTTTGACAATCCTAACCAGGACAGGATCTGCACTTCTCTAGATAATCTGAAATCGCGGGAAGAGCATAACAAAGGCATGAGGAGAAGCCCGTGGGCACAAAGGCAGTGGGGATAGAACCCACAGCCTCAGTGTCATGTTCTTACTGTCTGTCGTCGTCTGTAGGTGACGTTCTTCCATAGCAACAGTCCCAGCTGTGGTCCATGGGCATATACTCGTGTATGTGGTCTTATACTTATTCAGAAACAGCTCCTGAAGTTGTATTTACCATAATTCACACTTGTTTAATCCTGTTTACAAGGTCCTACAGCTCTGAGCCTCAGAAATTACAGTTTCAATTTTCCCAGGATTGTTGCCTCACAGGTAGAAATTTTGCACTGCACTTATTGCCAAACTTGTTCTGAGCATTTCTGCATTCAAATCATGTTCATTACAACTGTGTTTTGTATTAATATGAAGGCCACATTGCTTAAGTAGCTTTATTATAGGTAAACCAAAATCCATATGAGGGACAGAGGGACTGATGGAAAATTTGTTCTTTTAATACAAGCATTAAATAATTAATACTAGAACTAAAATGTAAAATCCTGTAGCAAAGGTGTAAGGCCAATTACAATACAAATAATGTAGGTCCTACTCAACGGTGATAGATATGGGTGAACCAAAATTAAATCCAGGCATGCTTTTGATGATGGGACACCACTTTTTACGATGTTTTATTTTTTTTGTTTTTTAGATTGGCAGTTCTCCAATAAGTCCTTTGCACATTTATTTCACTAAAGCTTCCTGAAGTTCCCCAGCAGCCGATAGCATCACTGCTAATCCTCCCGCTAACGATAATTCTGCGACCCACTGCCTCCTCTGAAAAGCCTCTACTCTTGCCTTGATAACTGTTTGCTGTCAGCTTAAATGGCTGGTTTCAAAACATTACAAAATGAAACCTAGTAGTGCTCCGATTCCATACACCTTAAAGGCTCTGCACTCTTTTTCCACGTATTTGTGCAAAACTGGTCTTACCCCAGTACATGTGTCGCTCTATAAGTCAAAATATATCTGCTGTGTGGGGTCTGTATCAAATTAGAAAAGCATTTTATTTTTTGTTAATCAGGAAGTGTGCATTAGCATCATAGTTAGCATTAGCTTTACCATCACGGGCAAAACTCTGCACTGGTTTCTGAGAGACCAACACCAGAAAAGTTACATCGTGCAATTTTAAGGTATCCTAGAACAATGCGTATTATATCTCATTTAACTTTAGGAGAGTGTCTTAGGAAAAATCTACTTTTTACAGCTTTATATCATGTTATAACGTTCCCTCATCAAAAACATGCCTGATGAGTTTTTATATGTCATCCATGCATATTTGAGTAAAGTTGTGACCTCTCCCAGGCCCTATCCGAACCCTCCTTATGGTAACCAGTACGATCCTGTCCAAAGCTCAACCCAGAATCCTACTCTAGAAATAAGTTTGGTGATCAGCTGATGTCCTCTCACATGGCTCATGGTGCAAGTTTGGGGTGAAAGATGCTCAGTGTGTGTGAACAAGGCCGACCCAAAAGTAAACTAAACTGGACTAAATCTAGTGTGCACTGGGGTGTTTTTCGTGTTTCTGTCAACGACACTTTTCCGCAGAACTTCCGCTCCACTTCGTCCAGCAAAGTGTCCAGATCATCGCCCATTTTAACCACTTACCCGGGGCCTAGCATCACAGCTAACTAGCATGCTACTGAGAGTCCAGAGAGCGTGCCAACATGTGTGAAAATGACCGCAGTGTAACGAGTAGGGAGAACCAAAAACATCCAAAACAAAACTGAAACTGCTCCCACATTTTAATAAGTTGTTTTCAGCAAATACAAATTTTTTATGGAAATCTAAATATGTGTTAATAAAGAATACCCTATAGTGTAACAAATGTAACATCTACCATTTCTCCATTGATAGTTCCACACTACTCTAAATCGCTTGTTCATTCTGGTCTAATTGACTCTACAGTTAAAATGACAAATCCCCTACATATTGTAAGTGGCATTAGCTCCTGTTTAATGAATGTGATGGAGGCAGTTCATTAAGCTCTAAGGTCACTCCAATGGCAACCACTGTGAGAATCATGGACTCCTCCGCACCGACACGACTAACGGCAGGACATTTGACTTCTAATGAGCAATGTTTGGGTTTTTGGTCCAGCACAGAAATGAAACCATTTGGCCCTTAATTGATGTTGTCATGACGACTCAAAGGGTTTGTTAGCTCAAAGTATTTCAAGGATTTATTAGCGAGGACCGTCATTTAGCACTAGCTTAACGAGACACGTGGAGAGAGGTGCTTGGGTTAGCTCCTGGGCAGAATGGAGGAAAGGTAATTGGTCCTCATTTCATAAATTAAGTGTCACGAGGGTTTATAAGCTCAAAGACAGAAAGTGCTCATGGGAGGAATTCTTCGAAGATCATCACTTTGCGTAAGTTACAGGTTAAGTGAATTAATGGAAGTTTTGCTAAATTTCTAATAATCCCGTCAGCAAAAGCATGGCTGCCAAATTAATGCATTAGATGAGCGAGTTGTTCACTCACTTGTTCGCTCATCTAATGCATTCATTTGGCAGCCATGCTTTTGCTGACGGGATTATTAGAAATTTAGCAAAACTTCCATTAATTCACTTAACCTGTAACTTACGCAAAGTGATAATCTTTGAAGAATTCCTCCCATTAGGTCCCCCTTCTTACACAGAGGGACCACTACCCCGGTCTGCCATTCCACAGGTACTGTCCCCGACCGCCACGCGATGTTGCAGAGACATGTCAGCCAAGACAGTCCCACAACATCCAGAGACTTGAGGTACTCAGGACGGATCTCATCCACCCCCGGAGCCTTGCCACCGAGGAGCTTGCCAACCACCTCAGTGACTTCAGCCAGGGTGATGGACGAGTCCGCCTGCGGGTCCCCAGTTTCTGCTTCCTCCTCGGAAGACGTGACAGTGGGATTGAGGATAACATTTTTCAGTACACACTGAAAAGTGTGTACTGCTGCCCCCTACAGCTCTTAACACTTAGCCCCACCCACTCTGACCCCACCTCCAAAATGCAAGTATCTGATCCCCGGGCGGCCGCACACATTCTGAACAATGTATACTACCGCCCCCTACAGCTCTTAACTATTCACTCCCACTTAGCCCCACCCACAGATTCCTCCCCTTTTACTCCGGAGCACGGCTCCGGTGGCGACGCCAGAACCGTGGCCAGAACCTTTTCTTTTTTTGTGGTGTGTCTTCACTGACCTGAACTTGAACCTCTGTTCTAGTTTCAGGGTCAGTTTGGACAATTTTGTCTAATTTTGATTCAATTAGTTGGAGCTCATTTAATTTTCTACATAAATCACTCTCCCTTAAGGCCAATTTGTGCATTTGCTCCTTATGCACTGCCTCTTTACAAATCCACTCTGACTCTTTTTTTTCCATTTCCTGCTGCATTAGTGCCCACCACTGGCGATTTTCTTGATTGCATTTTTCTTCCGCGAATTCCCTTTGCCTTTTCTCCTCCTCCCGTGCCTGCCTCATTGCCACGGCTCTTTTCCTACATTGTTTTTCCAGAGTGGTCAAACGTGTCATAGCCTCAACATATTTGTCCTTCTCTATGCACATTTCCCTTCGATATTTTCCTTCCTTTTCTAACCACTTTCTGTTATCGTTCTCCAATTTCTCTTTATAATAATTATTCAAATTTACTTCTTTTTCACGGAAGATTTTGTTTAAATAGTCCAATTCTTTTTCTAATTTTGTCACCGCGTATTGTTTCTCCTGAAAATTTATGTCAAGCTCTTCACACTTTTGACACAAATTTTTGTTTTTCTGCCTCAACGTAATGATTACAGTGCCAATCTCATCATCACGCTTATCACATTCGCATTTTTCCTCCTCAGTTTTTTCCATTGTTTTCCTGAGGTGGGCGATTTCTTTTTGCAGCCCCACAATCTTGTCCCTCCCTCGGAACCACGCCTCTTTCTGCAGCCAGTGGGTTTGACGGAGGGCCAGGTGCTTCTGCCTCTCCTCGAATTGTCTTTGCAGCTCGGATAAATTCGGGCACTTCTCAGACTTTTCGAGATGGGCATCCACATCCATTAAGAGTTTCATAGCTTCCTCTTTGTACTGGGATTCCTTCGTGTCCCAGTCTGCCTCACTCTCACTCCAAGGCAGGTCTGTGGATTCCAAAGCTCCCTTCGAATCCATAAACTCTGCCTCTTTGGAAGACCAGAGCTCCAGTTTTTCGGTCCACTCCGTCTCTGCAGCGTCGTGGTCCGCCTCTAATCTTCGCCAATTATCTACTAAATCCTTGATGTTCATTTTGATAGTTTCCATTGTTCTATCCTATTATAAAAATACTAATAATTTTGCACGTGTCTTACTATCGTGAAATTGTGCTCTCGTTTTTAAATAGCCAATGCTTTGTCAGTGTCCTACCCCTACAATCATGGGGTGTCTTTGACTCAAAGCTAGCTTTGTGATGTCATCTCTCGTTTCCATAGCAACCACCAGAAGATGGGATGATGTCATAAATCCTGGCCTCAATTGGTCGTTTTTAGATTCTAGAATGTGATGATGTCATAATTAGGGATAGGACGATATACGATAACATCGTTAATCGCGATAAATAAGGTCCACAATTAATCGTTCGTGGCATTTTTTAATAATCGCGATCATTGCGCACGATTATAATCGCCTTTACGGCACCACACTGCCTCGTGTTTCCAGTTCCAATACAATGTTTAGATGTTAGTTTGTGGTGTTTGCCCACTCTGACATAGCAATGACACTTGTAGCTTCTGTGCTTATCTCTGTCTGAACTATATTCTGTCAGATATCAACAATAAACAAAGTCTGATCCGTAACTCTCCACAGAAACCTACCAGTGCGCGCCTCACCCGTGCACACAGATGAGACGCTAATGTGTGCATATCTTAGATTTTTACCTACAATAATGCAAACTGCAGAATAAAACAACACCTTTTAAACAATATACAAATTAAGTCTAATTCATACAGCTGAACACAAATGTGCCAGAGCGCATGGTCCGAATGTGCACTATGTGCACAGAAGCAAAGCTAACGATTATACACGGTATATTTTACCTACAATTAAGTCAATAGCAGAATAAACCACTTACCGATCGAGAACAGCATCCAATCCATCAAAAAATAAGGTTCTTTACTCCTGAGTCCACTGTGGGATCTTTACTCTTTGCCATGAACCGCTCCGGGTCAGAGATGCCTCTAGTTTAACTTGTACAAACATCCACAGTGTCCTCGATCACGTCCTCCCTTTGGTTTGTCCGTTTCGTCATGTTTAAAACGCAAAACAACAGTGCGTAAAATGTGCCATTATGCACACATTTCTGCATCCACTCGTTTCCCAATTCACCAAAGTGCCTTAATTTAAAAAATTAAGTGTTCGTCGACGGGCACTTGCGTCACTTCCGGTGCAACAAGGACTGGTCCATTTCGCCAGCATGGCATTGAGGAGTACACATTTTCTTCCGGGTACGTCTGTTGACGGAAAACCATGGCATGTGATACGTCATCCTGTCCCGCTGCTCATTGGCTGTAAGGGCAAAACGTCACTAAATGTGTGTGATGTAATTGGTTGATTCTACAAGGGGAAGAGTAGGGAGTAAACTTTCAGTCATCTGTAGCACTGATTCGCTGTCTGCGGCCTCAGTAACCCACAACCCCCACCTTATTGGCCAACACTGGTGTCAATCACAAGCTAACACGTGTGTTTAGCACTGGGGAACAAAGTTGGCGCTGTCAGAAGTTTATTATGCCTGAAATCGACAAAAGAAAGGCAAAGAAGTGACGGAGCAGATTTCATATTTGGAGTACTTTCCTGCAGCAGATTGGACATGGAGGATATTATTTTGTGGACATAATTTCTTGATTGGATTATATTCTCTAAAAAAAAAAAATATGATGGTTCAAAGAATGATCAGGCTGAATGGTGGGCCCCCAAACATTTTCATCTCACCAAATCTGGCCCTCTTTGCAAAAAGTTTGGACACCCCTGAGCTAAAAGAAACTTCCTTTTCTCTACATTTAAATGAAATATTGTTAACTTAGAAAAAATTAGAAGTTAAACCTAAACTGGGAAAAAGAAAAAAGGGGAGGAATCTGTGGGTGGGACTAAGTGGGAGCCGCCCGGGGATCAGATACTGATTCATTTTTTCTTAAATAACAAGTTTATTTTTAGAAAAATGTGCATATGGAATTTTGTTGCAAAGGAGCTAACTACATTGAAATTAACACACTATAGTGTAGACTGCACCGGGACGTACCAGAATGAATGGAGGTGTAATCAACAGCTTCACTGCACATTCTGACTGAACCACCAACTGCTGTACCACAACCTGCAAAAACTCTCTTCAAAAGCTCAAATAAATAAACTTAAACTATTTTAATTTGTGGACAAATTTCCCCTCGGGGACAATAAAGTAACTAACTAACTAACGAAAACAATTTAAAAGGATGTAAAAAAGGTTTTGTATTATTGGGACACGGTATTTTTGCACCTGTGTGCAGATTTCTTGTTCACCTGTTTACCACTACCTCACAGCATGACATCTGTCTGTCCAACATGACGTCTGTCCACGGGTCATCCTAAAGCATGCCTGGAGAAGCAGACAGGAAACCCTCCAGAGATTTTAAAACTACAAAAAATCTCCCAATCAGGAGCAGGCCTGATGATGATTTGGGGCAAGGATTTCGAATGTCTCCAGCTGCTCCCCAAGGAACAATAACATGTTTAATTATGTCAGACAACTTTTTTTTTTATCAAACTATTAAACACAAACCTTTCTCAACATTCACAAAATAAATTAATTCATGAATTCATTAAAATGTAAACGTAAAAAAGAAAAGAAAATGAAAGCCGCAAGCAGCATCGAACTCTGTGTCATTGCAGCTTTGAGCTGTACGTGTCACTAAACAGACAAAGACACTGGAAGCAATGATGTGCTTCATCGCCATGACAACACTACAGACTACGACATGAGTCCTTGTGACTTTTCTCATTGGGATGACTAGTTAAGGCCCTATTTAGGAATCACACCATTTTTAGTCGTGTTCGAATGTCCAGTTGGTGAAAAAGCAGGTCGCTCTAAATTTCCCACATGCACTTTGAAAAGTACTGGGCATCAGTGGTCACTAGACCGTATATAGACAGTATGGACCACAATGCATTGTGAGAGTCAGAAAAACAAGGCAAGGCAAGACAAGTTTATTTGTATAGCACAATTCATACACAAAGTAATTCAAAGTGCTTTACAGAATAAGAAGGACATTAAAATCACACAAATAAAAACATAAATAATCACAGATAATCATCATAAAATTAACATTAAAACAGAAGAGTGCAGAATACAAAAACCTTTCAGTCAAATGCACAGCTAAACAGAACTGTTTTGAGCCTGGATTTACACATTGTCAGAGTAGAAGCCCGTCTCACATTTTCAGGAAGACTGTTCCTGGGTTTAGCTGCACAAAACTGAAACACTGATTCCCCGTGTTTAGTCCTGACTCTGGGCACCAGCAGGAGGCCTGTCCCTGAACTCCTCAAATTGTGAGATGGTTCATATGGCACTAACATTTCAGAGATGTACTTTGGTGCTAGGCCATGGAGAAACTTGTACACCAACAGGGCTGCTTTAAAGTGTATTCTTTGAGCTACAGGAGCCAGAGACTTATGTGCTCGTACTTCCTGGTTCTTCTCAGGACCCGAGCAGCAGCATTCTGGATGTACTGCAGCTGTGTTAAGGCTCGTTTGGAGAGGCCAGTGAGCAGACAGTAGTAGTCTACCCTACTGGAGACAAACGCATGGATAAGTCTCTCTAAGGCTCGCTTTGACAGTATACCTTTGATTTTTGCAATGTTTTTTAGGTGGTAAAATACTGCCGATATTACTGATTTGATGTGGCTGTTAAAGTTCAAGTCTGAGTTCATTGTTACCCCTAGATTTCTAGCCTGATTTGAAGGTTTTAGAGAGAGAGACTGGAGGTGACTGGTAACACTTTCACTTTGTTTCTGTGGCCAAAGATGATGACTTCAGTCTTGTCTGAGATTAACTGGAGAAAGTTGTTTTACATCCACACACTGATCTGCTGGATGCAGTGGCAAAGTGAAACCACTGGTCCATATTCACCTGCTGCTAGTGAGACATAGATCTGAGTGTCATCTGCATAGTTGTGGTAGGACACATTATTGCTGTGTATTAACTGGCCTAACGGCAGCATGTAAAGATTGAACAACAGGGGTCCCAGGATTGACCCCTGGGGAACCCCACAGGTCAGGGACACCTTATCCGAGACACACTTTCCAATTTCAACAAAGTAATCCCCATTTTCTAGATAGGACTTGAACCAGTTTAGTGCCGTACCAGAGATGCCCACCCAGTCCTCTAGTCTCTGTAAGAGGATCCCATGATCCACAGTGTCAAAAGCAGCACTCAGATCTAACAGGATCAAGACTGAGACTTTGCCTGCATCAGTGTTCAGGCAGATGTCATTTGTGGCCTTGATAAGAACAACAGTGTGGCAACAGGTCTAGCATTAGGCGCTTACCTTTGGACTGGTTAGATTTATGAAAGACATTTAATACTGATGTAGAGACTAGAGACCTGTGTCTGTCTGTGACCCCCATCAGACATAATTGTTTAATAATGAGGAAATTGTTTAAAATGTTTGATATTCTTGTTCTCTCCTCATTTGCAGCCTCCTGTATGACAGGAAATACTGCTGGGGTCATAGAACCGGTGGCACACACTACTGCCACTCATGAGGTATGGGACATGTTTCATCTGTAGTAATATTAATGAGGAAGTTGAATCATCATCAAATTGAAATCACAATTTAAATGGTATGTGTACTACTGGAGATTTAATTTACCTGTTTGTATTTATATAAATTTTTATTTATATATTTATATATAAATTATATTATATTTATATATTTATATAAATATATTATAAAATGAATAATATTCACTGTGAACCTAATTTCAGCCTAACCTGTAATAGTTTTGTAACTCAATGTATTTCTCATTACAGTTTTGACTCTACAGGACTTTCAACTGACCAAACATAAGGCCCATTATCCCTCTGTGCAGCGGACAAAACGTTGGGTCATGTCTCCACTGTCCTCTGTCTAGAGAGACTAAGGAGGAGGTGGTCCTGCAGAAGACCTGTGGGGCCATGGTGTGTGCTGCTGTCCCTGATGTGTCCTAATACTTCAGTGTGCGTGTCAAGTTTAGGTTTAACTTCTAATTTTTTCTAAGTTAACAATATTTCATTTAAATGTAGAGAAAGGGAAGTTTCTTTTAGCTCAGGGGTGTCCAAACTTTTTGCAAAGAGGGCTAGATTTGGTGAGATGAAAATGTTTGGGGGCCCACCATTCAGCCTGATCATTCTTTGAACCATCATATTTTTTTTTACTTTTTATTGCAAATGGCTTTTACCTTTTAAAAACAAAATGACTGTAAAAAACAGTAAACATTTAAACTGTGGTTTTGATAATCACAATATTAATTAATGAATTCACTCAGATTTTAGAATTTATTCACCTCACAAGGTGAACAAATAACTTGCCTGCTCTAATGTGAAGGGTGAAACTGAGACCTGGACTGTAGTAAACAAATCACGTCTGGCTCAAAGACAGTGGTTTTGATGCACAAAATGTCATGCAGGTGAGAGTCAGTTAGACTTGTCTTCGAACAGTTCTTGTTAAAGTTCATAACCAAGAACGTCTTCTCACACAAATATGTCAAACCAAACAAACTCAGCATTTTCTTAGCAAAGATTCAAATTTCTTTAAACTTGTCTTTATCCAGTTGGCGATAAAAGTCAGCGAGTTTGAACATGTGTATTTTACACTGGTCAACAGTGCTGACGGGCCACACATAATTGTTTTTATGCCAGAGGCTGCGGGCCAGTAGAAATTTGTACACGGGCCGCAATTGGCCCCCGGGCCGGACTTTGGGTATGCCTGCTTTATACAGTCTAGAGTACAAAAGAGGAAAAAGCGTCATGAGTGAGAGCAATGTGCACAAAAAAATTGGGATAGTAGTTTTTAAATTATTACTTTTATAGTGCAACATGATATTTAAATTATGCATAATTTGAAAGGGTAAACACACTCCCAGTCTCAGTTTGAACCAGTTTAAACACATCTCAGCCTTGGTCATTTCTCTCTGTAATTAGTTTGTAGATTAAATGAGTTCTCACATTGGCTTCTGGTATATAAATACAGTAAAAGAGCCAGTGTGGGAGTGATCACACCCCCAACCTGTGGGTCAGTGGATCTGACCACTCTACCAACAGAGCTGTTGTCACCCTTTGGCTTAGACCTTACTGAAAACTATTATAGCAGTTGTGGAGTTCTATTTTAGATCTGGTTGAATCCTCATTTAATGGCGTGGTAGCTGATTTTACATGAAACATGAAAAACAAAACTAGTTCATTTTAAACGGTTTGCAGGCGTTCACAGTTATTTATCACTTATCTTATGCATTCGGAGCATCCTAATCACCTTTTAGAGACCAGAGTGGAGTTTTGCTGTCATGGTAAAGCTAACAACAACTGTGCACGTCCTGACTATCGGACAATAAAACGCTTTATGACTAGACACAGATAGTACACACCACACTTATTTTAACCTCAAGAACTTCTTATACAGTAACTTGGGCAAGACAAATTTTGCTCAAGTACATGGAAAAAATTCATAAAATGGGAATATTCTAAGGCCATGTACCCAAATATTCTTAGTTATAGACCTAGTTTAAATCCAGTGGTACTCAGAAAGCCAAATATTTTCTGAGGTAGTGCGTGGTGCGAAAAGTTTGAAAACGACTGCTCTATTGCAACAGGTTCTTGGACTAAAATAACAATTGGTACCAATTTATGCAGTGGGTACTGTGGCACTCTGTGGTAATGCAATCTACCCCACATTTGCACATGTAGAACTTGTAACAAGATGAGCTCAGATTCACACAGCCTTGCACTCATTAGTCTGTACGGCTAACACATTACATTTTCAGATCATCATGTTCTTTTTATTATTTTTTAAAATGCTATATTAGCTGAAAACAACATATTAACATGTTTCATAAATTTAAATCTTGTTTTTGATGCTCTGAGTGCCCTCTCCACACTAAATCACTGCCCCTTCAGCGCGCTATTACAGTACAATCAGCCTGTATTTTGCTAATGAAACTACTCCACATTACATCAGGTTTGTGAATTTGTAGTGTTTTCTTTTGTATCATGCTTTTGTATATTTAAGCAAAATTGTCGTGAAGGAGTGTGGGTGACATAGCCTTGTTGGATGATCGTTGGACTGGTAGAGATTGCTAGATTACGCAAACATGAATGGATGATGAGGAAACCTGGTGAAAGCTCCAAAAAGTCGATTTTGCATAATGTACCTCCTCTAATTTTGTCAGCGGGAAGCAATTCAATTCTTAAAACCCAAAACTGACTGAAAGGCTAACATTACGTCTGACATATAGAAGAGTTCTGTGATAGGCCACAGTCCATGGGCAAACCTCAGGGGCTTGCATGGAGCAGAGTAGAGCCATTTGTTGGTGTTGTCGGTGGATTGCCAGAGCTCCAGTTTAGCCCTGTACAGCAGCTCCAGGCAGACAGACTGTAGACAGAGTCAAATATCCTGGAGCCATCCCCAGCTGCTGTGCACTGGACCAGCGCCATGACACCACTGCCTCCAGAGCAGCTCCAGAGCAGCCCCAGGCCCAGAGCAAACACTCTCTCATCACTGATCTGCTGTTTAGAGCCAGACAGGCTGAAAGAGACAATTTATGAGGCAATATTATGATAACACACAACCTATGGCAGTATTTAATCCCTCTGAACCCCGTTAACAACCAACGACAACAAAGCAGCACTATGCATTTTCTGGTGCATGGTTCCTTCACTGCTTATCTCATTAGAGTTCTTATCTATCTCCATGAATACAGGCAGTTGACAACATCACGCCATGAGGTGGACAGGCAAATCTGCTCATTTACAAATCATGTTATTCAAGGTATTTTTGAGCAATAAAATAACATGTAACTGAATTAAAATGAGTTTAAAGGTGCCCTCTGTGACTTTATTTGATTTTTGTTTTATGTTTCCCCTCCCTCCTCACCTCACCTCACCTGGGCTGTATCTGGCCTCGTCTTACCTTGGTCTGATCTGGGCGTGGTAAGACATCCAGGTCATCACTCACTGCCCAAGTCCTGTTTCAATCCCCATGTCCTCCCCGGGTATGTGTCCTCCGTTTGGTTTGCATGTGACTAATTTATCAATGGTACATAAGTGTATCCTTCACTGCCTTATTAAGATAAGATAAGATCAGATATGCCTTTATTAGTCCCACAGTGGGGAAATTCCAGTATTGCACTGCACAGTTTAAGAACAGCAGGAAAATGGTATATGCAATAAAACAAGATAATAGATAATAGTTTAAAATAATTTGAAAATAGACTTAAAAAATAAACTAAAAATAGACTCTAATAAAAAAATAGACAATTATGTACAATAAGAGTGACAGTGCAGCATATGAACAGAATAAATCTCAGTAAAGTGACTTCAGTAGATTTACATGGTATTCAGGATTGCACATAAGGTATAGTTGAATATATAGTTAAGTTTAATTGAAAGTTTTATATAATAATTAATATAAATCACACAATCAATTAATAAATAAAATACATTCAATAATCAATTTTATATAATGATGGGGGGTCACGTGTATTGGGTGTGTGGGCGAGGTCACATACTCATACGTGTTGAAGGGGGTCGTATATTTATTGTATTGTTTTATTTATTGATTCATTCCTTGACTTATAATCATTATAATAACTATTTCAATTTAACTTAAGGAATTTAACGAAAGGAATACAGATTCATGCCCTTATTTTCAGCTGTGAACATCTGATGTATGTGTGTGCCTTTTGTACTGGTGCTCGCTACATATGAAACCCACTCCATTAGCCTCTGTTGGAGCTGAAGCAGGACACTCGGCTTGGATTGGAAGAACAGAATGAAGAACAGGGTGTGGTAAAGTCACTATAGTAGTACCAGTTTGCTGAGGCTAGTGCTACATGCATTTATAACAGTTAGTAAATGAAAGAGAAAAGGGAAGAGATGGTCCTTTAATGGCTTGTGCTGTTTTTTCTGAGGCCTGCTTGTGTTTACTCTTGCTCACCTGTGACAAAGACTACAGACTGACAGACTGCAAACACAGCAAGAGAATCTCTCACTTTGTGACCACAATTCTGAAATATCAGGCTTGACATCAGTTACAATCATAAATCCATCAGCACAGATGGACAAAATTGGGCCCTAGTGGACACCTGGATTTAGGTGGTTTGGGGAAGTATTTTAAATTTACCCTAGATTTCCAAATATGTCTTCACAAACTACACATGGTAAAGTGTGTGTGAGACTGTGTGTGTGTGTATGTGCATGTGTGCGTTTGCAGCCTTTCCCTTTGTAGCCCAGTGAGTGCAGAGTGATTTGCAGAGGTCAGACAGCCTGGCCTCCTGTTGTCAGACCTAAGGCTCTGCACTGATGAGAGTTACACTTGGTTTGGACTGAGGCTCCAACACTTTGAAGACGCTGGAGGAGAGAGATCTGACTCTGAGGGAATTACAGCTCTATATTTCAGCTGAGGGAGTGTGTACTAACAGATAGGGCCCATTAGAAGGAGTTTAGAAGCAGGGAATGGACTCTCAGGGGGCGTGATAACAGGGAATTACAGTGACCTATGGGGTGAGGTTAACACTGCAATTATTTTCTAGTTAGAGAACAAAGAGTATAATTTGCCAGGGAGTTATTTTGGTTCTCATGCTCTTTCTTTTCAGAATTTTCTATGGGACCAGAATGCTGTAAACCCCAGCACCTGTGCTCATTAATTTAGTCTCCAAGTGCAAATATGAGAAAGTGCATGCCTCTTTTCACAAGTTTCCTGTTTATAGGCACCGTATTGAGGACTTTTTAAAAGTGTAAAAGATATAACATTTAATCCATTCGTTTGAAAAGTGGATTTCTAGGGCAACGATGCAAGTGTTATCGGTTTGAAATCTATGCATTAGTTTAATTCATGTCTTGTGTAGGGTCAAAACATCATCTTGAACAAAGATGAGTCTTTACGGTAAATGAATGTTTCTACTTACAGATAATATGAATAGGAATAAGCATGTCTTCTGAAGCAGGAGCTGAGGTGGATGTGAAGAGCCAGAGGAAGAAACACATTAGATTAGTTCATGTCTTCATCACTGCCTCACAGAGTTGTCCTTCATTGTACAATGAACTAAGTGCTCGCAGAATGTGTCCTCATATGTGTGTATACATGTATGTGTATGTATATATATATATATATATATATATATATATATATATATATATATATATATATATATATATATATATATATATATATATATGAGAGAGAGAGTCTTCTGTTTTTGGAGGCATTTGTTCCTGAAGTGTTTCATAAGGCTTTTACGGCTAAGTGCTTCCCTTTCAGTCTGGGCTCCAATTCTTTTGACAGAGAATATATCAAATCTGATGTCTGACAAGTACCAATTTTGTTCTGGTCAACAGATTTCCATAATGGGTTGGTTAAACGACATATATGCAACATGGATGTTTCTGAGCTCTTAACCATTTCATGTAGCTGTTCTCTAATCAAAAAACTACCTGGGATAAGATATCACTTAACCTGTTTATGATGTCATCTTCTACAAGTCTATGGTGGACGTGCATCTAGCATGCCCTGCATTTCTGCTGTGCGTTTTAAAGCGTCAGAGTGACAGACATCAGCTACAATCTATAGCGGCAACTTAATTATACTGGATGCACCAGCTAGCCTAGGTTAGTTATGGACCCAGACACTCCGCCGCTGAGCTGATTGCCACCAGTGATTGGTTGAACTGTCCAACTAGAGGCGTTCAATGCGTTTTTGACACGTTGGTCTGAACGCAGTATAAGCGCCCAAAAATCACTGCTTCAGCGTTCCCGAATAGTAACAGAATAGAAGATGAACTTTGACATTTTTGAACTCCAAATTTGTTTTTTGTTTGTTTTGAGGTCCACTTCCCAAATTATTCACCTCCATAAGCTTTATAAAAAAGTGGAATAAGGGAGTGTGATGTCACCCATAGTGTTCAGCTCCAGTCAAATGAAGCTCATCGTGGCTAGCCGGTATGGGGACGAATTTGGAGCCAAGTTGCCTATTAGGAATTCCAACCGCAAGTATCATAGCAACCAAAGTCGCTGTCAATTTAACAATAGTGGAAGCAACCTCGGGGAAAGAAGGCACCTGATTTGTCTGTTATTAATGTTCATATCTTGAAATATGGACACAATAGGAACATTTTAAGACCTATGTCTATTTATATATGCACAGTCTATGTTCATTGCACAGAATTCACAGCTATTTTCACATTTTCACTTTTAGAGGAGTGGAATGTTGAGGTCATGATAAAGCTAAAAAAATATATATATATTAAAAGTGGACTTCCTGATCCTCAGGCAACAAAACCCTTCATGAGTAGACACTGACAGTACACACAGCAGTCAGTCAAAGTCAGCTGCACAAACATACAGTACGTAGAGCCTTTTTGATAAGACTAGCTCTGTCCATCCGTCACAGCAGCTCTGCCTCCCTGTGTCGGCTCCAGTGGACCTGGGCTCTGTCTGAATGCTTTATAAGACCTATTCACACTGCCATATCCAGGCTGCACTCGCACGCTTCATCATAAACTCATATGAATATTATGATGCTATCAGCTCTGAAAACATAAGCCCAATGCATTTCAATATGGACGCACAAGCTGGAGCAGAACTGGAGCTCCACACATTTATCAGGGCTCGTATGAAGCCTGCAGTTTATCACACGTGTAAAGATTTCCCTTCAGGGCGGAGTTTGTGAAAAATATCCTGTCCTGGTTTAAAAATGCGCTTTATTTAACGCAAGGCGACAATATGTCAGGGTGATGTACACCCACAGGTTTGTATAAGGAAAGTCACTGTCCAGGTTGTCAATATGATGTATTAGAAACTCATATTGGGCGCTCCCATATAAACAATGGACTCAAACTAAAGTAGTACACCCAGAATAAGCTAAGGGCTAAAGATTTTTTACGATCAGCACCTAGGAATTGTGTAAAGTTTGACAAAGCCCAGAGATCCAACTGCTGAGTTTCGGATGACATCGCAACATTCAAGAGACCAATATTATTTAATACAGAAGGGGAAAAATCTGAAAACTGCATGGTTACTGATTGTGTCAAAACAAACATGGCAGCTCTCGAGTAAAAGAGAATGGTAAGCAGAGGCCTGAGAGACAGCATGGCCTTTTTACACTAATGGCCAGTTCTATGGGGAAATAAGTTAACATTGAGCATTGAACCTAGGGCTGTGTGATTCATGGGAATTATTCAATAATCTCTAATTGAAAATGATATGCTTAGTTCTTGTTAATAGAGAGGTCTAAATCCAATCTTCTGTCAGTAAAAGCACGTGGTTTGCACCAGAAACTGGACTAATTTTGTATTAAAGGTATGTGTTGCCATGAAATAAAAATTGTAAATTAAATTTTGATACTAAGGAATAGGTTCAATACCTATTACAATATCATAATTAAAATAATTCTTTATTTAGACGGTAGAATGGAATTTTCAATATTAAATAATAGTAGTTTTTTTATATTACCATGTGGTCTTATATCTGTGTAATCCCTCAGTCGTCAAGGTAAATGTGGTCTTACTGGATGACAGTGGCTCATTTGGTACTTGGTAGAGCATTTGTCCACTGATCTGAAGGGTGGCGGTTTGAATCATGCTCTTGACATAAACATCACTGGTGGAGATGTCTGATACAGTGACAGTGATTGGTGATGAGTCAGGTTTACAGAAAAAGAAAGACATTATACAGATAATCACAAAACATAACTAATCATAAATAATCATCATAAAATGAACATTAAAAGAGAAAAGTGCAGAATTTTTAGTATCGGTGCTTGTTCAAATTAGTATCTAGTTTTGATACTTGTTTTAGTATCGATTAGTGTCTGATTTTCGATATTTTGGCAATCTTACTTAAATTGCACTGATCAAAAGGTTCATTGTTTATGCTCATAAAATTTCTGTTTGAAAGTGTTTCTGAAAAAGACATATTGATCAATCAGAGGGAAAAAAGGTATAAGTATTGCGCAGTACTAAATGAACCTACACCAAAAATCACCAACATGTTTGGCTTGTGTCAGGGGGGTCCAAGCAGTTCATCCCAAACTGGCTTAATAAATCTAGTGTTTTCTTATCCTCCCTGTGTAGGATGTCTTTATGAACCAAAGCCTGAGTGATTCACAGAGTATTGTTGGTAAGCAGAGCACAGTGTGGGTGTGTGAAAAATTTGTTTAATAAGCTGCTTCATATGAGCCTGTTTCTGCCTCTTCATCTCCACCAAAGTCTTCACTTTACACATACAAAATGGATCAAATTATTTAACCTCCTATTCAGAGAGACAATTTCAACATTGCTCTTAAAGGTCTATATGGTCTATACTACAGTGGGCATACACATTTCATATTATCATTCCATGTCACTTTAACATAGGATCAACAAATCTCACAAATGAAAACTGAATGGTAGACTTGTCTTGACAAAGGACAAAATGGATATATACGGTTAATCAAAATCTTGAGTGATTGACAAATTTTGAATCAGATGTCATGGTCTAAAAGGGAAAAAGCTACAGTAGTATGTTGTTTAAAGGTGCGCTGCAAATGTACAGGTCTGATCTTTGGAGAGGCAGCCCCGCTCACAATAAGAATATATGTTTTTCAAGGTACCTTTGAGCATGAACATGCACTAAATGAAGGTTTAATGCCATATTGTGGAACCTTCCAGGCAAAACTTTAACATCCCCACAGAGACAAGCAATTGACAGACTAAACACCAGTGAACCTTTTATAGAACTTTTTGAGATAGTGTCTAAATATATTGAGAAATGATTCAATATTTGTGAATCAGTTAAATGCATGTCACAGAGAGTACTTGCCAGTTGCCTGTCACGATAACAAATTCTGAAGCACAATATATTGCTAAAGAGAAATATTATGATAAACGATAATATTGAAACTACTTTATGCCACTGACAAAATAACCATAAAGCAGGACAATCCCAGTAAACCATTTTGTAACTAGACAGAGAGCAGAATAAAGCAACAATAAGCCATAAGTGACTTGTTCAACCCTCTACCGCTCGAATCGTATTGTAGTCATAGACTGTATAAAGAAATGGGCTAAGGGAGTGTGACGTCACCCATAGCGTTCGGCTCCAGTCAAATAAAGCTCATCGAGGCTAACAGTTATGACGCAAATTTGGTGCCAAGTTGCATATTAGGAATTTCGACCGCGAGTATCATAGCAACCAAAGAGCCAATCTGGAGCGAGGCTGTTGAAGGTAACGCTCCTTCCCGTCCACATCGCTGGCTTAACCTGTTGCTAACGCTAGTGGCAGCAACCTCTGGGAAAGAAGGCGCCTAACTTGTCTGTTATTACTGTTCATATCTTGATTTATGGACAAAATAGAGACATAAAAATACCAGGATCACCTAGAGCAGGTTAATATTTTAAGAGCAATTTTTCAATATAAAGTGAATTGCAGCCAGAGTGGATGGCGCGAGAAGCACAGCCATGATCACTCCCTATTTCGAATGCAGCGGCTAGCTGATTAGCTATGTGCGTTTATATATAGAGTGTATGACTGCAATACAACACAAATATCAACAATCTCCCCATTATTGCAAAGAAAATGTAGACAATGTACACACGATAAATATTGAGCCCAAAAATATATTGTTCCAGCTTTCATACATTGAACAATAAGTTGATATAGTAATTATCTTGACAGGCCTAGTTGTGGGTGACCATGTTCATCGAGATTTATCACAATCGTAAATAAGATCTAATTATGCTACTCCAGAACTTGCTACAAACTAGTGCAAATACTTTTAACTTTCTGTTTGAGTGGCCAAGTTTTAGCTAGTGCAAATGTTCTTCCTTGTAGCTTCATGCTGAGAAGAGTGTGAGAGGGAGATATTTTGGTCTGCTGGTCCAGAGAGGATTGTATCTGTGTTTAAACCATCTCTGTCCACAAATCCATCTGGAGACGCCTTTGTCCTCTCTGTGCTACAATCCACAGCTACAGCCCTGTCAATATTGGCTCCACATACTTCAGACGGACCGTCCAAATGTCCACAAGCACAAGCTCTGGCAGTGGGACCGACTGTTAATCTGACCACCATTTATAATCTTTATCACTAAGGAATCTTGTCATGTTTTGGGCCTTATCACAGGTTTGAAAAGTCACATAAGTATAGTGCAAGTATTGGTAGGATTCAGATGACATCACAACATTTTAGTGGTGTTATATACAGATGGGGGAGCAGCTAAAATTAATATTGTTAAAATGGAGGGGTTTTTTTTTGTTCTAATACAGTGAGTTCTTGGGTCTAGTCACAAATAAAAATAATCAGGTTCAACATTTGTACATTTCTTTTGGGCATTACCTTCAGCAGCCTGGCTCTGGATTGGCTCTTTGGTTGCTATGATACTCGCAGTCGGAGCTCCAAATTCGCCCTTATAACTTCTAGCCTCGATGGGCTTCATTTGACTGGAGCCAAACACTATGGGAGACGCAACACTCACTTAAAATCTTGATCATACAAATACAAAATTTATCCCAAAAGGGAGCTAAAACAAAGCAATTAAATGATGGATTACCATAATATTGTCTGAATGCTATAAAAAAAAATCACAGAAACATAGAATTATTTTGTGAATATCACAAACCACTACATGGAATAGATGAGTAAGTGTGGAATAATTTCAGCCTATATGAAATGGCCTCTAATCAAACAGCCTTTACCTGTGGTGTACCTCAGGGATCAAACATGGGGCTTATGTTGTTCAATCTCTTCCTGTTTTAGGGGAGTTAAAATGCAGGTATTGAACAGGTCATTGCATGCAGTAAAACTTTAGACAGCTAAACAAGCAAGTTATTGTTAAGGTTTAAGGCAGACATGGGCAAACACATGTATATATATCATGACCTGGCCCCTCTGTTAAATTTTAACATTTTAAGGTGTACAGCGCTTTGTAAATGACAGACCAGAGCTATTAGCTACTGAATGGATGACTGCTACTCATTTCATAGAGCTGCAACATAATCATCCATAGGTCCACTGAGCACATTTACCCTATAGAATTTTGAACCTTTCCTCTGGTATCTATGCTGGACTCCATTTGCTTGACCTTTTGCCCTGTTATCTTCAGGTTCAGGGGGCACCAGTATTGAATCTTTTATTTCCATCCATTTCTGTTCTGATTCCACCCCCTCCCTGCCCTGGACTGGCCTCTCTGTATATATTATGTCCTGTTAGCATTTCATTAGCATATCCACTTGACCTTAAGGTTAACTACACATTTTTTTTCTCTTTCCATTTTTCCTTTCATTTTCCAGTTTGCCTCTAAACCAGTTTATTTTTTTCTATTTTCTATCATATGTATCCATGGTTAAAGGTCTGATATTACACAGAAAGGATTCTTGAGAGCCTTAAGCTATGTTATAATATTGTTGCCTCATCAAAAACATACCTGAAGTTGTGTTTTTTTCATTCACACATGTTTGAGTAAGCTTGCATTTTTACTTTCTTTAGGCTGTCTACATCTCCAAAGCTCAAAATTCTCTTTTCCACCTTGTGATATCATGTTCTTTTCTTGTTAAAAGCTACTAGATTGACAATTTCAGGCTGGAAATCTTCCAAATGAGTCTAGTGAAGGTGTATGGTGTTTAATAACACAGTGGAGGACTTTCTGTATTGCCACATGACATCACAAGGTGGGACAGAATCTTCGTGTGGGTTTGTGTGTTAAACGTGTGAATGAAAGAAAACAAAACTCCAGGTGTGTTTCTGATGAGAAAACAACAGTATAAAATTATGAGGACCCTTTAAGGTTCAGTTAAAAGATGGAAAATATGGTTCACATCTTTGACAGGTATTTGTGTCATGACTTTTTGTATCAACTGGCTCCATATGTAAAGTTTTTTGTTGTCTTTTTGTGAGAAAATGTACTCCAAATGTGCCCACTGGTACCATCTAAACATGGCAATCTTTGATAAAAGCTTCACACCAACAGTTCACACATAACCCAAGCCAGCACTGCACTTAAAATGTTTTTTTCACAGAAACACATTTATTAAAACAGTTCTGACCCCATCGACCAAACACCTGCCAGTCAAATAGATGTGAAAACATTTGTAAACTACAGCAGAGACAAACTATTGACTCTGTTAACACTCACTTTAGTCTGAGGTTCACTACTTTCATGATTAAAAGTGAAAGAGTATTTAGAATGTAAGAGTTCCTCATTGATAAGTGTCAGATGCCCTGCTCCTCTGGCACCAGCACACAGCTCAAAGCAGCGTCTTGTTGTAACCTTCATAGACAAAGACAGGTTTTTAATGGAGTCATACAAATGTGTGGGACTGTGGGTCCTCTGGAGCAGGTCAGGCTTAAGCACAGTCTAACCTTGTGATGCACTAATGACTGCTGCAGACATCAATGGCTTCATGACAACACACTAGAACTGTCTTTAACCCCATCACACAAACACATCAGAGCTCAGACACTTTGGGAAATTAATAAAATGTTCAAAATACATGTGTCACTGCACATCCTACGCTCTGAGAGAATGAACTCTCCTCTCCTCTGTTTCTGATGGAAATAAGACTTCAAACAGAGTCAAGAGTCAAGAAATTATGGTTTTACAAAGTGCAGTATTTATTAGACTAAAAAGAATGTGGAATATGCGTATACATTTCACATACATTTTCAAGGCAAATATTTTCAGGCTTTTTGAAACCGCTATGAGCCCCTTTGTAACAGCATTCATATGAGCGAACATGAGTTTTGCTGTGTAACTTTTCTGAGAGAGACTGTTTTGTCTCCATGGTATTTGCCTGGAATTTTCCACAGTAGTCCAGGCAGCAGGTGACAGAGGAGGAAGGACACCTCTCTCCTGAGCACTGTTCCCCTCGTTTAGGCTCAAGACCACCTCTTCCTACTGATTTTAACTCATCCTCCTGATAACTGCATGATGAATATTCTGTGAGTTTAAATTGCCCCTTTAAAATGAAGTTGTTTGATTGATAGTATGGCATTAAGTTTACTCATGGAAAAGGCCAGGTGAAACCACAAGTTTCAGGTTAAATCTGTGGAGCGCCCACTAAAGCCCACTCTCAATAAAAGTAAAAAAATGACCATATTTAAATAAACTCAAGTGCATTTACGTATTTAGCCATTTATCCAATATCTGTAATTACAGTGTAAATATGTCAGATTACAGTTAATTTTCATCTGATATTATTATGTTAAATGCCATACTGTGAAACACTTCAGACAAAGCAAGAAAAACCCAGGTGGAACATGAATCACAAACATAGATGTATATTGAAGTGGACTGAGGGAGTGTTGCAGCACCCATAGTGTTTTGCTCCAGACAAATGAACCTAATCAAGGCATTTATAGTGGCTAACTTGGTGCCGAGTTCCGTATTTGGAAATCTGAGCGTGTGTATCATAGCAAGCAAAAAGTCAATCAGGACTGAGGATGTTGAAAGTACAGGCGCATAGCAACACTGTCACTCAAGTTATTAATGTTCAACGTTCAATATCTTGATTTACTGACAAAATACTGAAATAAAAACACCAGGATCGTGACCAGGGGGTTAATAAATAAAGGATTTTAAGGTCAGAATGAGACGCCTGACAGTAGCAGTTACAGAGAAAGGAGTCGCCATATCAATAGAATGGTCACTACCTATTTGGAATATGGCGGCTAGCGGCATAACTAAGTCCACTTTTATGTACAGTCTATGTTTACACAATGTGAAGCGTTTGAATGATCACCACTGTATTTGTAATCTGTATCGCGCTCTGGTTTCTCTGTGCTCCGTCCTCGCTCGAATCCTCCAGAAGGCCGAGCTTCACTGAAAGACAAACGCGCGGGGGTCAAATGCTTTTTCCTGCCAAAGTACTAAAAGCGGTACTTATGGAGAACTTTATCTGTCTGCCTTATTCAACATCGTACTCTGGCTTCATGTGGACACCTTGGCTCCGTGACAGATACTGCCGATGTCGACGCTGCAGTCCATTGTTGCTCCTGTGCGCATGCCACCGAGTCTCTCCTCTCTGTTCTCCTTTGAATTTTGGCTTGCGTCACCAATCTGTACAGTCATTGGCTAAAAAAGAGATAAAAGAGTCTGCTACAGGTGCTAGGGATTGGCGATTAAAAAGGGGAAGTAAAACACACAGCACCGTACCATGGATCTATTAAAATAACTGGATAGTGTATTGCTAGCTTAGAGGTGTGTCACGTTGGATTAGTGGCCACTCATTTGTACTACAAACGAAAAAATCACTCCGGCCTAGAAAGGATTTTTCTCATAGACCACAACGTAATCACAAACCGCTCGTGTTCGGCGGATAGGACACCTACAACTTTCACAACGGTCAAATTTTGTGGCACTAAACTTTTTTTTCTCAGCTCAAAATCCATCTAATGTCTTAAAAACGCTTTTTAATCGTTAGCTTCATGCTACACTGTGTCTGCTCCAGCTAAACTCAAGCGCTGATGGTTAGAGCGGTCACGTGGTACGACATGAATGAGCATTTGAGCGATGTATACGGGCTGAACTGTCATGAACGAGCCATTAGAACACGGCTCTGAAGCTCCTGGAAGCATGAACATTATCATTTATTATTTATTGTTTATTTATTACTGTATTCCCTTGCTTCTTTCCAACCGCTTTTCTCACTCTCATCGCACAAAGCCTCATGGGGTTAGACCGACCGCGCATGGTCGATGGGCATGTACCTAGTCGCTAAAGACTAAACTTGCGACGTACGGCATTAAACACGGCCCATTGACTTCAATAGATGATCATATTTAAGCCTCGTCGCTTGGGCTGTACACAGTAAAAGCACTTTTCAAAATAAAACAATCCAGTATAACAAAACTAACGTGCAAATTAATACAAAGTGCGTGGTACATAGTCATCCTGTTACATCATTTTGAACATTGCATTACAACAGATACTTCTATTGTCATGGTGTATTGGCTTCAAAAGTACACTGCACATTTACATAAGCAGCAGGTCTGAGCCTAACCACTTAACAATCCAGTCTACTGATGTCTCGGGAATGTCCCACAGTTGAATTAAAGCTCCATTTTCTTCCTGCGCGCTCAGCCTCACCTGACCCCCTGTGTGAGCTGATGGGGTTCAACAGTTCACCGCGTAACACAAGAGTACCATCTGCGCTCCGGGTTCAACTCTGTTTAACACTGTGATTGGCCATTTCAGAGAGGTAAGAGCCCCTTAGCCAATCAGGAGGAGTTTGACAGGACGCCCGACCGGGACAAACAAGAGCTCGTCAAATAACGGCATGTCTACGCGGAGAGGAAAAGTTCAAAAGATGACAGGTTGAAATCCAATAAGGCTCATTTGTTTTGATACTGTCTGTTGTCTGACAGGTGGGCCCTAATCACATAGAGTTTGGAGATACACCTTGGTGTTGCTACATAACAGCTGGTGACGGTATTATTTACTTGGCGCATGTGAAGGAATAAACTAGGACAGGTGGTAAAGGAGCGCTTCACCTATTATGCAGGAATAAGGGGGGTCTCAAAGTGAACATGCTCCTGAAATGACAAGTACGGTGGTTGTAAATTGCATGTAAACAAACTAAAATGTACATGTTCCACTTTTTTGAAATGGTCCTGGTTATGCTTTTTGAGATTTTAGCCGTGTTATATTATTTCCTCATGATTAGTTGTGTTTGGTTCAGTTTATAATGTTGTTACCGCCTCAAAAACATACCTGGACTTGTAATTTTAAAGTTAACAGCTACCTTTTGCCTTTTGTTCAGTAGAAATTGGCAATTCCAGGCCTGAAATAGTGAAGGAGTATGCCTTTTTAGAAACGCATTAGAGCACTTTCTGTATGTACTTTCTGTTGTTTTCAGTTTGAGGGAAGAACTGAGCCCAAATATGCAGCGTTTTTATGCTAAACATGCTCTTCTCCTAAACCAATTAACAAAGAAAAATGGCATTTTTTCAGTCTCAGTTGAATCTAGAATAATCACAAATATTACAGCAAATGAAAATAGGCCTCTTATGATAATTACTATATTAACTTATCATATTATAGTTGAAACACAACTTTTTGGGGGTCAGTCGTGGGTACTTCTTCCTTTTTGGTTGTTTTTCTGTACGATAATGAGATTTAAGTAACGAAAAAAAGAGTAGAGTTTTGAATTATGAACTGAATAACTACTTAAGTCTCACATTCTGTTACGTATTTATGTCAGGATTTGTTTTGTGTGTGTGTGTCTTGTGCTGTTTTCCCCCTCCCTTCTGTGTTTGAGCCTGGAGCTGGGTGGAGACTCAGGCACCACCTCCACACACCTGCTTCAAGCCTTCACCTGTGAGTACTAAAGGACTGAGGACCCGACACTCTGGGCCAGACTGTCTTGTCACCTTCCAGTATTTTTTTCTCATTTTCTGTATTTTTTTGTTTGCGTATCCACCGTGATCTGCACCCTGGAACCACTCTGCACCTCCGTGTCCATCCCAGCTCTCCATGTCCGGTACGAACACCTCAGCCTCTGACTCTGCAGCCCACGACCTGCTCCAAGACCGCTTCCAACTGTCTGCTCTGTCTACCTTCATTCACATTCATGTATCTGCAAATAAACTCTGTTGAACTGTTTCCTGAGTCTGTATCTTTGGTCCCTCCATCAGTTGACAATTTATTGCAGTTTTTTTTTAGTTTTTTTTAAACAATACTGCACATTTAGAATACTTTTTGGAGGGTAATTCTGCTTTATGGTTTGGTTTCAATATTATTGTTTATCGTCTATATTAACTTCATCAATATATCGCACTTTAAAATTCGTTATCGTGATGGGGCTTGTGTGACCATAACTGTTGATCAGGCGGGTACTTTATCAAACATCATATCCCCTCTTTAAAATTAATAGTGTGGAGAGTGAAGAGTCCAATGAGGTTTATTTTCTCTTCCATTAATGTATTTTTATAGATTATTTTTTTCAGATCAAGCTTTAGTTTGTTTTCATACCTGACAGTTTGGACTGCTTACCCTCAGAATGGTCATGTGATGTTGCAGTGACATGTCTGGTCAGCTGATTTAAACAGGCTTTGGCGCTGTTTTCCTACTGGTGGAAGCAGGACGACAGCGCCATCTGCAGTGCAACTTCTTAGGCCCCCTCGTCCCGGTTCATATGTGAACATTGTCGCTGGATTCAAGGAGGCAATTGAAATGTGGAAACGTGCCGACGGGACTTAAATCGGGAAGAGGGGGCTCAAAAAACAGAACACTCTGAAACATTGGTTGAAAAAAAATCAAACATGCTCACACAGGTACATTATTTTCTTCTTGGGGCCTCTTAAACTCAGAGAATGGTCTGTTGTGGTTAACTTGTTGTCATGTCTATGTGCACTTTTGTCTCGTCTGTTTCTTTAAATGTTCTGTTTCCAACCTGCCTTAGGACAACGGATGTAAACTAGCTATTGTGCTAATTGTGCTAATTTACATTGATACAGTTTGTTGACATGTTGATTAATATGCACTGTTCTAATTTAAATAAATAAATAAAACAAAAAACAAAATAAAACCTCAGCCATTCTGCCTCCACTGGTATGAAGACAATGCTAAAACCTGTTTAAATCAGCTGACCGGACACATCAACATCACGTGATCAGTCTGAGAAAAAGCGGTAGTAATCAGTCCAAATTGTCAGGTGTGAAAAAAAACCTAAACCTTGGTCTGGAAAAAGAATGTATTAAAAAAAAGTGTTACCAAGAGTTAATTGTTCGATTGTTAGAGCAGACAGTTTCAGGAAAAATGGCAACCGTGTCCTCCTAAGCACTATACATCCTCCACCTGATCGTGAACACAGTGACATAACGTTCTCTTGCTCTGTCGTAAATCTGGCGGAGAGGAGATAAAGAGCTGAGGAACATCTGGAGAGTAGAACGAGAGCGAAACTGGAGACTAAGCTGCCATCAATCTGCGTTATAAACAACCGGAATAGTTATATTACATACGCCCTGTAAAGTTAACCGTCTAAATGTGTCACAGACGTTGGAAGCAGATGCTCAGTCACTTTTATCGTCTTGTCTAATGGCAGAGTCGCGTTCCTTGTTTCAATTCCTCACGTAATAAATTATCACACTGTTGCCCAAAATAATTCCCAAACCGAATTCCAGTAAAAACACCCTGAAAAGAAAATACAGAATGATCCGAAAGGTTTTGTCCTCGATTTGTAAACGTCAAAAAAGGATCAGTATTTAATAAGTCTGTGAAGAGTGAAACTGTGCGTCGGCAGGGAATCAAATCTGTGCTGTACAAAATAAGATTATGTTTTTAATATCTCTCCTACCCATAATTCCTTTAGTTTAATGTTATCACGCTCACTGCAGAGGGTTGATTTTAAAACAGGACCAAAGGGTAAAAATAATCATACTGGTACAGAGGCAGTTGGTTTAAATTTTGTAATAAAAAGTGAAGATATTTCTAGTATTTTATTTTAGTTTTGTTTTTTGTTTTTTGTTTTCCTTTTATTGTCACAAAAAATATGCAATTCACATCAATGAAGTGTCCTGAGACTGGGTCTTCACATAGTTTTACATGATCACTTTTTTCCCCCCAAGATAATATATGTCCTATTTGAGAAAGTCAATAGTTGGACCTCACTTCCTTTCAAAAATTGGCACTTTTAGCTGTAATTGAGCTAACAGTTCCATCGTATTAACATATCCACTGATCAATGGGTGGGTGTCTCAGGTTTTAGTAGATTGTGATCATTTTGTTTGCAGTCATCAGGAGAAGATGCAGCAGAAAACACTGATCATGAGAGACACCATCAGGAAATATATCGAGCAAAAAGATCAGTGTGTCTAACGAGAGGTCAGCTGTTTATATATTTTCTAAAGTGTTTTTAACGTCAATCCAGAAACGTTGCATATTGGGACAGTCCTAAAATATGTGTGTTTGGTCACCCATAAGTTTCTATAGGGTATTAACTGCTAATGCATAACATATTAAGATCACCATGTTACCTTTTTATTGTATTCGCTGAAAACAACGTATTAACATGTTTTATAAGTTTCACTTTCGCTTTTGATGCTCGATTTTGAGTCTCTTCGCCCTTTGCTCTCACAACACAATTAGCATGCATTCCCGGTAATGAAACTACTGCACATCGCATAAGGTTTGTTAAGTTATTGTATACGGTTTTATATCATGTTTTTGTATATTTATGGAAAGCTGTCGTGTGGGAGCATTGGATTTGAATAGTGCCCGGAAGAAATCGATAAATACTCCATCTTCAGGCATGTTTTTGATGAGGGGACAAAGTTATAACATGGTAGAAGGCTCAAAAACAGATTATGAATAATGTCCCATTTTTAAAGTCACACTATGAAACTGAAACATGATTCAACAAGAAAGTTAACCATACTTCAGAACATTGTCCATAGAGATGAATACATTTTGCCATATTATGAAATATTATAGCCATAGCAACAATATTTCTATGGAAACGAGCAGGTGGAGTTGCAAGCCCACTCACAGTAAGTGTACATGTTTTTCTGTGTTATTATTATTATTTTTTTTTTTCAGTGCAATTTCAAGGTGGGGCTTTAAATGTTAGGAGTGTGTATTACTGTCACATTAGCGCTAGTATTTTCTGCACAAATCGAGATCACAATTTTTTTGGGGGGGAAATGCCATAGACTGTATATATAAATGGACATAGCTAACCTGCTAGCCGTCGCGTTCCAAACAGGAATTGCTCATGGGCGTGCTACCGGCACCATCGACTCTGGCTCCAGTTCGTTTTACATTGAAAAACTGTCACTCGTCTCTCTGTAACTGCTGCAGTGAGCCTTGTCATTTTGGTCTTAAAAATGTTCATATTAGCCCGCTCTACAAGACCCTGAGGTTTTTATTTCGCCATTTTGTCCGGGGAAATCAGACACCTTGTTTCCCTGAGGTTGCCCCCGATAGCGTTAGCAACATGTTTGATTTCCAGCATTGCTAAGCTCTGGTTCCCTGCTAAACCGGCGGTGCAGACGTTAGTTTCAACATCCTGGCTCCGGATTGGCTCTTTGGTTGCTGATACTCGCGCTCAGAATTTTCCTCCAGATTTTGACATTGTAATCATGTGTCAAAGCATGCAGAGTTCAGACTTTGGAGGGAAACTAAATTGAAGTCAAAGTCAAAATGATGGCGAAGATTTTTTGAATTTTGTATTACTTTTTCCTTTCTCTTACAGACAACTACTCAGGGTCCTCTCAGCTTTGTACAGTGTTTCTTTTGTAAAAACTCAATCAACAGTTTTTATTCACTGAAAATGAGGCCAGATATTACAAATTCTCTTACAAATAACAAGGGGATTGTCTTCAATAGTCTGATTCAATCCTTGGCAAACATCCACTGAAGCTGTGTTGAACATGCTGCAAAGGTGAAGGACAGTTTGAACAATGTCAAAATGTTTGTCGCTGTCAAAGTGATGAGTTTCCCCATTAGAATCCTGAGTATGTGAAGTGGGCAGAGGTCTACATGTTGCATCATTGTTGCACTGAGTCCCAGTGTTAGTTACAGCACGACTCTGAGCTCAGTCTAATGAGAACATGAATAGACTTTGACACACATCACCTCCATCACTGGATAAGGTTAATGACTTTATTTATTTGTCATTTTATTTACGTACAAGTTGTACAACCCAATGTTGTAAAAGTACTTCTACGGTCAATTTTTCAGCAAAATATTCACACTGTAGAATCAACATGAACATTTGGCACTGCTGTTTTTCAGATGACATCATGATATTCTATAGGCCAATGATGGGGGGGCAGCTAAAATTCAAATGTAGATTTTAAGATTAAGGTTAAGGTACACTTTATTGTCCTCATAGTGAAAATAGTCCTCTGCATGAACACCACAGTGCGGTGCTTGAGGAACCATCTCCGTGACCTTGTTGCGAGCTTTGGTCAGGACTACCTTAGCTGGAGGATTTTAACTATTGTGCATGTTTTGAGTTGATGGGGGGAAACCAGAATATGCAGAGGAAACCCACCTAGACATGGGGAGAAACATGCAACCTCTGCACTGAAAGGTCAGACCTGGAGATCGAACCCTGAACATTCTTACTATGAACCTCAAGTGCTCAGTCTCCATGCTGAGTTTATGGGTTTAGTCGCTATTGTAAATTATTAACAGTTGTCAATTTGGCTTTGTGATATATTATGCTAAAGTAGAATGTAATCAATGAAGAAATCTGGCTAATGTGGAGTGTGACATAACCACATTCTGCATCTTCAGACTGTGCATGACCAGGAAACTGCAGGCTTTACATAGGGTCCCATTCTGTCTCACTGTGTACATCAAATTTATCATAATTATCAGTACTGTTATGAAAGTTAAATTTACTTGAATGGTGTTAAGTATGTTAGTGCCTGGATAAATCCTTTATCCTTTTCAGTGGGACGACGGCTGCTGGCGGCCTCTTAAAACATGGCGATAATTGAGCATAATGCTCTAGTGAGCACTGCCAGTGTGGCTGCTACCGCTGCACTGGGGCACTGGCATTAGAATGATCCAGAAGGGGATGGGTTGAAGGTGATGTGATTGGCTGACGAAAGGGGGAGTAGACAGAGAACATTGTATAATTTAATAGTGGAGTTGTTATGGGCAGGACAGTGGTTGTGGGCAGAACAAATGAGCAGATGTCTTGCTTACTGTAAGTCTCCACGGGTAGTGCAACCCAGGTCACTGGCTTAAAGAAACCGTTTGTAGTTTTAAAAAAAGGTACTATGTTTATAACTGAATCTTGGTTGCCAGCGCTTAAACCTGCAGATAGAGGACACATACACATTTTTCTCAGTCCCAGTATATGGACAGGCCTCATGTGAAAGCTCAGAACCTCCAGAATTCACTCACTGAGTTACAGAGTCTGCACTAGCACTGATTAATAATTGGCTGCATGTGCTGAGGTTTAGGCCATTACTTTTAGGTTAGACTGGATTTCACCATTGAAACTGGCAACCCAAAGATTTATGTAAGACTCGTAGTGCTTTCTAGTTGTTTTGTTTGGTTTTTTTTGTAATTAACAATTAATCATCAATACATGTGTTACCGATGCTATCAGTAAAAGCTATGTATTTGATTTGAACATGTTCACCTTGTATCTGGGGACACAGGTCATGTTTATGAAATTTGAAATCAAAATCTTAGGGTCCCTTTAAAAAAAAAAAGACAGAAATGCATTGTTACCATCACAGTTCAAATTTATTTTCAATGTGCACCAGGTTTTCTACAAAGACTCTCTGTTCTCAGAAATGTCTATCCAGTATGTTAGAAAACATAAATATGAATCACAGTGTTATTAGTGCTCAGGCTTGTGTCCCTGATGGAGCACAAATGCATCTCTTCTATAATAACAATAACAGTAGTTGCTCCATTCGGCCTGAGTACGGCTCCATATGAATGTAATCTATATTGATCTGATTGTGAATGTGACTGGCACCAGAGCTGGGCCTTGGGAACATTAAACCTGATGACTGTTCTTCTCGGTGGTGTGTGGCAGCAGTTTACTCTGGCGTGGGTCTCTTTTGTGGCCCTATTGTTGGAGTGAGGCTTTTGACTGGCGCTTTGCTCAATAACATTCATATTCATCTGTCATGTCTTTATGCCGCTCCAGAAAGCACTGAAAGGATTAGCACAGACATGGGAGACAATATTCAACTCCCATTATTTCACACTGGTTTTGAAATGAACTGCGATGCAAATAAATGTTGTTTATGGGTATTTGTGCAAAGTGAGCAAATTCAATCATGAGAGCAAAGGGTGACGATGCTGAATGCATGATAATGATACTATTTAAGTGTTGATAATAGAAGGATCAGTCTTCTGCAGCTTCAATGAAAGTTGTTCCTTGACCAGTCAAAACTACACTGTTTTTAGACAGCATGACTGACAGATAGACGAGCCAATCAGAGAAAGATATGGGTCCTGTTTCAAGAAGCAGATATTGCAGATATTTTTCAGAAGCACACGCTCAGTATTGGATTTTTGGACAACAAATCTACAAATTTACCTAATTCACTTTCCTGGCAAATCCAGAATGATATCGCTCTGTATTTTTCCCACAGATTGATATTATCTGTGCACCACCTCCTCTGTTGCATCTCAAGCCAAGTCAAACGTGAACAATCAAATTTTTTTTTTTCAGTGACATGTGAAATGAAGAAGCTCCTTGATCCCTCATGATTTACAAATAAAATCACATTTATCTCACCTCAGATTAACAGACTTTACTGAGCATCACTCACTGATTCTGCAGAAACTGAAGTGTTTTGCTAAAAATGATGAGTGACCAATAAGCTCCCCTGTTTGGAATAGAACATTAATAGACAAACATGTGAAATAAACATAAAACCATTAAATGCATGTCTGTCTGAGTTTGTCCTGAGACGTAAAGAAATATGTAAGCATTTAAGGTTGTTTCAAATAATATTGACTGTATGCTGAACACAAGACCATACAAAGAATGAGCTCATTATTTCTCCAAAAGGCCTATTTGCATCATAGGAACGTCTTTAAAATGATTTATTTATCTTTTAAAAGAGGCAATTTTTTGTTGTTGTATGTATGTCATTAAACAAAATTTGTCTTGCCCTAATACAAACACATTGTATAAGCAGGTCTTGAGGTCAAATAAGTCCACTGTGTACTGTCTGCATCAAAATATAAAGCGTTCAGGAAGTGTGAGGTTAGCATGCTAGTTTTTGCTAGCATTACTGTGATGCCAAAAGTCATGAAAAGCATTTATAAAGTCATCACACTGAATAATGATGATGCTTTAGTTAAGTGAAGTTATAAATCTGGACCAGTGCCAACCATTTCAAAATCTGTTAACGTCCGAGTGAAGTTAAAGGAGCGGAAAATGTCTGGATGATGGATGAGAAGGCTCTTTTTATGACTGACCACATACCTGGCTCAATCACACAGCTACGGAGTATTTGATATAGAATATGAATATGGTGCAAGTCCTTTGACATTTATGTGATTTCTTATAGCTTTATGACGACTGCAAAGGCCCCGGTTCTTCGGAGTAAAAAGTATAACATTATTTTTATTCTGAAACAAAAGTATATTATGCAGTTTCACTACCCTTACATCATCTATTTACCATGTCTGTGTGAGACCTTGGTCGACATTGTACTAAATGAGGTGTCCTGGGACTCAAAAGGCTACAGTCCCATTAGAGACCTGCTTTATGTCCATGTGTCCTAACTGTCCTATTTAGAGCTCTTAGGATGGCTCTGTCTTTGTTTCCCTCGGTGTCTATTTTAATAGTTTAATTCTGCAGTATTTTTCTACTGACCATTCATTTAGTTAAAATTACATATTGAAAGTGTAATCAGTAATCTGGATAATTGTGCCTAATAATCGTTGACTACTTTAGTAATTCATAATCCTTGTATAATTGAATAAAACATGCCATTTACTAGGAAACCAGTTTTATCACAAAGACAAAATTATACCAGATTATACCGGTGTCCACACAAAACATGTCCTCTCTAAAACAGTAATTTGTACAAACATATTTTCAAATATCATAATTGTCATACTTACAATGTGAAATCTAAGGAAGATCTGTATTCTGGAGCTATTTATTTGAAAATATTTTTGACATTTTTGGAGAATTTTGACATAAATATAAATGAAAATATTAAAGTAAATGTAATTTTGTGTGTCCTCTGCCAGACATCAAGTCGCTCATCTGCTCAAATAACATTTTAAAACACAATTTATTTGAATAAGATTATATTAAAAGGCTTTAAATATTCCAAAAAACGCCCAAGGTAAACTTTTCATTTTTGAAAATTCAGCTTGTCCCATCTTTCTGTCAAATGTGTCAGACATTTTTAAAAACTTAGATAATAATATTACTGCTTGATTTAATTAAGTCCTATTACTCTGACTCTACTGAACACAGCAGTACGACACACAGTCTGGTCACTTTTACACTTTTTGATATTCAAGATCAATAATCTCGAAATGTCTACCGTCACAGTTGTAATGTCAGCTCCGTTTGTCCATTGTGATAGTTATTTAAACAGTATTGTAGTCGGTTTAGGCTTTGAGCGAGGTCGTCATGGCAGCTCACAAATGCAACAGAAACTAGCTGCAGTGTACCATGTATGTTTAACAAGGAAAAACATGCATTTTGTCAACTCCATCAGTCGCCTGCTCCATTAGTTGACCGGTCGTTGTACAGAATAAATAAACATTTTTATAAAGTCAAGTTGAAAGTGTGATGGAGTTGACAAATTCACCAACTTAGTAAAGAATAAAATGCTTAATTCCCATTCTTCTTATCAAAAATGTATCATTGAAGCAATTATTACACTTCTCATCTCTTGAAATAGTATTGTCTGTCACTTATATTGTGAGCCTGATATAAAGCAATTATGTTGTGACACTAGAGCTTCAAATGGTCTAATGGAAAGTGAAATAGGTAAAATCACTCATATAAGAATAAAAATTCATGGAGAGGCAGACGAGGGGGAGAAGAAGGAGAGAAAAACACTTGAGGCGCAGTGGAGAGGTATAGAGGAGGTGAAAGGCTGGATTCAGGCTGAGAGGCAGGGGGTCGGGGGAGGTGGGAGAGTGGACTTAACTCTTCTATTATATTTGGAAGATAGAATATAGAAGTACGGTCAGTGTTAGACCTGCTTTCATCTGGATCAAAACATTTGTTCAGTATTTTAATTGATTTATAATAAATGAATATTTAGGTGTTTTTGTGTGAAAGAGTTGACAATTTTTTTAATATCTGGAAATGGCCTTTTTTGTTTATGTTTTTATTCAGAACCTGTTCCTTTGTATTTCTGCAGAGCTCATTACATAATCTACAAATTATATATATATATATATATATATATATATATATATATATATATATATATATATATATATATATATATATATATATATATATATATATATATATATATATATATATATATATATATATATATATAACTCTCATGAATGTAGAATAGTTTTTAAAAAGTCATTTTTAAAACCTGTTTTGTCCCAACTCTCAGCAATCTCCTATAATATCAAAAAGTCTACAACAGGTCTATAACAGGAAAAAAAAACCTAGTTGCTATTGTTAGTTGCAACCCTTGGACCATCCTTTTTATTGTCATCATAGTTGCCAAGTCTGCTTCTTTATAGCAACTTTGAGTTTCCATCTTTGTGTTTTCTGTGACGTAAATGCACATCCTTACCCACTGTGCACAACCCCTGTCGTGGTCTATCCTCTGAGGTTAAATAAGGCTCCTGACAGTGGGTCTGCAGACAGGTGCTCCGGCTCCTGTTGGGACTCTCTCCTCACAGTCCCTGACACTATTCACATGTCTGAAATCACACATTCTCCACACTGTTCCACTGCTCCTCCCACAGCCGTGTCAGCCCCCCCTTCTTCCTCTCAGAATAAAAGTGCATTTAGGATTTGTGCTGATGGACGTGGGGTGTCAGGAGGGAAAGCTTCAGTGTGTGGGGCAGAGCAGAGCACACTGTCAAAGACTGTCAGACAAACCCTCCAGAGTCTCATCCTTACTAACACGGCTGCTCCATCTGAGACACAGGGAGCGTGGGTCACTTTGTCTGATATATTGCTGTTTTGGATTTTTTTTGTTAGACCAATCACGATGTTCCTTACACCTCTTTAGTCCTCCAGGTATTGCCCAAGTTAGCAGCTCTAGTGTTTAGGTTTTTAGCGCCACTTTAAAACATTTTATCTTGACTATCCATGTTTGGTTTCTTTTTTGTTGGAGTAGTAGCTTTTCTAACCTGAAATCAAAGTTGTTTTTCCCCCATAGAGATGCCAGCTGTATCTCTCCACAGATCTGAGTGCTCTTACATCCACATCAGACTGAATATTTTCTCTAGCTATATACAAGTAGGAAACAATCTTCTAGTGATGTATCCATTTCTGGCCAGACAAGCTGTATTCAACGCATCAAACATAGCGTGCTGTTCATGAGGCTGATGGGCATGTACTTTCTACCTCTGAGCTGAAACCCCCCCCAAAAAAAACCTTTACGACTGAAAAATGGCCGAAAAGAGACAGAAAGAGAACCTATAATTGTAGCTGTACTTCAAACCATTGAGACAAGAAGCCACTTTGCTCCAGACAACTGCAAACTTTCTCATACTACTTATACTTGTAACGTGTTGGGTTAGATGCATTACACATTGGAAATATATGTACGATCTTTATACGTGAGGGCCGTGCATCTATAAACAGGAAACAGCTGTTGCATTTGCTTTGCCTTGCTACGCATATCGGCTCAACATATAAAGTCGCCATAATTGTAAATATGACATCAAGTCAGCATTTGGTGAGACATTATTATTTTATGTTTATATCTGCTTTTTGCTGTCTCGTATAGCATAAAATTACAATTTATGTTTTCTCTCTGTAACTGCTGCAATGAGCCTCGTCATTTTGGCCTTAAAATGTTCATTTTAACCTGCTCTACATGATCCTGGTATTTTTATTTCGCTATTATGTCTAACTCCCGATATGAACATTAATAACAAACAAATCAGGCGCCTACTTTTCCTGAGGCTGCAAGTGTGAGCGTTTCAGCAACAGGTTTGATTAACAACGTTGATAGTGCCCACTCTCTGCTAAACCAGTTGTGTAGGCAGGAAGGAGGTGTGACTTACATCCTTGCTCCGGACGGGCTTTTTGGTTGCTATGTCACTCGCGGTCGGAATTCCAAATATGGCTCCAAATCCACCCCTATAACCACTAGCCACAACAAGCTTCATTTGACTGGAGCTGAATGCTATGGGTGACATCACACTCCCTTAGTTCAATTCTTTACACAATCTATAGTTCCAACATGGGGTTTTATGCAAACATTTTCATTCATCATGATCGCTTCAAAGACTATATCAGGCTCCTTACCTTCAGGTCACACTGCAGAGCGATGTGAGCCTTTACAAGGAGCATGTTATTCACACATCTTATTTCAAACTTGTCACTACAGTGTATGGCTCCTTCTTTCTCAACAGCTCTTAGTTAATGAGTTCCTGTATTATAACCACTGATTAGGGATTACCATAATTGTAGCAAACAAACATGAATGTACTGGCTTTCTCTCTGAAAAATCCTTACAATAGATGACACTGTGTTTCCATTTGATTTAGGCTGAACACTTTTGTATTGCTGTTTTTCAAATGACATCACAACATTCTACAGGCCAATAATATTTAACAGTAGCTCAGTTGGTAGAGCGTTTGTCCGCTGATCCGAAGGCTGGCGTATCAAATCTCTCGAAATAAACATCATTGGTTGAGTGGTCATATCCATTGACCTATAGGTTAGCGGTGCGATTCCAGCTCCCACAAATAAATAATGTTGTTGTGTCCTTGGGGAAGACACTTAACCCACCTCACCCACGGTTTGAGTGGTTCCTTGATGTAAAGAGCTTTGAGTGCCTTGAAGGTGGAAAAGGGGGTTGACTTTCTTTGTAATACAGTGAGTTGTTGGGTCTAGTCACTAATAGAAATGACCAGGGTCAATATTTCTGAATTTACTTTTTAGATATTTCATGGCAAAGTACAATGCAATCAATAGGGAAAACTGGATCTTGACTCACATCATCACATTCTAAAATCGGAAAACCACCAATAATCCATGGTTTATCACATGGTCTATGATGATTACTCTTACTACATTACATATACTTTGTCTCTGAACTGTTTTTTGCAAAGCTTACTTGAAGATTTGACCTTTTATAGAGAATCATCTGATGCTTATAGGTCAGAAATGTCAATATAATAAGTTGCCCTCAATCCAAATTACTATGCATTTCTTATTGTAGTAAACATAGGCTTTTACAGTGGTGAATTTTTGTACTGTTTCTTCTCTGCTCTTCCATAGTGATTCGTGTGTGAAAACGATGAGGTAGGTGAAATCTGAAATCCAAATAGAAGCCGAGCGCTCAGAAACGCTTTTAGCTGTTATGTCTGGGTTTCCATAATGCATCCATAATGCAATCAAGGAGTTTTCTACATGTATGTCTATGGCGGATTGTTCAGCAGTTACCATGGTGACACAATGCATGCATTAGCAAACACTGACGACAAAAAAAAAAAAGTTTTAAGATGTCTGAAGTCTGAAAACTCAAGAGAAAATGCAAAATGGATTTAAATAACACAGTTTCTCGAGCCTATGATCAATACCTAGACCGGAAAAACTGTTGGCTAATGCTAGCTAGCTTGTAACTGTACCGTTATTTGAAAGGGATTTTTAATAGCGCAAATCAGCTCACCTGTTGCAGTTCCACCGAAGTCAACGTTCGTTACGGTCACATTGTGTTAAAACAAAGTCTAATTTGAGTAACAGAGCTTCAGTCAGAGCAGTGCCTCCAGTTAAAATATCACCACTATGGGATGTTAATGATATCAGCTGCAAAGTATCAACAATACAGTAGTTGCCTCACTTATAGATTTGAAATAGCTAGACAAACAACATTGCATTTATTCCATTTCATGCTTTTTATTACAAAACTATTGTAAGTTTTATCATTTGGTGAATCAGATCAAAAGATATTTTTTTCTTTGTTAATCAGGCTAATTTTGTCATGAATTATCACCTCTGCCTCTTGCCAACATCCTGAGAGAGAAGAGGAAATGGCACCTTTTTTTAAACTGTGAAAGTCATCCCACCAGAATGATCAACCTTAAAGGGCTCGTATTACACTGTTTTCTGATCTGTTATAATGTGGTTTCTTCATCAAAAACATACTTGGAGTTTTGTTCTGTTTCATTCACACATCTTTAACACACAAACCTCTGCATAGTTCTTCTCTCAAACTGAAAATACTGTGTTCCACCTTGTTATGTCATGTGTTAATACAGGAAGTGCTCCACTGTGTTTTTAAACTCCACACACCTTCACTAGAATCATCCGGACAATTTCAGCCCTGGAATTGCTCATCTCTACTAAACAAAAGCTAAAAGGCAAAGACATCACAAGGTGGAACAGAGCATTTTGAGCTTTTCAGGCGTAGACAGAGAAATAATAAAGAATTGCTCAAATGTGTGAATGAAACAAAACACAACTCCAGGTATGTTTCTGTACTCAAGTAAGACTAATGTTACTTCAAAATAATACACTGCCTGGCCAAAAAAAAGTCGCCACCAAAAAAAAGGTCAAACTCTAATATTTCGTTGGACCGCCTTTAGATTTGATTACGGCACGCATTCACGATAAGCAATGTCACAAGATTTATTTCCATGTAATCGGCTAATACGTTTTGTCATTGTGATATGAGCTCCAAGTGATCATAGGCATAAATATCATATCATGCTGTGTTGCTTTACCAGTTTATATACACATTTTCTTATTTTAGGTCATTCTAACATGGCTTAAAGCTCACAAGAGTCAATTTTCTCGCCTATGCTGCTTGGTAGAGTAGCGTGATAATATTACTCAGGTAGAAATACAAAGAAATTAATCCATGAAGAGTAAAAACACTATTTGGGAAAACTACTACTCAAGTAAAAGTAACTTAAAGAGCATTTGTCAGAACATAGCATCTGATTTATAATTCAAAGTTAAGTTGAGGTCGTCACAAAGCAGGATTGTATTGAAGTAAGAGTATCGTTCCATCCATCCATCCATCCATTTTCTCCTGCTTATCCCGGGCCGGTTCGCTTCGGCAGCAGTCTAAGCAGGGACTCCCAGACTTTCCTCACCCCAGACACGTCCTCCAGCTCCTCCGGTGGAACCCCAGGGCGTTCCCAGGCCAGCCGAGAGACATAGTCCCTCTAGCATGTGCTGGGTCTTCCTCAAAATAATATTACTCAAGTAACAGTAAAACATATTTTTGGAAACTAAGTAGTTGTAAGAGTAATTGTTTGAAAGTAACGTCTAATTTATCATTTAAAGATGATGTAACCCGAAGGTCAAAACATTACATTATGCAAAGAGTCTTCTCAATAGATATATCACAAAAAATAAATAAATCAAAATCAATATCTGTAGAAGCAGGGAAAAAGCATATTTTCTTTGCTTTGTTTAGTTCAGTTGCTGGACTGCCTCCTGTGCTCCTGCCTCACACACAGCTCCTGAAGTGTGTTTTAGCCCCGCTCCTCACTTCATCAGTCGATAGTCTTTTCAAACCGCTGTTACATTTACAGTCATTTGAACAGGTATTGAAGCTCCTCAGTCAGTCTGCTCTGTTTCCCCGTGTCAAAGCCCAGCTCATGAGACACAGACTGGAGCTCTCACAGTGATTAGTGCAGAGCTGACAGAGCTTCAGTGTGTGTGAAGCTGTGGAGATGGGACCACTCCAAACCTTGACCTTTTACAGCACTATAGAGGAGCAGAGGAGTCCTGTGGATAATGAGAATCAATGCTAAAAGGGCACTGATAAAAAGAACATGTAAAAATACTCTTTGGTAAAAGTTCATCCTGTCTTCAGTTTTAAGCTTAGACATAACCATTCGTTTTGTCAGACAGGAGCGTTTGTTTACCTGCTCTCGTTTTTCCAGCTCTTTCCTGTAGCTTTACTCAAAAAGTGTTGCGTGATGGTCTAGTAACATGTTTCGTAGGCCCTTGATTTTCAGCCAGTGAGCCGTTCCTAGGAATGAAAGGAAGTAACACAACCCAGATCGTAAATGTGTAAATAAATATCTCGATTAATTATGAAGTAAATGTAAGGGAATACAAGTTACATTTTATAATAAAGTTAGAAGTGTGTAATACAACTAAAAGACAGTGAAAGGAGGCTCAACGAGTTCATCATCAAAATAACTTACAAATTCTTAACCAATTAGGCACTTACAATATGGTCAGCCGCCGGTGAGCATTTCTCTAAAATTAAATTACAAATTTCACAGACAGCACACAGACATGTCAAGCAAAGAAGAGCTGTTCACTATGATCCTCGAGATGGGCAGGTATTCGGCACTTTTATGATCATATCACTGGCAGGTAGAAATTGCAAATTGGTGGTGCAGGAGAGCGATAAGATGACCATCGGATGGGGAACCCAACCCAGGGGGAGCATAGAACTGGTCCACCACTTAGAAGACTGTTTCATACACAAAAATGATGGAGATGATCCTAAGGCGCATGGATAAGTAGGCACCAGGGGAATGCAGGGCGAGGCGGGTTCAGGTCAAAATCCATAACACAGGTGTGCCTTGAGAAAATGTCCTGTTTGAGCAGTTTCACACATGGATTTAATTAATTACCGTACATTTTGGACTATAAGCCGCGACTTTTTCCCCACGCTTTGAACCCTGCGGCCTATACAGCAGTGCGGCTTATTTATAGAATTTTACTGGATAACGGCCCCTGGGGGGCGCTCTCTAGCTGTAAACGTAAAAGTGAGACAGACGTGGGGAAAGATTCTACTCTGAAGAATTCACTAGTTTTGATTTTGAACGATCATTTTGCGCATCATGAAATGGATATGATGCAGTTTTTAAGATAAAGATGAAAATAGAGCAGGGGTCGGCCTTTAACACGCAAAGAGCCATTTGGACCCACTTTCCACGTAAAATAAAACACTGGGAGCCGCAAATACTTTTTGACATCTAAAATGAAGATAACACTGTGTATAATAATAATAATAATGTAATGGAATAATGTAGGTTTTATTTTCACGGACAAGCCTTCTACACGTTGCAGATAAATATGGCAAAAATAACTTAAGTGCATAAAAAAATACAACTCATCAATCCGCTGCATCAGTGTGAGCTCTGCACTGATTATGTGATTATGTCTACTCTGCTCCGCAGTTTCTTTTAAAAAAAAAACTCTAAAGGCATATTGTTTAATCCCAGGTGCTTATTCTCCATGTGCCAAAGCAGTTTTGAAGGTTTCATTGCCTCATTTGCTTTTCCCGCAAATTACGCAGAGCGGACTGTACGTGTGAGTCACCTGCAGCGACAAACCCAGATTTTAAGTAGGTATAGTCTGTTAAATTTATCCTTCTTTTTCTTGGAGGTCGTAGTCTCCTCTTCTGGCTCCTCAGTTGTCCTTTTCCCCTTTGTTAAAAGCTCTCCAAAGACTTTTGTTTTGGCTCACTTTCACTCGCTTGTGGCTCTAGTTTTGTGCATCGTGTCTGATGTGTTATACGTGATGCGTCATCGCGGAGACAAGAGCAGATAATATACTTGCTACTACATCAAATAGATTTCTGTGGCGATTTCCAGCAGGATTTTCATGACACATCTACGGACGAGCTTATTAGTGTGTCATTAGGGACGGGCGAAAGTTGCTCCTGACCCCTGTGCGCACAGCGTCTGAAAATCAGGGCTGTTTACGCAGGACTGTGAGCTGTGTCTGTGTCTATGTCTGTGAGACGTGAGCGGTGTTTGTTTTGAACATTGTTCCGCGAGTGTGACGCTTATTTTGAGCAACGAAAAATAAGAAAATATAATTTTATTTTAAGATCATAATAATCTTCCAATTTAAACTACAATAAAAAAGAGCTAACACACATAAAATACACTTCAGCCACGCAGAACCGCAGTATAAGGTTGAAAGAGGCGCATGCGGCTCCGGAGCCGTGGGTTGCCGACCCCTGAAATAGAGCCACTGCACGTGAGCTCGGCATCAATGAATCCAACTTGGTCAATGTAAAAAGACGACAAAAGTTTTCAGAGGAAATAAAAGCAGATTTTCCGTGTTGGTGCAGCTTTATTTTCTAAACCTGCAGATGTGTTCATCCCGTGTTGATGTCGTGTTGGTGCCAATTTTCAGGCACAGTTTAAAAAAGGAGTGTTGGTGCACCGTCTTTTTGTGTAAATATCTCATGTTACAATATGAAAACCTGCGGCTTATATTCAGGAGCGGCGTATATATGTACAAAATCGATTTTCTTTTCAAAATTTAGCTGGTGTGGCTTATATTGAGGTGCGCTCTGTAGTCCGAAATTTACGGTAATTTACCATTTTGACAAACTTCTCACAACACAAAAAGAGAAAAGCAAGAGATTTGCCATATTATATACCACATTTTTTTACTAAATGATGTGACTTAGTGTTATAGTGGGAGAAGTGCAAGAATCTTTTCAAACAAAAAAAAGTGTATCATGTCTCCAAAAAGAGTGAAAAACACTTTTCATCTGCTCTTAAAAAACAAAAAACTAATAGAAATCCACATTTCTGCTAAAATTGTATGTTTAACAGCACAGCTAAGCTAAGCGCTTTTGGTAGTTGTGGTTTGGGCTGAAGCCAATGGCGAAAACCCAAACTATAGCTCTTGACTGATCTGATGCCTCTGATCGACCAGTGGTTAAAATTGTGAACGCATCAATATTGGACAGTATAATTTAAGGCACATACCCATCCTTCATATCATCAGCATATTGGAGCCTTGATTCAAAATAAGTGTGCTCAGTGGTTAGAACTTAAGATGGAGTAGTGGTTAGCTCTCCGATTCCACAACAAGTTACTCGATATTTTAGTTTTATTTTTCAGTGTTAGTTTTGCGTCATGTCCTTAGCTGATCCCGTCAAGAGAAATGTCTCAGTACTACTTCTGTGGCTGTAGTTTGGATTGGGAAATCCATAAATTTGTTTTACTCTCCAATAAAAAGCAGCAGAATGGTGGGGCAGTGCATGATGGGTAGTGGGGTGTGAAAGGGATAAATCAGAGTGAATCATACATCCAATAAAGTGGGTCATTATGGAACAGAGAGTACAAGATAAACATAAATATATTGTGTTTTCGCATGTGTGTGGAGTTGTGTCGTCAAGTCATTATCATTCTATTGAAGATGTTAACTACGGGAGTTTTTAATCAATGTATTAACCAGTAATGACCCAGCCAGCATTTGTGGCTTGGTTGCTCAGAAAATTACAGTTTCCATCTACCACCTATCCTAACCCCCTTTTCTGTAGCTACTTGTGATTATGCCAAACAAAGACTCCAGATCACCAGCCTATAAGCAGACTAAGCAGCTGCTTAGTCCCATACAGTTATATTAAAAATAATGTAATATATCAAGTTTTATTGGACACTGGCATTGTGTGTTTACAGCAGCCTAAATATCCCCCAAAAACCTATTACCGTATTTTCCGCACTATAAGGCGCACCTAAAAGCCTTTAATTTTCTCAAAAACCCACAGTGCGCCTTATAATCCGATGTGCCTTATATATGGATTAATATTGGTCAATTATGACACCCGTAGTCAGGAGGCGTCGCCGAAGTAATAGCAGTAATAACGGGGAGACAGCGCCGGGCGACATACGCCACAATCTGCCAATGGATTGCGGATGCCTGGGCTGATATATCAGTCTGAACTGTGGTCCGAGCTTTCACGAAGGCAGGAATTGTCACTGAACTGCCAGACAACAGCAGCGACACGGATAATGCCGATTTTGACGAGACGGAATCGGGCACTTTGAATGCCGAGCTCGCCCAACTGTTCAACTCAGACACTGAAGAGGAAGAATTCGACGGATTCGTGAATGAGGAATGAGCTGAAAAAGTGAGGCTTTATGTATTTCATTCACGTGGTTTACAACTAAACTAGGCTGGGAGATATTGTGAATATGGACATTAACGTTTGAACAACATTGAGTTACTGTTATTGCTTTGCAGTATTTCGAGAGTTACTATATTGTGAATGCATTAACTTGTTTTGTGAGTGAACAAAGTTTTCAGAGCTTTTTTTTTAATATTCTATTAATAAGGTTTGACTGACTGACTTATCTGACTGTTTTGTTGACATTCCCTTTAGCACAGCTCTATCTCGTAGATGCATAACACAACCCCAGCTACTACAGTAGTTTATATTCTAGTAGTTTATATGCGCCTTATAATGTGGTGCGCCCTATATATGAAAACTGTTTTAAAATAGGCCATTCATTGAAAGTGCGTCTTATATTCCGATGCGCCTTATAGTGCGGAAAATACGGTACATTTAGCAGTCGCAAAACATCTGCTGCTGCCTACATTTGTTTTTGAGTCGGGCATAGGTGAGGGCAGCTATGTATTTACATCAGTGCAAGGACCCCTGTCAAATGTGTGTCACCAACAGCTGAGCCAGGAGGCATCTGCTGTCAGAGGCCCCAGAGATAAATTAGGGCCCCCTGAAAGCTATGCAGATCATACATGCAGGGTTCACTATCAACAATAAAATCACATGGATGAAAATCTGTCACCTATGGTCATGAGCTCTGGGTAATGACCGAAAGGACAAGATCGCGGATACAAGCGGCCGAAATGGCTTTCCTCCGCAGGGTGGCCGGGTGCACCCTTAGGGATAGGGAGAGGAGCTTGGTCACACTGGAGGAGCTCGGAGTAGAGCCGCTGCTCCTACACGTTGAGAGGAACCAGTTGAGGTGGCTCGGGCATCTGCTCAGGATGCCTCCTGGATGCCTCCCTAGGGAGGTGTTCTGGGCATGTCCCACCGGGAGGAGGCCCCGGGGAAGACCCAGGACACGCTGGAGGGACTATGTCTCTCGGCTGGTCTGGGAACGCCTTGGGATCCCACCGGAGGAGCTGGAGGACGTGTCCGGGGTGAGGGAAGTCTGGGAGTCCCTGCTTAGACTGCTGCCCCCGCGACCCGGCCCCAGATAAGTGGAAGAAAATGGATGGATGGAAAATCTGTTGCTTGCAACAGTAAAACGCAACTATGAAGAGGCATATGAGGTCTGCAGTTTTGAAGAGTTTTTCGACCTATTTTTTTTACAAACTGCGTTGGATACATTTGAGGTAGATACAATGTGGATTAAATTTTAATACTTAATAGTTTAATACAAAATAGTCCTATCTACTGTTCCTAGTCACTTCTGCTAAATCTAAGTTTGTGATGCCTTCAGTGGCCACTGCAATTTCCAGTAGTTGGTGACATAATAGAAGACTACCTTGATTACTGCCAGGTGTTTCTGATTACAAACATCTGGCTGTAGGGGTGGAGTTTAAAGTGTGGATACCTGTTAGACCAATCACACTGTTCCCCATACCCCCAAACCCTGTCCCTCCTCCTCCCTCACTCTTTTCTTTATTCTTCAGGTACTGCCTGGTTTAGCAGCTCTATTTGAAATGTGGTTGTGGGCGGAGTTTATGCATTTAGTCCCACTTTAACGCCCAGTCCAAATATTACACATGATTGAATGACTTGGGTATAGTGAATTCTGCATATGTGACATCATGATTGTAGAAAATCCAACTATACACATGGGATTCGGTGCAGCGTTTTTAGGTTAGCGTTTCTCAGGCCTCATTGTGCAGTCTGATTGGACCGACGGAGCCTTTTGTTTGATATTCTCTGCTCTATTTCTGACAATGGTAGTGTTGCGTCTTTACCTCCTCCACCATTCTCCTGAGTATGTTTATCTAAATGGAACAATGACGTGACCTTGCTCTATATTACGTCTATATCTGTGTCATTCCCTATAACTTCTATTTATGAGCATTTTCTGAACAATTTACGTGGGAGAAATCAAACTATTGTGTTGAGTCTATTCTCGCTGCAGCTAATCTCTGTGTGAACAATGAAGAACCTGCTGTGTTTGTGTTAGCATTCACGTTTAGCTCATTAGCATTTGTTAGCATGTGTACGGATGTTTTTGCATGTATTAGACAAATATTTTGAAAGCTACAGACTTTGAGCTGTGCAAATTGAAAATGAGAAATACGTACAACGCTGTGTGAGTTCTTTGTATACTTTCTTTTGTACATTTCATTGTGATATAGCTGTCCTTGTAGCTCCATAGATGCTATTCAAATGAAGGGACAATAGGAAGATTGGATGGTTTTATTATTATGGTCCGGTTTGTGTATGCTAGGTCTATATTTGAAATAATGATATCGGGATGTTCAAAGCCATACCTTCAACTATAACCTAGAAAAACAGTTAAAGCGCTTGTCCTGAGTTGTTTTGTTTGGAAAAATTGTGTTAAATTGTAGAAAATGTAAAGGCGCCGTATCATTTCACTCTAATTTTTTCATTAACAGCTGATGTACTATGCTGTATGAAGTGAAATATAAGTATGGTCAGTGTAGGAGACAGGAAAAGGGTGCACTGTGCGTTTGCTGCATGTGTGCGTTTATTTGGTCGAGAGCCAAGGGGGCGGGGTTCACATGGGCAGGTACGCGTGCACTTATGAGTGTAAAGGCGGCACACACCTCAGGCACAGGTGTTAAGAGTCAGGTTAGGATAGACGTAATTTTAGTTGACCGCCAGTTTCACCACCATTTTCTCCCCCAGTTTTACCTCTATTTACTCATCTTACCATAGTCTGCTGTATCCATCCACGTCCATTCATCTCTGCTGCGCTGCTGATAGCTCTGTGTGTTTTCGTGAAATAAATCACCACGGCTCTCATTGCGGCTTCAAGGTTTGTTGAGTGAATCCCCTATAGTCAGGTACAGCTGCTTGCTCTGGATTCAACCACTGTCTTTTCTCTCCCTGCTCCTCAAATTGAACCTCTTTTTTATTTGATTTTATTATTTTACGCTTATTTAACCAGAAAACCCTGATATTCAGAATATCTTTAGCAAGAGAGACCTGTCCAAGGTAGCAGTCAACACAATCAACACAGTACCTCTGATCAAAACAATAGGCAGAGATCACATTTCATGTATATGTCATTACAAACATGACTTTTTTGTCCCATCAGGATGAATACCAAAGTCACTGTGACAGCGCAGAAGAGGGATAGTTTTAATAGTTAGCTTTTAGTGTTTTTATTTGTGTATATTTTTTTAGAACTGATACCGATTTGCTGCAACGAATCAGATGCAGCAGTAGTTATGACATGACACTCCAGTTTCCAGTACTAGAGACTAATAAAAGTGGTGTACGCTTTTTTGTTGAACCCATCAGCCCACATACCTTGTAACTACAGATGATGACTCTTTTTTTAGTATGGATCTTCTGCAAGAAATAGGAGCATAGATGCACTTCCATATCCTTTCTTTGATTACATCTGTGTACATCCTCCTTGATCTTTCATTGAGGTTCTTATATCTGAAAAATAAATAAAAAGGATGACATGTCTTAATATGCAGCCACACTGACACAGACTTTTGATGTCAATTCAAAATGGAAAAATGCACACTGAAGAGGCATTTGCTTTTCCTGGGCAGTGTGTCTAGTTGGCATGTACTTGTCCAACTCATTATCCAAACCAGAATGGAGCTCCTCGAGGGATGAGACTGCAGAATCCAGGCCTCTCTTGTGAAGACACCAAGGAGCAAGAATGAAGATCTTTAAAACTGTCCCATCCTTTTGTCAACTGTCACATTTTGTTTTTCATAAACCACATTAAAGTGCATATGATAGGTTAGATTACTCATTGCAGTCAATACAATTATTTTAAAGATTTTATTGAAAATCTTGCCTAATTGTCTTCAGTTGATGGAGACGGAAGCGTGCCCATGATCACATCTTATTTGGAACGTGGCGGCTAGCACATGTCCATTTATATACAGTTCCCCCTTCGCGGCCTTGTTGTTACGCTGATATGTTGTGTAATTTTGCATGTTTTTTTTTGTTTTTTTTACAGTGTCTGAACGCACATTGTGTTCTGCATGCTGATTGGCTAAGTGACTGTAGACCACTGTTACTCAATCTCCTCCATGCCGTGTCTCATGAATGTGTTCAGCTTGCCAAATTTACATACATGTTCGATCGACATTAAAGCTGAGTGACGCCAGGACGAAGAGGCACAGTCAACTGAACTGTGAAATACATGTGAGTCACTATTAATTAATAAAACAAGAGAAATCTAAGAAAATGTTAATGTCTGTCTGAGAAAAGTGTATAAAGTGTGTGGTGAGGGGTTTTACAGCTTTAAAACATATATAATAATTGTAAAAATAAAGCTGATTACTTTGCAGATTTCGCCTATTGCGAGTTAGTTTTAGAACCATAGACAGTATCCAGTGGTCCCTCATTTATTACGTTCTAACACTACTGCCTTGTTGACCTGTCCCTCAGCTCCTGACTCTGCTTAAAGCCACTCTTTTCAGACACGTCCATCCTGTAGTCTGGAGCCTGCCAGCTGCCTACACATGTGACTCTCAGGGATACAGTGGGGGAGAAGCGACAGTGTATGGCTTGGAGGTACAAATTATTCAACATAAAAAAAAAACAAAAAAACATTCTGATGATTAAAAGAGTTTAAGCTGAATAAAAACCTTATAATTTATTTTCTATGTAGATTTAATATTGTTTTTCTTCATAAATCAGGTTTCTCAAGCAATATCAGCCATTTTCTTGGTTAGATGCTCATTCATATAAACCTCAGATCCTTTCAACTTTCCTTGATGTAGTAGTTGTATTTTGTATTTCCTGCTCACAAGGCAGAGGATGATAGCAGGTTTTGTTTTGTGCTTTCACAGAAGAGTCTTCCAAAGTTTGCAAATCACCGGTCTCTGCATCCTCGCCAACATTTCTGCCCATCACTGCAGCTCTGACGTACGAGTGGGGTTTGATGTTCAGACCAGGGATGATGACATATTCCTTCCTCATGTACTGTTCCAAATCAACCTTCTTTTCAAGCTCCGTGATAATTTTGTCCTTTTCTCTAATGGTTTATTTCAACTGTTTCACCTCTTCTACAAGGTCTGTTCACTTAGTCAGCTGTAGAGTTATTCTGACCATTTCCCTGTCATAGAGTTTAGCGATTTACAGATGTCCTCTATGTCATTTCTTGTGTTTCTCTCGTTTCTCTTTGGGGGTATCGCCAACAGTACTTTATCAGTTTATCAGTTTTGTCTCCCCAGTTTATTTTGATAAGATTTCTCAGTTATGTAGATTATATTTGTAGATTAGCTATGTTGGTATCTCACAGGGTGCAGCCAGTGAAACTAAACACTAAATCAACTTTTTTCACTACTAAACTGTGTACATGGAGTTTTAGTGACATTTTCTACAGTTTATGACACACATGGGTTAGTCTATAATACATTTTTGGTAATTTTAAATCATGTCATGCTACCGGATCCACAATTGGTTCTGGGACCAAAACCATTAGGCCTCTAAGCTTTAAATTTTACACTGGGCTTCAGAGTCCTTCGATCATTATCTAATCTAATGATAATGTAGATCTCTGCAGTTCTGTGTATCCCTTTACATTGGTCTATGTGAGTTAGCCAGATAAACGCAGTAGCAGATGGAAAAAAACAAAAAACAGCATACTGGTGTCACTATCGATCCAAATGATTGATTAAAGACCTGTTTTCAGAGCGAGGAATGAGAGGCTAAAGTTATTCATGTGTACAGAATCCCAGAATAATCAAGTCAACGAAGGATCAATATTGTATACTATATTTTTCAGTGTTAGGCTGAGATGGGGAAGATAATATGAAAATGGTTGGTTCTAAAAATAATATTTCATATCTAAGTGGGATCATTCTGATCCCGTCTTTTTGCTCCCCGTGCTAAATCTCCCCCCCTTCAGAGCACTATCGCAACACAATCAGTGTGAAACGACTACTACTAATGAAACTGCTGCACATCGCATCAGGTTTGTGAAGTTGTAGAGTACTGCTTTCCATCCTAATTTTGTATATTGATGAAAAATGGCTGTGAGGGAGTCTGACTTGTGGGCCAAGCACTTGACATAATTGTACTGCCAACCGTAAGGTTTGAATATGACCCGGGAGAGATCACTAGATTACTCAAAGATGCATGGATGACAAATAAATCCTTTACAGTCATGTCTATAATGAGGGAACAACATTATAATGTTACAACATGGTAAAAAGCTCCAAAAAGTCTGTTTTCCATAATACCCCTCTAAAAGGAACTAGCAAATGCCAGTATGAAGCTTGGTTTGAACCATGTAGTTTGTTGAGGGCATTGTACCACATATGATCACACTGCTGCTTGGTGGTGTGTGGATGTCTGAAAATTATGTTGTTGTTTTTTTTTATAGAAAACCCCATATCGGTTAGTCTCTAGTCACTATCGCCCTCCATTTAAGAAATAATAATTGATGCTGTCTTATTTTAAATAGTCATATTTTTGCAGCGTATTATAAACCCCTTGTGCTGTTTGTAAGCTCATGTAAATTTGGTGGGCTCTGTCTCAGGTGTAATTGCCCTCATTGTGTGTTGTTTGTCTCTTCATTAATATCAATGTAACGTGCGCCCCTGTGTTAAACATATCAGAGGGTCCACACAAAGCGCTGCTATTAGAGATAATGACTATAATTGCCGCTATTGACAGATTAAAGGCCTCATCTGCCACATCTAAAGGGCTCCAGTGGTGTGCTGTTCCTCTGAGTCTTTGTGGAAAATGTGTTCCCATCTTTCAAGCACCGAACCGAGATGAAATAGACCAGGACAATGGCAAGAGGGCTGTATGGTATTAAATGTGATGCCAATTAATGCCAGTTATTTTTCCTAATTATTTGCAGATAATTTATTTTCTTCATTTATTTAATTAAAATAGCTTAAACCAGAGGAGGCCGCAAGGGAGACCCAAGACATGCTGTATGGACTATGCCTGTCGGCTGCCCTGGAAATGCCTTGAGGTCCCACCAGAGAAGCTGGAGTCCCTGCTTAGACTGCTGCCCCAGATAAGCAGAAGGAAATGAATGTATGGATAAAATAGCTTAAAGTTATGAAATACATTTTTTTTAAACTTAAAAAGGTACCTGATTTTTACTGCTTTAAAAAACAAAACAAAAACAGAAAAAGTTCATTATACTCACTTTGCAATGGTTTAAAGTAATTCCACAATTACCTTAAACATTCTGAGCAACAGCTGACTTATTTTGATCTCAAGAGTTACTTACAACAATGTATAAATACTGGGGAAAGACTATGGACCAGACCGTATACAGAAGTGGACTGAAGGAGTGTGACGTCACCCACAACATTTGACTCCAGCCAAATGAAGCTCATCGAGGCTCGTAGTTATGGGGCCAAATTGGAACCGAGTTCCACATTTGGAATACTGAGCATATCATAGCAACCAAAAAGCCAATCCAGAGCGAGGCTGATGAAGGTAACGCCTCTTCTCGCCCCCATCGCTGGTTTAGCAGGGGGCGGGTGCTTAGCAATGCTGTCAATCAAACCTGTTGCTAACACTAGTGGGAGTGACCTCGGGGAAAGAAGGTGCTTGATTCATCTGTTATTAATGTTCATATCTTGATTTACTGACACAATAGTGAAATCAAAATACCAGGACCATGTAGAGGGGGTTAATACGAAAATCTTAAGATCAAAATGCAGCTTACTGCAGCAGTTAAAGAGAGAGGGGTGACAATTTAAATTGCATTGGAGCCAGAGTCCATGGAACTGGGAGTGTGCCCATGATTTAAGTTATGGATCTTGGCTCACAAAGTAAACTTCATAGGCCCAAACAACCAGAGTTTAGTGTCCCTAAAACCACATTCTTATCTCTCTAACACATTTCCTCTTAAGTCCACTCTACAGACTGACACACATGAGACAGTAAGAGGCTGCAGGTGTGAGACAGGCTCCTGATGCACTGATAGAAGAGGCACACAGTCACAGCAGCTCAATAATTCATTACATGGAGGGCTCCTCTCCACTTCAACCTGAGTAAACTTCACAAACAGCCACACAGAGAGTGACAGGAGCCGCCGCACTGTCACAATCTGGCTTAAGTGTTGCTTGGGGAACACAACTTCTTCACTTCTTGCATAGGGAGAAGTCAAAGGTATTTATTGAAGTTTGGCTGTAATGGTGCGAGGTCAGGCAACGGGTAACTGGGATATTTACCACCGCGTACTTGGAAAAACACCTTTGGAACACAATTTTCAGCCTCACAAAATACACTAGATCGGTTTAAAAAATAATTAATTAACTACTCTACAAGATTTTTTTTGTGAAAAATAAAACTAACTGAGCTTGAACCAGGACTAACCCAGAATAAAACCAATTCAAAACAAGGGCTTACAAAACCAACAAAATATTTTAATATCTGGATAATGGGCTCTGGGCTTATATCAATTACTGGAGATTACTGGTTTATATCAGTTGGATCCGGCCCTCCAACCGATATAAATGACATTCTTATAACATCTACATTTCTTTAGCCTATAGTTTAGCAGTATCCATAAGGTTTACATATGAGTTCTTTCAGCTGGAAAACTCTGAGATGGAAACTCATTTAAGTGTAAAAATCCCAGTTACCAGTTGCTAGGAAGGCAGCATAAGTACACTGTCCACTGGTTTTGAGTGAGGACCATTAAGAATAAATTAAACTTAATACATTGTTCATACATACATACATGCGTTTTGGGGCTGATGTGAATTAAATGGAACATAGAAGCCTCAGAATATGCAGTTGTAAAAGCTGAATTCCTCCTTGAGCAGGACTTGTGCCTCTCAAGGTCACATAATCAGATGTTGTTGTTGGTGTCAGATTGATACTTGCTCTGCTCTAGGCCAACTGTGCTTTTCTTTTCAATATGTAGCTTTAAGGTCTTTTCCCTGGAGGCGCTCTCCTCCGTACATCCATTATTTAGCGTTAAGGGTAATTGAGCGGGGAGAATCCTTGAGAGAGACACCAGCACCAATATATCATCTGCTCTAAATTACACAGCATTAATGTCTAATTAACTTATTGAAATTGATGTTATTCGTACTAAAGATAACTTTCACTTTGCATTTATATGGGGGCGTTCATGGGTATGTGCAGTAATTTAGCATAAGCACTAAAACTTATACAAATACAAATTACCATCTTACATATAACTAGGGATGGGACAAACAATAAACAATAATGTTGTTTATTGTGATAAAAAGAGTTGACAATAATTGTTTTTGGCACTTTTTTATATAATTGTGCTAATCGCCAATAAAGATAATCGCGATAATTGTGTCACCAGAATATACAGAAAAAAACTACTTCTCCCTTATGATCTCCTCTAGATCACTGTTGTTTTCACTTACAACAAAGTACAATACTTTAATTAATTAGTTTTAAAATTGTAATTATCAATATCCAGTACATTTTTAAACTGTCAACAACAATAATTATCGTGATATAATCATTAATCGCAATTATTTTGGCCATAATAATCGTGACACCAAATTTAACTACACTTTTGGGAGAAATAGATAAACATCTCATTTATATTGAGCATTTGATTTTCAAACATGCTACAAATTGTGTTACTCACAAGTTATTTGCTCTCTCCGCAGCACAAATAGCTGACACTGAAGCTCCAATAAGTTTCATTTTCACTTTAATGTAGTGGACTAAAGCAAAACATGTGCTTGGTGGAGAGGGCATAGTTTGTCATCGCTGCTGAGCTAAAATGAGTGAGTAAACATCCAGACACTTGTCTGATATTTTCCTGGCTGTTTCTAACCCCTTGCAGTTGAATGCCTCTCCTAGTCTGTGCCTAATGTAAATCACTGTGCAGTTACATGCAGCAGGTATATCAGTACAAACTGGCTTCTCGAAAGGTCTCATTGAGATCTTTGAAATTCGATTCATGATGCTTCAATCATTGTTCCTGGGTTTACATGCATTTTGGAAAATCAATTTAAATTGGACTTGGCCAGCGATCCAGTCTTCCTGGTGTGCAGATAAACATGGAGAGTGACACAATCACAGCAGTCAAACAGAAGACTGTGGTTGAATGAGATGACACACTTGTGCTTGGAGCACAATTTGGGGCCTCACAAAATATCCCAAACACTAGATCGGTTTCAAAAATAATAATATAACTACTATACAGGATTTTCGTAAAAAATAAAATGCAAAATGCTTCATCAACAAAACTGCAAAATTACCAATTACCAAAAACTAGACTAGTACTAACTAGTGTAACCAACCCGGAATTAACCTACTACAAACCCAGAATAAAATGAATTCAAAAGCAGGCCTTACAAAACCAACACAATTTTTAATATCTGTAAAGTGGGCTGTGGGCCACTTTATATTGGTTGGAGGGTCTGATCTGGGGCTGGGGATGCCAGTTGGACAGGCCTCTGGCAGCTGATTGAGGAACTTTCACTTCACAAACAAGATGAACTATGATGTATTACAACAATCAGGATCAAGATACGGAACGAACAATCTTCCTGAAGATGTGAGACAGGCCTCTACCTTGTTCAGAGGCCTATCTCACATCTTCTCACTTGTTTAAATCCAGGCTCAAAACAGTTCTTTTTAGCTGTGCATATGACTGAAAGGTTTTTATTCTGCACTGTTCTCTTTTAATGTTCATTTTATGATGATTATTTCTGCTTCGATTTGTTTTGTATTGTGATTTTATTCTTATTCTGTAAAGCACTTTGAATTACTTTGTGTACGACTTGTGTTATGCAAATAAACTTGCCTTGCCTGATCACCACAAAAAAGTGTGTATGAGTGGTTAACATCACATTAACAATGTATACACTTAATACAAGCCATATCCAACAATATTATGTCATTTACCTTGTCTCTTTAACCAGAGAACTGACAGCTCCTAATGTGTTTTTCCCTGATCTAATTGTCTGCTCATAATAGTGACATTTCACATTTGCGTTTTCTCTGATTTGTTGATAGAAGCTGGTCAGTCACAATTCAATTTGACATTTAACACTTGATTAAAATGTGTCTCTCGAGGGCATCATTAAAAACACAATACAAATCCATTCAGTTATAGTGACGGCCGATCTCAATCTTCAAAGTTCTGAGCAAATCTATTCTCAGTCGTTTGCAGACAGACTGTAAGAGTAGATCCAGATTGTAGACTCCCTGGTGGGCCTCTGGTTTAAAGCATCTGCCTTTGTTCTTGAAAAGACTAAAGTAATCCAGATTCTGCAGAAGACTGTGCACAAGGACATTTTACCGCCAACAAACAGCATGAAGAACCCATCAAAGAGCCACTGATGCAGACCTGTGTTCTGTTACTGAACAAACTACTGCAGTCACATTGAAACAGATGGATTTACATAAAAAGGAGTCAGCCTGTAAACTTCATATTGGGGATGAGAGAAGATGGGCGACAGCTGGTAGAACGTTTGTCCACTGATCTGAAGGTTGGCGGTTTTCGCGATGTAAACATCATTGGTTGAGTGGCGATTCCAGCTCCCATAGATGCATGCTGTCATTGTGTCTTTGGGCAAGATACTTAACCCACCTCGCCCCCAGTGTCTGCATACAAGAAGTGGTTCTTTGATGAAAGCGCTATATAAAAATGTGATCATTAACCATATAGATACTCAGTACTGACTTGGGTATTGACACTGTTATGCAATTATTGATACTGATAAATCAATATGTAAATGTTAAGGTTAGGCATAACTACAATATTACACGTGTTACAACCTTTAATTGACTGTTTTGTGTCACTATCTGTGTCCGGTGATCACTTTTTCCTAAAAGTTATTTATGTAGCACTTTTGAAACTATTCTTTGGTCTCATTGGTTTCATTTTTATATAGCACTTTTCCACCTTCAAGACACTTAGGACCACTCACCCATTCACACACACTAGGGGGCAAGGTGGGTCAAATGTCTTGCCCAAGGACACAACAACAGTATTGATTTGTATGATATGAATTGCACTGCCAAAATGTGAGTCAGTGGATCTGACTGCTCTGCTAATGTCAGTGGATGAACACTCAACAACAAATAATGCTACTTCAATTTAAACATTAAAAAGGTTATGATTTTGCTTTTGTTCAATCTGACTGAAATATAATTGGAATCAGTTGTAATGCAGTTTTTAAAAGCCACAATATACGAAACGATCTACAATGTAGCACTTTTTTTTTTTGCAAAACCCAGCATAATATGACTTGCAGCACAATACAGTACAACTGGAGTTAACAATATTCTACCTGATTAAATACATTTGCCTATTATGAAAACAAGCATCTCTTAAAAGATAATTACTTCAGAATGCATTGTTTCCCCAAACTCCGTGATCAGGTTAGTCTAATCTGGTTTGTACATGAGTCTGTGGAGAAATAAGAGCCATTAAACCCACTATGACTCCTATCAGCAGCCTCTTAATCCACAGTCTTTGGGTCGGATCCAAGATAATCTGGAGATAATCTGCTCTGGGATCAGGGGGAGGGCCTCTGCTGTTTCACAAGGACCACACGGGGGGTCAAGTGGAGGAGGGAATTCAGTTAAATGAACAAAGCCAAGACCAGACTCGTGAAAACTCAAATTACTGAATATTGATATTTTGCGTAAGGGCCTACTGGAGGCTTCTGCATACACCTCCTCTAAACACCACAACATACAAGCTTACTGCACAAGGTTTACCATTTAGATAATTTTAGGGTTGTCAAAACAAAAAAATATATATATTATATATATATATATATATATATAGAAACTCATTGATTTCTAAAACTAGTATCAAAACTAAATACTAATACAAGCAGGTATCGATACAAAAAAGTCACATTCACAGGACAGAAATTAACCTGTCCTGAACAACTAGGACACAGATGAAAACAACAGGCCAAATTATGACATAATCTTGTGTCTTGACTTGTGAAACTTTTATCTCGTCACATAACCTAATAAATATAGATTATTGTTTCAAACGTTTGCTTTATTAAAATGATTTGCCTTTGACGAAAACAAAAGTTGACATAAAAGTTTCCGCTTGTGTCTGCTGTTCCATAAAGGTCATAAGGGTTGAAGGGATCAGTTGAATTTTCACAGTGTGAGCAGAGGTGGGTAGTACTCAGTTACATTTACTCGATTAAATTTTAAAAGAAATTTGACTTTTCAGATGACTTTTTTAGCAGCGTACTTTTACTCCTACTTGAGTAAGATTTGTAAGATGTAAGTCTACAAGTGACAAAAGCTTTATGCTTCTTGCAGATTCTTCAGATATTATTTAGTTTCTCTCATTTTTGTGTTTATCCTTTGAAAATACCACATTTTGTACATTTAATATTTTGTCTGTCCAATGGCACTAACCTAAACTTGTAAATCAGAAGTTACGTCCCGACAGTTACTCGTTAAGTTACTCTTACTTGAGTAGTACTTTTCTCAAATGCTTTTCTAACTTACTTACTTGAGCAATCATTTATAAATGGTAAATGGTCACATTTTTATATAGCGCTTTTCCACCTTCAAGGCACTCAAAGCACTTTACATCAAAGAACCACTCACCCATTCACACACATATTCATACACTTATGTACGCACTGGGGGCAAGGTGGGTTGAGGGTGTTGCCCAAGGACACAACAACAGCATTTATCTGTGGGAGCTGGAACACACTGCCAACCTGTGGGTCAGTGGATCAGACTGCTCTACCAGTGATTTTTATGTCGAGAGCGGGAAATTTGTACCACTACTTTTTACATGTACGTGAGAAATATTATTTTAAGTAATGTTACTCTTACTTGACTACACTTTTTGGTCACTCATACAGATCTGAGGCTCTGTCCTCCTCCCTCACCTCTGCTCCTACATCCTCATGTGCACTAAAAGAAAATATCTCCCAAAATACATCTTTTAATAAAATATGTTAGATTCAAACATATCATATTGCAAAAATACAGCCGGCTATTGATAGGAGAACGTTTTCCTCCAGCTGAGATTCCCAGAGGCACATTACCAGCTCAGGCTCATTAATCAGGACAGGTCAGGGTTGCCAGGCTTTCTCTGGCCCGCTGTAAGCAGGGCATTCTGGGTAGGGTAGTTTTGACAGGGGCCACACTTTGAGGCATGTTCCTGACAGAGGCGTTTGACCCTCCCTGCAGTGAACCAGGAGAGCAGAGATGAATGATGCATGAGAAACAAGGGACAGTTTACTGTGTTACAATTGCCTGATGCCAAATTAACTTACACTATGAAATATTTATATAAGCATATCTTAAAGTGAAATTATGCATTAGTCATATTACATTTTCTCTTTATTTCATTTTATTCACAGTTGTTTAATTCCATGCACTTTCTGAAGTCAATGTGAGACAGGCCTCTACTTTGACAATATTTAAATCCAGGCTCAAAACGGTTCTGTTCAGCTGTGCATACGACTGAAAAGTTTTTATTCTGCACTCTTCTCCTTTAATGGTAATTTTATGATGACCAAAGAAACATGGACTGATGGACTTTTATTAGACATAGTAAAGTGACAGGAAAGTATTTGAGAAGTGACAGGAAAGGGTTTTTTTTGTAAAGTAATGGGAATGTTCTTAAACTGAGCAAGACAGTGTTTAAAGAGTGCGAGAGAGAGTTTTTAAAGGGTGCAAATGAGTGGGTGAGAGAGTTGCAGATTGGGTGATTATTTATGTTTTGATTTGTGTGATTTGAATGCCTTTCTTATTCTGTAAAGCACTTTGAATTACCTTGTGTACGAATTGTGCTATACAAATAAACTTGCCTTGCCTCAATGACGCTTGAGTTATCATCACCTTGAAACATTTATCTCCTAGTTTAGAGCGATGCTACAATGAGCTTTGATTGTACTTTTTCAACATACCATTTTCTGCTATTTAAAGGGAGCATATGCAGCCTTACAGGGCGAAAAGAGGAACTACAATCACAATTGAACATGGATTCCCTGTGCCTGAGCCTACATATAGAGGACGCATATAAGTTTTTCTCATTCTCAGTCTATGGACAGGCCAGGCCTCTCATGAAATTACCTGTCCAGCCAGAACCACACACTTTTACAAAACTTCATGAAGACGAGTAGGTCTGGAGCCATATCCTGTCTCCTCGATTTCAGAACAAAACCAGCGGATTAACCAATAAAAGACCCAGAGTTAAAAGGCCAAGCTCTCAATTTACGTTCCAACCCTCAGCTATGGTCATAAGCTTTGGGTAATGGCTGAAAGGACGAGATCACGGATACAAGCGGTTGAAATGAGTTTTCTCTGCAGGATGACTAGGGCCGCTGCTCCTCCACGTCAAGAGGAGCTAACTGAGGCGGCTTGGGAACCTTTCAGGCAGGTCCCACTGGGAGGAAGCCCCAGGACACGCTGGATGGACTATGTCTCTTGGCTGGCCTGGGAATGCCTTGGGGTACTACCAAAGGAGCTGGAGGAAGTGTCTGGGGTGCGGGAGTCTGAGTATACCTGCTTAGATTGCTGCCTCTGCAACCTGGCCCCAGATAAGTGGAAGAAAATGGATGGATGGAGATGCATGATCCATTCAAACATGGCAGGTTACATATAAGAAAAAAACAAAAAACAAAAAGTACGTCTCAAGTTGTGAGCGAGGTTTATCACACTCTGTGGTCCAGTTCTAGGCACCTTTGAATTTGAACAGAATGGTCTAGCTGAACCCTGCACAAGCACTAATTAATGTTTGGCTGCAAGTGCTGGGGTTTAGGTAGTGATAATTCAGATCAGAGAGAGGCATTTTAGGTTTAGACCAACTGAATTTCAGCATTGAAACTGGCAAGCCCAATGAGATATTCATGTGAGGCGCATTCTGCTTTTGGAACGCATAGTTGTCTTGAGAACAAAAACAACAAATTATAACAACTTGGTCATCATGCCCATGTTCTTATTTTTGTCTGTGTTTCTTTCATTTTATTTATTTATTTATTCATGTAGTTAAGAATAAATCAGCATTACATTTGTTATCAATCAAAGCTATGGGCCTTTTTGAACACAATCATGTCTTATCTGGGGACACAGATAAGAAAAAAACGGATGCAATTTGAAATAAAAATTCTACACAGCCTCCTTAAAGCACAACATATACTAATCCAAGCATCCTGTGTGAGCTTGGATCTTTCTTATAAAACCCAAATGACAAAAATGCTGAATTAACACGAAGACGTAGCAAAATATGTCTACAGTTTGCAAAAGCGGCAAAAATAGTTCTGATGCTTTGTATCAAGGCATTGCTACCAAGGGCAAAACAGACTCAGATGCGGAGGTTGGTGATGGAGAGAGCAGAGGCGAAGAAGAGACAGGAGCCAAAGGTCAAAGGACACCATGTAAGAAAGACTGAATGCAATGAAAAGACATACACATCTAAAACAGTGAGAGAATGCTTAGGGAGGAGGTGAGATTGATTCCTCTCCAGCTCCTCCTGCTCTGCTCTGCTCTCCCTAAAGCCTCAGATGAATGGCTCTATTTGTGCTGCTCGTTCATCAGATTGCGAGGCTCCCCCAAACACTGCACTAGACCAGAGGCTGCACACATGTCTGCCTGCTGCACTTACAGTAGGCCCAGGAGGGTGCTATTGGCAGAGAAAAACAAGTTTGTCTGAAGCAACAACAGCAGGGAATCACCCACAAAAACAGTATATAGTTCATGGGACAGTAGAAAGTAGTGTTATCATGATATTATTTTGATACTAAGGAATATACTTCATACTCAACACCGATTCCAATACCGTGATGATCATTTCAAGAATATTCAAGATACAGACAGACAAGATGGTATTCAAACTTACGAAATGCCGAAATTTTCTACATAACTTTTCTACTCTGAAATGACTTGTTTGTTGCAGTGTGGAAACGCCAAAGCAAGCTATGTCCTATTGAGAAAAACATGCCACTGTCAGCTTCCCAACTGAGCTCAAAGTATGAGAACATATCAGTGTTTGAAAGCTACACTGCGCCAGAGGCTAGAAACACAATTAACAGCAGAGATACCAACAGAGAAGCCCCCAACTCATTTATTTGTCTGTCTCCTCAAAGCACCACCACCACCCAGGGCTCCACATCTCCAACATGAACCGTAAGAGCTGAGGGTTACTAAAGCCTGAGTCTGCAGCACAGGCTCACTAAAAACCTCTACAGAGCTGAAGACCCCGGAGGAGGATTCACATCAGAGCAGAATTCTCCAGCTTCGGGCAAAAATTTACACCAAAGAGTTTGATGTTCAAGCAGAAATATCCTCTTTTTGGTAATGCTGTGTTAAGCTGTACAAATTGGCTTAGATATCAGAAATATAACTGAAATATAAATATAATAGATACAATTACACCTTAGTAGCACTGAGATCGGCTTACCATGTAAATTGTATTGGTGATGTTATGATTATTAATTCATTTATGTAGCTGTCCACCTTTTAGATGGACTCACAATGATACTCAGGTTGACAGGAAATAATATAAATAACGTATAATATCTACATGCCAAGTATCCTTTTAGCTCAGGTGTGTCCAAACCATGGCTCGGGGGCCAGACCAATTTTTTGGGCCCTATTATGAGTGAATTGCTCTGTATTACCTTAAGCAGTGCTTTTTACTGCAAAATCTACCTTGATAAACCAATATCAATGTTTTAGTGTGCCCTATTCAGGATCTGGGGTGAGGGAAGTCTGTTCCTGCTTAGACTGCTGCTCCCACAACCCAGCACCGGATAAGCGTAAGAAAATGGCAAGGCAAGGCAAGTTTATTTGTATAGCACAATTCGTACACAAGGTAATTCAAAGTGCTTTACAGAATAAGAAAGACATTAAAATCACACAAATCAAAACATAAATAATCACCCAATCTGCAACTCTCTCACCCACTCGTTTGCACCCTTTAAAAACTCTCTCTCGCACTCTTTAAACACTGTCTTGCTTAGTTTAAGAACTTTCCCATTACTTTACAAAAAAAAACAAAAACTTTCCTGTCACTTCTCAAATACTTTCCTGTCACTTTACTATGTCTAATAAGGGTCCATCAGTCCATGTTTCTTTTGTCATCATAAATTTACCATTAAAAGAGAAGAGTGCAGAATAAAAACTTTTCAGTCATATGCACAGCTGAACAGAACCGTTTTGAGCCTGGATTTAAACATTGTCAAAGTAGAGGCCCGTCTCACATCTTCAGGAAGACTGTTCCAAGTTTTAGCTGCATAAAACTGAAACTCTGATTCTCCATGTTTAGTCCTGACTCTGGGCACCAGGAGGAGGCCGGTCGCTGAAGTCCTCAAATTGCGAGATGGTTCATGTGGCACTAACATGTCGGAGATATACTTTGGACCTAGGCCATGGAGAGACTAATACACAAGCAGAGCTGCTTTAAAGTCTATTCTTTGAGCTACAGGAGCCAGAGACCTGAGCACAGGACTTATGTGCTCATACTTCCTGGTTCTAGTCAGGACCCGAGCAGCAGCGTTCTGGATGTACTGCAGCTGTGTTAAGGCTCGTTTGGAGTGGCCAGTGAACAGGCCATTACAGTAGTCTAACCTACTGGAGACAAATGCATGGATAAGTCTCTCTAAGGCTGGCTTTGACAGTATACCTTTGATTTTTGCAATATTTTTAGGTGGTAAAAAGCTGCAGATGTTATTGATTTGATGTGGCTCTTAAAGTTCAAGTCTGAGTCCATTGTTACCCCTAGATTTCTAGCCTGATTTGAAGGTTTTAGAGAGAGAGACTGGAGGTGACTGCTGACACTTTCTCTGTTTCTGTGGGCACAAAGATGATGACTTCAGTCTCGTCTGAGATTAACTGGAGAAAGTTGTTTTACATCCACACACTGATCTGTTGAATGCAGTGGCAGAGAGAATGCACTGGTCCATATTCACCTGCTACCAGTGAGATATAGATCTGAGTGTCATCTGCATAGTTGTGGTAGGACACATTATTGCTGTGTATTAACTGGCCTAACGGCAGCATGTAGAGATTGAACAGCAGGGGTCCCAGTATTGAACCCTGGGGTACCCCACAGGTCAGGAACATTTTATCTGATGTACATTTTCCAATTTCAACAAAGTACTCCCTGTTTTCTAAATAGGACTTGAACCAGTTTAGTGCAGTACCAGAGATGCCCACCCAGTCCCCTAGTCTCTGTAAGAGGATCCCATGATCCACAGTGATCAAAATGAAATGGATGGCCTATTAAGGATCTAAGCATGAATATAGCTCTAGTGGGTTGTTCTAACCTGTTATAGAGGCACATATTTGAATTATTCCCTGTATTGATCACTTCTACTTCGTCAAGTTTTGATGTACAGCCCGTAATGATAAAAGTTTGGACATCCCAACTTCAGCTTATCTATTATGTAAATGACTGCCTCAATTGTTCTAAAAAGTGCGTTTGGAAATTATTTGTAATCGTTTGAACTGATCCAATTGAACAGACTTTCTGACGCCCATTACGATGGTGAAACGCCAAACAGGTAGAGCCCCGGTGCGTGTCTTATGCTAATGGAAAACAGTCCAGTCAGACAAATAGGCCTCACAGTCAAACAGCGGGTGATCAATGGTAAATTAGCCTAGCGCTGTACACACCTGCTCACTGTGTTCAAGTCATGTGCTTTAGCGATAAGCTCTGTCTCTCTAATGACTGTAACACAAACTCTTTAAGACAAATGCATTTCTAAGCAGTTAGCATAGAACATGTGTGTAAGCAGGACCGTAGTGACTTAACGGTTAAAGGGTCGATGGCTTTATTCCCGAAGTTTATCTAATTAATCTTTGCTCTAACTAGTGCATACATATGTTGTATCCTTGAGCAAGAAGACACTTCACCTACCTGACGTATATGTGAAAGTAGAAGTAACCTGCCACAACTGAGAAAGACTTAACAGACCCTTTGTGAAGTGATGTGTTAAAAATAGATGTGTACACAGCCTGGTACTGATCTACACATTATATCCCATTCATTTAAATGATGCCGCAAAATCAACATAAAAAAAACTATGTTGCTGTTTTCACACAGTGGAAACGAATGATTATCTAAACTGATCTATTATCTAACTAAATCTTTCAGTGAAAATACTCCACCTATTACTTGTATGCCTAACCAGCCAGTCCCTTCTACATTCTGTCCTAAATTAGCACATGTCTGTCAAATGTGGAAGACATCTCCTTCTCATGTCTTTCAAAACAAATTATATCTAATTTATTTTACCTGAGATAAATAAGAGTTTGGCGCTTTGCTTGTTTCTCAGTCCTCTGTGTTTATTTTCCCATTTTACGCTTTTTTTACCATGTTTGTTTTGGCTTGAACAAACCATGAGTTACTTTGATTGGTTAATCCTCCTGTCAGTCACACCCTCTGAAATCGAGGAGACATGATACAGTTCCAGATCCACTCATCTCTGTAAAGTGTTGTCAAAGCGTGTGGTTCTGGCTGGCTATCTGAACTTACTCTTACCAGGCAGGAGTTCTGTTTACTTTTGTCATATGCCAAGGATCAGTCTGATCACAATGTCCTCAATCGCGCCTCAAGCCAGGCTTAAACATAGTCATGCAGTAGCAAAAGACGAGGTTTAACTCTGGACAAATCGTTGTAAGAGTGAAGACGTTTCACTGCTCAGGCCACTTCTTCAGTTCCGGTCAGATTACTGGTGGACACTGCCTTATATCTATCTGAAGGGAGGGGTTATCTCCAGTTTAAGCCTTAACAACCCTATTCAACCTTGAATGGCCCTTCTATTGTCCTCTTTTGTTTCTTTTTGTTTGCTTTGGGTCTGAGAATGGAATCATAGATCTGTGAGAGATTATGTCTCAGGCCCCCCTTCCTGTTTAAGGAAGGATCGTCTTTCCCAACAAAAACAGCTTCTTTAACTCTCAAACCATTTCTTTTCTCTGGCTACGATCTGAACCTCACTATCTTTAAAGGAGTGGTTAGGGGCTTTGAAATGGAGATGTATGGTGCATTGGAGTCCAGACAAACCCAATGCAATGAGATTTGTTTATTTCAGTGACACATTTGAAATAAAGGAGCTCATTGGTCATCTATGATTTACGAGTTTAATACTTCACTCATTGATTCTGCAGTCATGTTTTTCAGTCCCCTGTGATACTTTTGCCCATTTTTTTCTATTGTTAGTCCCCATATTTGTTTTGATATGGACAGACCATACATGTCACGGATTGGTTAACCCACCTGTGAGTCCTATTTGGAAAGCAACGGCTAGCAGGTTAGCTACGTCAATTTACATATACAGTCAATGGTCAAGCCCATCTGAACTCCATTCACCAGTGACCAGACTCACATCTCCGTAAAGTATTGTTTGTATTCTCGATCCCAAGCAATTTTGTCATTATTTTTAATATTTCTTGTCACCTTTAACTGGAGAACCTCAGAGCTTAATAAATGTGAACAAAAAGACATGCATTTTTATTTTATCTGACTTTCAGCACTGTAGTTTTTCCTAAATCCCTGTTCCACTAAACTCAAGAGAGACTCCATTATTAGTGATCAAAGAAAGTAATGTTAAATACAGAGCTGTTTCGTCAACGAAAACCTCACATAAGCTTCTGGGACTTTTCCTTTTATATTTTAATGTGTCTGTTTTGAGAATTATAATTGGCTGAGTGACATTACTTTAACAGCCTTTTATTCTGAGCCTGCAGCCTCTTCTCGTCCTCCATTTCTCCATTGTTCATGTGTTTCATCTCTTCTCGTGTCTCTCCCGGCTGGGCTCTGTCTGTGTCTTTCTCAGCCAATTACTAGTCTTAACCTCAGGCCCAGCTTCAATCACTTCATTATTATATTATCACATTTTATGATTTTCTCTTTATCTCCTCCAGTGTCTTGTGCTTTTGTGGCTTTATTTGTAGGTCATGTTCAAACTGGTAATGCATCAACATAACAAACTGCTGAATCAATGTTTTCTGTACTCAAAGATTTTCACAATATTGCTGTATTGCGACAAAAAATAACTATGTGATATACCGTTATTTGAGTTATTTATGATCTCATGTAATGGGTAGAGCCAAGTATCACATGCCAAATCTTCATATATACATATCCTGTATTACCCAATTCTCAGAGTGGTTAGCCCTCCTCCACATTTGGGCTATTCATGATACAATGTTTTTTTTTTATTTAATTTTAATTCCTTCACTATTGGTTGTTATGTTTAAAACTCTTGGCACTCTCTCCACAAGGAAAGCTAGGCAAAAATTAGCTACCATCCATATGTTTCCTTTCTTTTTTTTTTTTTTTTTTTACCAGTAGATGGCACATGTGAAACCTATTCCCCGTCCCCTTCCCTGGCCTTTGCCCAGACGCACCTGTGCACCTGTGGTCTTCTTCTGTCAGGCCAAAACTGGCACGCTATCAGACTGCAGTGATGTAGATACCATCTAGTGGAGACATGTGAGAATCCATCCATCCATTTTCTTCCGCTTATCTGGGGCCGGGTCGCAGGGGTAGCAATCTGAGCGGGGACTCCCAGACTTCCCTCGCCCCAGACACGTCCTCCAGCTTCTCCAGTGGGACCCTAAGGCGTTCCCAGGCCAGCCGAGAGACACAGTCCCTCCAGCGTGTCCTGGCTCTTGAACGGGGAATGCAGTATGTCCAAATCGGCCAGTCTAGTCAAGTATGGCATCTTTAAGCACACTTCATCCTTTTTATTTTTGAACATGAATATCCTGTGCTGACCGGTCCTTTCTCTGTGGAATTTGCATGTTCTACCCGTGTCTCAGTTTCCTTTGGACAATACGGTACTCCACACCATCCAGTCAGGTGGTCATGACCAAGCCTAGCTCAAGATTTGGAGCTGGGTCCTTCCGCGCATCTTTTATAACTTTCTTGAAAAAAACATTGTCTGGGCTCAAACTAAATGGTCCAAACATGAACTAAAGATTCAATACACTTTCATGTTGTAAATAATGTTCCAGATTATGTTTTGTCTTAAATCTGAAATACGGAAACGCCAGCTACAATCCATGCCTTTGGTCAGTGATTTTACAACCAAAGCAGTCTAACAGTAGCCCATTCATGAAAGAGGGATACAAGGTCAACTTCACCACATCTTTCATCTCCATCAGTACAGCCCATCACCTTCGGGTACTTTGCTACTAATACGAAAAGGGAACAACCTCAGAGGAGCAGGATTCTCATGGCAGAGCCTCCTGTAGTTGCTCTTGTCATGAATGATTTTGCCTAAGGTCTGTTTACTTTGCTCGTGTGCTGATAGCTGAACAGATACTATTCTTTCGTTCAAAAAAGTAACATAGTGATTAAATATGTTATGTGTTAGCAGTTAATAACCCATAAACTGTAAAAATTAAAAACATATTCCCTTTTCCTTGCAAGCTCTCCTCTCCACAGATCTGACTCATATCCACTTCTTGACATGATGGTGATTTATAGACTTTCAAACTGCACAGGATTTCTACTTGCGACGTAACAATCCAGGGACATTTGAAATGAGCATGAACAATGTTATGGTTAAAAGCTCAAAAAAGCTAATTTAGCATAATATGTGTACTTTAGATATCTCTTTCACTAACTACTCATCTGCGGACCAGCCTTTCTACTCCCTCTATCCCTCACCCTGCATATACATTATAATTATCAGATTTATTTTGCAGCAGTGGGCGAGAGAGATGGAGGTGGAGGACTCTCAACAATCCAATCCTATTTCTGTATTCTCTTGATCTGATTTAATGTTATGAACTGCAACACACTTTGGAGATGGAGTTCATTTGTAGGACACTCAGATAAATTACACTATTAAAGAACAAGTGAGATGAAAGTGGAATAATCATGAATGTGACAGTAAATACAGAAAATATGCTTCAGTTAATGCAAGTAAATTAAAGACGACATATTGTGCTTGTGTCTGCTATATCGTTAAACACCCATGGACCATTTTGTTATAATTTGGATATTTAAAATCACAATATTAAATGCAATTTAAAGAATGAGAATAGGGTTACTGTAGCTTAGTTGGTATAGTGTGTATGCACTGGTCTGAAGGTTAGCGGTTGAAATCCTGCTTTCAAACAAAAAAGTTGATTTTGCAGAATAGGTCCACTTTAAAACTAAGCATAGGACCTAGGCTAGGACTGTCTTGCTCATTGACCCAAGGACTCCCAGCAACTAACTCACACCATGTATGACTCTTAGCTTTACTGGTTTACTGTTTACTGCTATCAGTGCTTATGTTTACAGGCACATCGCACACCTTATCATTGAAATGTCATGTGAGCAGTGATATCTGACATGAGTAATCTCATTTCTGTCTGATGGTTCACACCTGTTCAGATTTTGACAAGGAAAAATATGCAAACAACCACATGACTCTGGGGTGCATTCAGGTGCAGTACGGTGTCACAGACACACAGACTGCTGTGCAGATAAACATTGATGCTGTGCCACATATGACGGCATTTATCTGTCTGCAAATTGTATTAAAAAGCTGCAATATAGAGAGTCTAAGCTATAATGAGCCATAACATGCCCATGTGAACTACTGGCCCATATTTGCTAGATTTTGTCCGATATTTCAACAAGCATCCATATCGGCCGATAATATTGGCCAATCAATATATCAGTCGGGTCCTACATTTCCATATGTCTCATATCTCATAAAAAGTGCTTTTGTACCATGTCTGTTTGCCTAACAATTCTAATAGAAGCTTTCATATGTCAAAGATGTAGCAACAGTGGTGATTACATGTAGAAGTCTGTTCTCTTATAGGTTTTCTATTGCCTCATAACATCTTTTCTTGGTTCTTTCTGTAATTCCTCTCTTTGGTGTCTGACTAGGCCTTTGACCCTCCCTGCCCCTCCAGAGGCTTCAGCAGAGAAATGAGGATTCTAAGATGTCTGTTCTTTCTGCTCCGTGGGAACCAAACACAAGGCAGTGGGAAAAATTCCAATTATATCTCAAACCATCACAGGGTTTTTCTTTGATTAAGTGCAAGGAACTAAATATGATGTTGATAGAGCTTTAGTGCTGCATATAATGTGTGGAATAATCTTGTTTTTATGTACAGTATTGCTTTACAATAGAGATTGATCAATATATTTTTTTCATGATTGATGTTGATACATCAATGGACGATAAGCCGATAAGCTCGATAAGCAGATATTTTTATACTAATATGTGTAGTAGTGTTGTTACCATACTAACGTTTTAAACTAAATTTCAATACTATAGTTGTAAATACATTGACAGTCACCTATTTTTATTTGGCATACACCACAATTAAGGCCGATAGTGGTAAGGTACTACATACTACAGTTTTGTTTCCTTTTGTTTTCAACATACCTGGTGTCTTTCATTTATGTTTGAGGAATTGTCATGGGACTTTTGCGTCTTTTATCGGATCTGAATCTTTTGGATCCATGCATGTCTAAGAGCCATTCAAAAGACTGGCTTTTTTACTATTTGTTTATATGACAGAAGCCAATGTGAGAACTCATTATAACAACAAACTAATCACAGAAAGAAACGACCAAGGCTCAGATGTGTTTAAACTGGTTCAAACTGAGAGTGGGAGTGTGCGCACCTTTTCAAATTATGCATAATTGAAATAAAACAATAATAAGAATTTTTTTAAGTAACTGTTATTATGATGTTAAATATGTTTTTTCTGTGCACAAAGCTCTCATTTGTGCCACTTGCTCTGCTTCTGTGCTGATTCTTGTGTTGGTTCAGCGTTAATCAGTATAAAATGCATACAAATTAGAAAGAAAAAGATTCGACTCTTTAAAAAAATTAGACCTGGATCCAACCGTTGACGTTAAGGACTCATTCAAAAAGGCCAGCTTGTTCACAAATGTCACATCACTCATTAATATATCAACTTTTCCCAGTTACCAGTTTGATCACACATAGTAACATAGTAATAGTAGGCTAACTTGGATAATGCAATTTCCAGCACTTGATGGTATGTTTGACTTTACATAGTTTGAAATACTGAGATCTTCTTCAACAAACAATGACAAAAGTGATAAAACACATAAGACACTTCAGATTACTAAATATTTTTGTCAGATTTACCAGAAGTAATTAGTCCGAAATAAACATGAAGTGCACTGTCTGGTCTCTCCCTCCCTGGCGCTGTGGATGTGAAAGCTCTTGTGATCAGAGGTGATGTAAAGCGTCAGAGATCTCACACTCTGCTCTTTGATCTGCACCTGAACCTCACATCTGTCAGAATATGTTTCAAATGAGTCTGAGTGAGCCCTCATGTCTGTCACAAATCACTTATATTAAACTGAGCCTCAGAGAAGGAATCATGTTCAAAAGGAAATTGAACATGAGCTATGCTTCCGTCTACGGTGTCAAATTACACTTAAAGATGCGACAGAATTTGTAAGTTGTTCCATCATTTGAATGTCTGTTTGGAGAGGTGGGTAGATTAGCTCAAATTGTACTGAAGAGCACCGTTCAATGTAAAAAGTAGTGTACAGAGTAGTGGTCCCAGAAAGTGATCAACTAAAAGCAGCGGTGGAAGGAAACAAAGTGAAAGTAGTAAAGTACTGTACCTAAGTAGAATCTTTAGGTGTCTGCACTTTACTTAAGTACATTTTACAGTGGATACTTTTTACTTTTACTTCACTACATTTGAGAGCAGGTATCTGTACTTTCTACTCCAATACATTTTTGAACTTAGTACTTGAACTAAAGTACTTTTCCTATGATTTGAGGGGTTATTTTTTATTGTTCGTGGTAACATCCTGACTAAAGTTTTCAGGTTCAAGCTTTGGCTTTGAGCAAAACAAAAATAAATACATAAAATTCATAAGAAATTTAAGACATTAATTTGTATTCTTACTGTCGACCAAAATACTGTATAATCACAACATTTAACAACACTTGTCTGAAATACTTTTACTTTTTACTCATAAAGTACATTTTTAAACGGGTACTATAACACTTTTATTTAAGTAGATTTTCTCATGTGATACTTTCACTTGAGTACATTTTTACCCCTGTATCTGTACTTTTACTTAAGTAACCCAACTGAGTAAAGAAAGATGAAGCCATTTCAAGTGACAGGACATAGCGACAAATTCAAAGCACCAGTGTGTGAGACTTGTGAGAGGTGTGTGATATGTGCACTGTACTATCACTGACACACATGAGATCATGAACAAATCGGCTCTTTTAAACGGTTCCTTAATGTGAATGGTTGGAACTCATTTTTATAAAGAATCCTGTGCATTTTTATACAAGAATCAACACAGAAGCAGAGCAGGCAACACGAGACATTTGGGATGATAACACCAGTTATTTATAATGTGAGCTTTGGTCATTTCTTTCTGTAATGTTTGTAAATAAAATGAGCACATCGCCTTCTGTCATATAAAAAAGGAGCCGAAAGTCCCATCACTAGTTGAGTGATGAGACGGTTAGAGCTATTGGTTAAAAGTTGGTTTCTCTGCTCACCCAATCGGTTAAAATGGTCTCAGCTGGGAAAAACACAGCTTGCTGGGTAAAGTGTCAAAAGCATGTTCTCCAAGCAGGAATCAAAACCCCAATTCACTGTGCAAGTACACTGTGTGACCACTTCTTACTTTAAAGCCACAATATGTAACTTTTTGCCAAAAAAAATACTTTTTTTATTGCACTGAAAAACTGAGAAAAATAAACATTCTCATTGATGCTTCCATCTCCACAAACCTGACTCTAATGAGGACTAGAGGATGGCTTCCTGCCTGTTTCCTGAAATGTTGCTCATATAAAAACACGCTGCTATAGTATTTAACAGTATGGCATAAAACCATAGTCTGTATATATAAATGGCTAGCCGCCGCGTTCCAAATAGAAAGTGCTCATAGGCGCACTTCCCGCTCCATCGACTCTGGCTGTTGTTGTTGATTGTTCATATTAACCTGCTGAGGATTTTATTTCGCTATTGTGTCAGTAGATCAAGATATGAACATTAATAAGAGGCAAATCAGCCACCTTCTTTCTCCGAGGTCGCTCCCGCGCAAGTGGTACAGGCAGAAGGGGGCGTTACCTTTAACAGCCTCGCTCCAGATTGTTTTTTTGGGTGCTATGATACTCACGGTCACAGTTACAAATATGGAAGTGGCCTCCAAATTGGCCCCATAACCGCTAGACTCGATGAGCTTCATTTGACTGGAGCTGAACACTGTGGGTGACGTCACACTCCCTTAGTCCACTTCTTTATACAGTCTATGCATAAAACATCTATCTCTATGGAGAATGTTGTGAAACATGGTTTTAACTTACACACTTACTCAGTGGAGGAGAAAGATAAAAGCTCATGAACGCACAAATTGGAAAAACAACATATCTCGGGAAGACACAAACCCGAACACCACTTAAATGAAACAAAAGAGACAGGCTTGTTGCCATGGAAACAATACAAAGCTCTCCCAATAGTCCAATTACAAACCTGCACAATTAAAGGAGACTCCACGCACTGCAGTAGCCCACATCCTCTCAGAGAAAGCCCTGTGACTTAGCTCAGCATTTGAGCGTTTGCTCATTAGAACGTGCAGTCTTAATATGGTTTCTGCCCAATGCTCACAGGGCACTGCAGACTTCCAGGAAACAAAAGAGAAAAGAAATTATGGCTCTGTCCATTCCCTCTGTGAAAGGGGTCTAAGGGGTAGTAAACAATGACAAAAGAAAAGAGACGTAGCTTGGCTTGCTAAATAGAGTTCTTGGTAGATTCTTACACAAAGGATTGTAATCTATTCCTCTAGCCATTCCCAGAAATGTTATTCAAAGTGCTGACCAATTGTCTTTATCTTTAGCTCATTGGCCATTATTCTTTTTTATATATATATACGCCCATGGACCACTATGGAACATACCTGGACGACGGGTAATGGGTTAGGTAATCACATTCGATTGTCTAAAGAGTGTTTTTAAGTATCATTTTGATATCGGAATCGGTATTGAGTATCAAGACTATTCCTTAGTATGGAAATTTTAATATCCTGACAATGCTAGTATGTATTTACTCTGCACGCATACATAAATACTGTTAACTTTGTCAGTCTGAACCATCTTCCACTCCTCAAATCCTGGGTACATTTAACTAGAATAATCAAAATGCCCAGTGAATTTTAAAATAACTCGCATTTTCTCTTTCATTTTGGTCTTTGCCACATTTTTGCATAATTTTTCTTGCCTGGTACAGGTGTGAACAATCAAAGAAATCAAATTACTCCCACCAGATGTAACTGTTACTGGCATGTTAATATGATTAGATAACTCCATGAATCAGATAAGATTGTTGGGGTGCATGTAAACATTATTAGCACATGCAAATTATAGCACAATATTTACATTTCATATCTCCCACAAAATACATTGCTATATGTATGCAATATCACATGGTATTGCCCAAGTGTACTCCATCTGCCATGCGTGAGGAAGACACAAATGGCTACCAGATTTAACGCTGATTGTAATTAGGAATCTAGTTTTTGGGCTCCTGATCTGACATCGATGTATTAATACTGGCAACTTTTGATACCAATCTCATCCTGATACCTTAAATTGTGTAAATAAGTATCATGGTGAATCCAGCCCCAGTTGGATCAAATTGTTTCCAAATATAAAAAGGCGTACGTAAATATAGCCTAATAATTAGTTATAATATTGTATAATAATTATCTTGAACTCCTTCACAGAACAGCAGCTTCAGAACACTGGCACATAAGGTGATGTTTTAGCCTTTTGTTTCTAAAGGCCACATTTTTTTACCATATAATTCATGTTTGACGCCTGCGGAAAGAGAGAAGCACGTGGGTACTTAACATATACAAACAAGTTAGTGGAGTCCGCTTGCAGATTTGCCATTTACAGTGGAAACATTTTGGTTTTAGTAATAATTAGTAACGTTTTTAGCGGCTTTCGAGTCTCCTCAGGATGTATTTAAACTGCTCTGGGCGTTATTTGCAGCGTTAGCAGTGAGAGCTACGTGCAAAGAATGCTATTCGCTGTATCAGCCTGATCTGTTCGCTAAATCCAATCCAAGCTGATACTTTAAAAACCCCATGACATCCCTAATTATAACAACGAAAAAAAAACATGTCAAGGAAGGATTTTGTAACGAAACTTGAATGTTGTAGTGAGCTCCTCTGATTTTGTCCTTTGAAAATTCTATGCATGGATGAATTCATTACACAAAAAATATATTTAACTGACGACCCTTTCAACTAAAACCCATATTGACATGGTCTGAGTCTTAATAATTGCTTCCACAGTTTGTTTCTGCTGTGCCAGTGTGAACAGTTCGGTCCGATACATTTTAATGACTCTCTTACTTTAAACAGCAGCGTTTCTCTTCACGGTGGAGCCATCATTACCGAGTCTCATTGTGAAGTCTGTGCCATGTGGATAATGCTACAGAAGTGTGTGTACAAGGCCCTCACTCATGTTTGTGCTTTGGAGAGACATAAGGGGCATTTAGACAGGGACCGCAGCCGCACAGACGTGTTCTTGTACCTCATGAAGGACAAATTGGATCCATTGTCGGCAAAGAACACGAGAGAGATGCTGATGATGTGTGTGGGTAAAAGACGAGTAAATATAAGAAAGGTTTGCTTCACAGAGACTAGTCCAAAGCATAGACGGTGTATATAAATGGACGTAGCTAATCTGCTAACTGTTGCGTTCCAAATAGAAAGTGAATATGGGCGCGTTTCCGGCTCCATCAACTCTGGTTCCAATTCACTTTACATTTAAAAACTGTCACCTGTCTCTCTGTAAGTGCTGCAGCGAGCCTCGTCATTTTGGCCTAAAAATGCTAGTCTTAACCCGTTCTACATAACCCTGTTGTTTTTTTTTCACTATTTTGTCTGTGATTCAAGATATGAACATTAACAGCAGACAAATCAGGAGACTTCTTTCCCCCAAGGACATCCCCTCTAGCGTTAGCAACAGGTTTGATTGACAGCATTGCTAAGGCTCCATGCTAAACCATGCATGCTGTTGTGTCCTGGCAATACATGCCCTTTGCCTATGTATGAATGTGGGGTATGAGTGCACACTTGGCTGTAGTTGGACGGGCTGATAGGCAGCTTTAGTTCTGTCCATCTACCCCAGGGAAGTGAATCTCAAGAAAGTCCAGCATAGGATGTTCTACCTGCCAGATGATGGTGCAGTTTTACACGGCCATCATTGAGTCCATCCTCACCTCCTCCATCACTGTGTGGTTCGCTGGGGTCACTGCCAGGGACAGACAGAGACTCTGTGCTCTGCTGAGAAGGTGATTGGCTGCAGCCTTCCATCTCTACAGGACCTGTACGTCTCCAGGACTCGGGGGCGAGCAGGCCGTATAGCAGCTGACACTTCTCACCCTGGACATGGACTATTTGAGCCACTTCCCTCTGGCAGGAGGCTACGGTCCATTGGGACCAGAACCTCTCACCATAAGAACAGTTTCTTCCCCTCTGCCGTTTGTCTCATGAACACTTTATAATATCTGCACAACACTGGACACTTTATAACACCGGTCACTTTAATAAGTCATGTTTGCACTGTTGTTCTGATGCTGCTGTTGTATTTTATTTGATTTTTTAAACATATCTTTTTAACTTTGTGCATGCCCTTATTTGTATTTGTATTTATTCAGTGTGTTTTATGTTTTATGTTGCACTTTATCACCGAAGTAAGTTCCTAGTTTGTGAACTGTGTTCACAAACGATGGCAATAAAAGGATTCTGATTCTGATTCTGACATCATGAGCTTGAGAGTCTTGTTAGGTTTTGTATCTGTCATGTTATAATCCAACTTTAACTCCAGATAGTAATTTATTGTGCAGTTTCCCTCTCCACAGCTTGTTGTTGGCTCCATTGTTTGTCACTTGAGGAAAATGATGCCACGTGGTTACATTTGAATTGGAGAAAAATGGGTTGGTTAAGGCTAGAATGCCAGGTCAAGAGTGATGAAATTTTCCCTAAAATGATTTTTTTTTTTTTTTTTTTAAATAAACAGTTTATGGTTAAGGTTACATCTAGGAAAGTGATTAAGGTTAGTGTTTGGCTAAAAGTAAAAGCAGGATTATGTTAAAGTAAGGAAAATGTTTAAGGTTAGGGTTAGGAAAATGTTTTGGGGTTGTTAACATGTTAGCAGAAGTAACTTTAAAAAACTACGTCACCATAGCCATATCCCAACTTACACCATAAAATAAAACAAAAAAACAGTCACAAATATAACATTTTAGGCCTGTTTATACCAATCAATCAATCAAACTTTATTTCTATAGCACCTTCCAACAACCAAAGCTGCCCAAAGTGCTGTACAACATTAAAAACACGATTAAAACAATAAACATCATACAAATCAACAGAGCACATTATACCATTAAAATAAAGAAAGTGTCACAGGGCCACTAAGTGCTAAAAGACATTCTAAATAAGTTTTAAGTTTGGCTTTAAACAGAGGCAGGTCAGAGATGGAACATAACTCTATGGGCAACGTTCCAGAGTTCCAGAGTTTTGGACCGGCCACTGCAAAAGAACGAACGCCCCACTGTTTGCACCGGGACCGGGGGACCTCCAGCAGATGTTGCCCAGCAGATCGTAGAGCTCTGCTGGGTTGGTGAGGGGTCAAAATGTCACACAGATAAGAAGGAGCAAGACCATTCAGTGCATTAAAAACAAACATCACAATTTTTAAATTAATTCTGAGCTAGACAGGGAGCCAGTGCCATATAACAGACATTAACACGTGGCAACCAGAACTACGCGATTGCTTCCATCCCTCCAGGGTTGGCGAGTTACATCTCTTAAATCTCCTGAGAGACCGTAGTTACAAAAAGCAGAGCTAGAATGACACCTAAAAAAAATATTAAATAAAATGTTTTTAAAAGCAAGGTCAAAACACACCTTTCATGTGTACCACTCTGTTTGAAAAGAGCGAGTCTTTCGTCCCGTAGTCTGGACCAAACCCTTAAGCTCCGGCCTTGGTCTTCCTTTAATTATAATCTCCTTTGACCAAAAATCCAGTTTAGAAAACTGCTTGAGCTTTAATATGTAATCTTCCATTTAAAAAGTAGGGCCAGACAAAAAGAAAAAAGTGAATGGATTGCTAAACTTGACTTGCTAACTCTAAATTGTAGCTTGCTGTCACTTATTCTGCTGCCCCAGGAGTTCGAAGAGTGCCCCTACCAGGCCAGGTAACTACGTGCCTCATTCAGCGTCTTTTCACAGCCGCTTAAAGCAATAGTTCTCACTGCTGAGCGTACAGTACAGTCAGTCCATGGTGAAGCACGAACGGCTGGTGCCTCTCTGCACATTGAGGTGGCACTTCTGGTAAGCGTTCAGTGTCCATGTGCGCCAACAAGTCAACACTGCAACGATTCTCTGGGAGGCTTTAAAACAGCTTTGTTGTCCCTATAGAACTTATTTGCTGTCAAGCTCGGCAGCCCCATGCAAAATAATACAACCCGAATGATGATGGTGGCGCCCACAGCAATAAGGTGAATAAGGTCTCCACATGTGCATTACTCCTGACTTACATCCATGACGTTTGATTGCATGGCCATCCCTGGGAAGTGTTAGTGGCATTTCAGACTTGCATATAAGTCGACTTGTAATATTTATATAAAACCTGCAAATACTTATAAAAATATATGTTATTTTAGGTGGATTCAGGCAATAGTTATGCTCCATATTTGTGTGACAGAATGTTTTCAGTGTTTTTATATTTGCATTTCTGCCTCAAGATGATTGCATATTTAACACTCCCTGGTCACTGATGAAAACACATGCGCTCCCATATTTGCCAGTCCCCTGGTGTTACTCGTGCTGCCTCCTCACAGCTCTCAAAGTGTTGATTCCACCCGCTCCACTTGTACCAGGCTCACGCTGTGTATCGGTGTAAATGTGTGTGACATGACTGCAGCTCAGGGCCCACCTGCACTGACTGTATGAGCTCTAGGCCACAGTTTTTCAAACACTTCACACTTGGTCATCTCCAGACAGACAAACTTCTCACCTCCATCTTCACTTGTGCTGCACCGTGGCACATGTAACACCTCTCAGATTAGAGTCTGTTACTAGGAAGATACAATAGTTTTAGAATTAGTATCCAGGGGGATTAGAATGGGGTTAAGGTTTGTTTGGTGCATTGACTTAAAGGTCCTATGTTATATTCAACTGCCTTTTTAAAATGTTTACAAGACATGTTAACCATGTCTTGTGGAAGAAGTTCTATACATCATTTCAGTGCACAAATTGCCAAACCAGCATTGATTTTTGATTATTTCCAGTTGCTTCACTCCACAGTGAAAAATGTTAGGTGCAGTGGCCCAGTGTAATAAGGTCGAGGCCAGTTACTCACTTAAGTGGAGCTTTCAACCACTTGTTCCGTGAGAACTGCCAGTCGCTCTTGGCACTGAGCCAGTCATCGCCTGACAATGAAGATACTAATGAGGACATGCTGTTCTGATGTTTTATGTTTGAAGGACAACAAAAAGTGGATAAAAGTACATGGTCTCGAACAACTCAGTAGTACATCCCCCAGGGCAGAATGTCTTTAGAACAATCATCCATGAGCTGTGCATAAGGTGGTGCAGAAGGTGCATATCTGAGTTCAAAATGTTCACCTCCAGGCTGATTTATGGACAGCAGCTGAACTTAAAGTCTATCTTTATGAGCTTAAGTATTAGCCAACACTTACATTACTCTTCATTTAAGTTAAGAAGGGATATTTATAGAGACAGTTACAGTTTTTAAAGTGAAGAGTTTAAATAATAATAATACATCATATTTGCATAGTGCCTTTCCAGACGCCCAAAGCGCTTTACAGTCCATTATTCAATCATCCAGACACTCGGTGATGATAAGCTACTACTATAGACACAGATGCCCTTGGGTAGACCGATGTAAGCGAGGCTGCCAATCTGTGCCATCACCTCCTCTGACCACCACAAACCCTCACTGTTCATTTTAGGCAATGTAGGTGAAGTGCTTTGTCTAAGGACACAATAGCCACAGCTGCCTCACTGTGTCCTAGCGGTCTCCCATCCAAGTAATAACCAGGCCTGGTCTTGCTTAGCTTCCAAGATCTGACGAGATTGGGCATTGACAGCAGGTATGGCTATTGGACTATAACATATGGTTGGAAACTGCAAAACTGATCTAAAACAAATTAATAATAGGAAAATAACTGAAAGGTCCCACCTATTCGTAGTGGCATTTCATCGTAGACAGCTGCAGATTTATTTATCCACTTATTTTTATTGTTGAAAAATGTCTACGTGACATCTTTGAACCCTATGTATGACCCAAAGTTTGAATATTTCGAACAATCACAAGTAATTAGAGAAGTGGTTGGAGAAAGGGGATAGGGGGTAGGTGAAAACAGGAATTTTCTGAGTACAAGCTTCAAATGCAGGACAACACAAGATTACTCAAATACGCACAAATCAATCAAAATGCAACTTTGAGTAAACTAAAGCCGGGGAGACACAGTTATGACATATTTAAAAGGTTATACAAGTCAATTTTCCAAATATGTCCCCTTTAAATAAAGTGATTACTTCAAAGGTGCGCTATGTAACTTTAATAGTGGAGAACAGTTAGTGGAGTCTGACTGCCAGACATACTTCTACTCCACAATCATACATCATCACTATGGCTCTTAACTTTAATCTCATCCACTCTCATTAAACTAGTGAATGTAAATCCTGTTGCAGATGTGATGGATTAGAATGCTGGCCTGTGTAATAGTGACAGCTGTAAATACAAATGTGTGACTTGTGGCTGGTGCATTAGACTGGAGTGGCCCTAAAGCTAAAGAGCTGCTCCTCCACCTGGGCCTCCATCAGAGCCTCGGGAGCCAAACACGCACGGCATTTACAATAAAACATTCATCTGTTTCTCTGTAGATCTAAAAGCTGAGTAGTAACAGTAGTGCCTTATCCAAACTGTTTACCATGTTGAGAAGTTGTCTGATCTTGAAAGCAAAGCAAGGTTGGGTCTGGTAAGGAAAACGCTGGGAATACCAATTTGATGGTGGTCGGAGGTGTAGAGTGAGTGAATGAATAATACAGTGTCGTTTATCTGTTCATATCTTAGCTAACTATAGTGTCTTAGCAAAACCATACACCCATTATCCATATAGATTGTGGCATCACATTTGAGATATAGGCTCCTATATAATATTAATAATATTTTCAAGCACAAAAGGAATTAAATATTTAGACTATGAACTAGGCATGAAACATTATGAGGAGGCCCCAGGGAAGACCCAGGACTCTCTGGAGGATTCATGTCTGGCCTGGGATCGCTTTGGGGTCCCACAGGAGGAGCTGGAGGGAGTGTCTGGGGTGAGGGAAGTCTGGAAGTCCCTGCTTAGACTGCTGCTTCCATGACCCAGCCCGAGATAAGTGGGAGAAATGAATGGATGGACTATGAACTAAGGGTGGCCAATATCAACAAAATTTAAATCTCTGGTTCACTTAGTTTCCAATTTTCCTGAAGTTTCCTGAAGTAAATTTCTCAGTTGAGGTTGTAGTCTGGAAAGCATAAAACTAACCATAAAAGTGCAGATATATCACTTCATATGCTTGTTACTTCTTTATACAGCAAGTTTGTTTGATTTCATTTGATTTTTATTTTACAGATCTATAAAACATTTTTCAAAATATCTCCCACCGCTAACGTGAATTCATTGACAACTTGATTTTATGATTTACATTTTCTGAAGTGGTGCCAATTGTAACATTAGAGCCTTTGGCAGTTGGAGCAAGTGGAATCCATAGCACAAATACTTACATAACACATTTACTACTGCCTTTGTGTTACAGAATGGCCAAAACAACATTACATTCCATATTTATCAGGTGCACGTCGTCTAAACAGCAGGTTAGTTTGCCCACTTCAGAAAAATGGTCCGTCTGCTCCCAGATCCACTTTGCATTGGCTCCATTAAAATGTGAATGAATCAGCTGCCAGCCACCAAACACATTCATCTCACGCAAACTTAGCTCTTAGTGTAAGTACAGACGATTGTAAAGTAACAGTTAAGATTGAAACTTGCTCATAATATATTGACCTTTCTCAATTCAATTTATTTTTTTGTACAGCACAAAATCACAACAGCAGTCGCCTCTTAGGGCTGAACATGATAATTCATTTAAGTAACAGAAAGATAGAAAATCAACAATGAAAGAGACAGTGGTCAGTAACAGACAAGCACATTGATCAACAGAAAACAAGCAAATGGATAACTGTCCCAGAACATTCCATGTACTTAAATCCTCCTGCTCGACAAGGAAAAACTCCAAAAAACCCAGTAGGAAAAAGAGAAACCTCGAGGACAACCACAGTGAAGGAGAGATCTACTCCCATGGACAGACAGGCTGCATATATGTTCAGGCATCTGAAACAGTTGCACTCCCTAGAGGACATTGGGACAAGGAATAACAACTTTGTCACAGGTCCTGTTTGGTCTGAGATGACATAGATAGTGTATGTGCAAACTATATTCCTGAATTTTTTATATTCTAAGTGGTAATTAGTATTCTAGTTAACCATTCAAAACACTATTATTTGGTCAACTGGATTGTGATCTGTCTTTTCCACTAAACAGTTTGGTAACCACACTTATAAAATAAAAGCATTTCTACATTCACTGCATTAATTATCTTATTTCAGAGGTTTGATTGGACATACCACAGACAAACATACCAATTAATGAGTATGTTTGTCTGTGCTCTAAGTGCACTTTAGCTTTCAGCCCATCAACTGAAGCACATTCAAGGATTTTCAGTATTTTTGTTTAAATTTGATGTAGGCCTGGTCATTTTAAAACAGTTCAAAAGGTGATCAGATATTTAAAGCAACATTGGGTTTCTGAATGTGGCATCTCACCTGCAGATTTCCATGGAAAAAGGAAGTTAACACTATTCTTCTGGACATCCTTTAGGGAGATAGATACATTTTAGCCCATATTGTGAATTACTGTAGACCAAGGAACAACATTTCCATGGAAACAAGCAGGCGCTGGAGGAAGTGTCTGAGGTGAGGGAAGTCTGGGAGTCCTTGCTTAGACTGTTACTGCTGCAACCTGGTCCTGGATACTCAGAAGAAGATGAATGGCTTTAAATAAGGAATGAAATATTTTAAAGTGCATTCTGTGGTTGGTACATATTTTTAAGAGGGAGTTTCTCATCAAAAACATCCCTACGGAGGTTTTAGATGTCATCCATGCACGTTTAAGATAATCTGGCAATCTCTCCCAGGTACTATTTGAACCCTCCTTACTAACTGTATGATCCCACACTTCTGGTACAAGGCTCTGTACCCACTGTAACCAAGAAGCTCTCTACAGTGCTCCAGCCCATGCTCCCACAAGGCCATTTTTCATAAATATAAAGGAGCAAGATACAAAAATAAACAAGCTTGATGCAATGTGCAGTAGTTCATTAGCGGAGTGCACGCTAATTGTATTATGATGCCACTCTGAAGGGGGAGTGACTTAGTGTGGAGAGCAAAGGGAGCAGGGACATTTTTTTACGTTGTTTTAGGCAAATATAGCTTTTTCAAAACAATAAAAGGAAACATGGTGATTCATGTTATGTGTTAACAAATATTGTTTTCAAATTTTGTTTTGCTTCAGATAATGCTCATTCAACTCAGAATCTCACCAGCACCAAACTAAAACATTTCTGCTGATTTGAATTAAAAGAATTACAGTGTTTGAAACATGAACATGGGTTTGCAAAACTAGCAGAAGCAGAAGAATAGTGCATTAATGCATTTTCCTGGAGGTGTGAAGAAAAAAAAACAAAAAAAATGTCATCATCATCATTCTGTCTCACACCTCCTCTTCCTCATTATCAGGTTAGCTAAAGTAGAAGAAGAAACATGTCCCCAACTGATCTTGTAATTATGCATTTTTTTATTAATTATTATTATTTTTTTTCCCATCACATTCAAATAACCAGACATTTATGGTCTGAAAATCAGAAAGTGCGCAGTTGGCATGTTAGTCGTTGTTAGCAGCGATGTCATGGAAAAACTCTGAAAGTTGAGGAAAGCGCTTATAAACTCATCAAGGTGAATAATTAGGATTCTCAGAATGTGTTAGGACAGTGAAGAATACATTAGGTCTGCTGGAAACCATTTTAAATGAACTAGTTCTGTTATTCATGTTTTTTAAATTGCACCAGTTGAGAAATTTACTTCTCCTTGGGATGTCCCTGGCTGTGTCTTTGTCCACTTGTTCGCTGTAGCCTGTTGTGAGTGTGAATGCAGCCTTTATCCTGTGCAGTCATTTGTGTTTTTCTAAGTGTGTGTGTGTGTGTGGGGGGGGGGGTGTGTGTGTGTCCTGTGAGCTGGAGATAAGCACAGATCCACTGTCGGCCATCTTGTCCATTAATGACATAGAAACAGTTTGGACTCTGGGTGGTCATACAGCAGTCTGTATGTGAGAGTTAGCCTCAGCTGTGCTGTTGCTAGTGCAGGAAGTGCCTTTAAATACATGTGTGTGGGTCCACAGAGCTTTAGCACAAACCCATCTCCCATCTGTCTGTTCACTGATAACAAAATCAATACAGAGTTTACAGCTCGGGCCTGAGTCACAGAAGGAGAGGGACACTTCCACTTGGCTCACACTTCCATTTACTCAAGTCTGCAGACTTTAAATTAACTTTAGCTGCTTCAGAACTTGTCAAAGCTCTGAAATTTAGTATTCATATTGGGTTTCCATTCTTTTTTAGGGGACATCAGATGACTTACATCCATTACCTTAAAGAAGGCATACCACGCCAAATCGACTTTTAAGAGTTTTTAGCCATGTTATAATTATTTAACCTTCTGATTTATTCAGTCAAAGTTGTATTCATGCATACTTAAGTTAGCAAGACACAACTGTTTGGCCGTCATCCTCATACACGATGATACACATAGTATTCAGCAGTGTTCAGTAGCTATTTTGGTACAAATAAAAAATAAATAATCTGCTGCTGTAACTAGCCATAGGTCGGGACGTTAGCATGGTCCAGCAGTGTGGCACTTTGTTGTGATTATGTTTATGGTGCAGGTTAAAGTCAGTGCTGCAATTTCCAACCGTAATTCAACGGATTTGTTTTTTAAGTAAGCCTTTTGAGCCATTTGCGAACACTGCAATTTATATAAAATAAGGATCCATGTGTGTCAATTTACTACTTACCTAACCTAAACCATAACCTTAGCATATTTTTACTGACATCTTAACTTTAAACAATGTTGCTGATCTAGTAATAAATGATTTACTTAAAGTCCTATTAATTTGGTGTGTATTTCAGTCCCCACAGTGTAATAAATATCTGAACAAACAGGCGCAGATCCGAGGTGTAATAAGAGGATACTACTCTCCAGCCAGTGCTCAGCTAACACATGCTCCTGACACTGGAAGTCCCTTGACATTCAACTAATACAAACTAAACACACAGGCAAATGGAAACATCCTTCAATCCAAATAAGGTTAAGTGCAAACAACACAGTAGAAAACAATTGAATGAGTGTGGCGTAGTGACTGTTCAGTATTCAGGCCTGCTCCCCCTGCTCTAATGAGCTCCTGTCTCACACTAACACGACACCACCATCTGGCTGCTCCACTTTGTCTGAGGTTTAAAGACTCCACAACACACTCTGCAGCGTCAGCACTGATCAAAACATGTAATTCAACACAGCACAAATGAGCTCATTCACATCCACAAAATGTCAAGATTCAGAGCAGCTATTAAAAGGTGACATTTTGCAACTATTGAATTGCTGCCATGAAAACATCATAAAATGTTGCAAAATATAATGTGAAATATTTACTCTATAGTGGCATTCCTAAAGGACATATTTATATTGTTACTGACCTTTAAAATGCTCTTGAGTACCTTTGCTTTGGCATTTCATGTTTTAGAATTTCAAATAATGCTTGAATTTGGTTTTGGTGCTAGTACGCCATCTACAGACAACAGTGTGAATTACCAGGGGGGAAAAAACAGAAGCCATTAAGCAACATGTTCCAGCATGCTAATTATTAATATAATGACACTTTTGTAATGAACTTGGCTTTAGGGTCAGGAGACCTCTAAGGATTGTTATGTCAAAGATAAATATTTGACATAACAATCCTGGGTAATTAAAAAATGTGATGTCTGAGGCCCAGGGGAAAACAAGCTCATAAATGGGACTAATTAAACAAGTGAGAATAAAGCAAAAGACAACTTGAAGTATTCCAGTTTTTGAAAATGGAACAATGTTATAACTTTGTTTAAAGCTTCAAAGTCAATTTAGCAAAATGGGGGTACTTTATGACTTGCATTAAATAACCTACTGAAATGCGCATACATCCAAACATTGTAAATGCACTTGTAAAGAAAGTGTGTTAGAGACAAAGAGCCCGAAATGGAAGCCATTATAAATGACAACAAAACTCACTCTTGGACAAGTCACTGGTGAGAAGGGAACATCATTCGACACAGTTGATCACACTGTACTAAAGGAAAAAATGGTATGCTAGATTGTCAGTGCAAGTCACATTGTTTCTGATAAGACCAAGTGTGTACAGACTGAGGGCTATATTGACCTTATTCTGCATCACCCACTGTTGCCTCTAAATGCTATTAAATCACACATTCATTGTTTTAGCACTTCCAGTTAAGTGAGAATCCCATTCATTTCAGTAGACAATTTGAGAAAAGTTTCGCCACTAAAATATCATACAAAGTAGGTTCAAATGTATAAAATGTTCTGTATTCATGTGCACCAACTAGTCAACAATGCACTGATGGAAGCACCCACAATTTTCAGAACAGGGTGAATATAAAGTCTATTTAGAAACTTAAAGGGTTTACACCTCAAGGATCTGTCCTGGGTCCAATTTTGTTTTCTTTATTATGGTACTGTACTATTACATTTACTAAACCTATGGTGAATTTACCCCTTGTACCCCTTTGTGCTACAGCAAACATGGTCTTTCAGTGTGGCATGAATTGTGGTTAAAGTATTTAAAGTAGTTAAAGTGTGGGTAAAGTATAGCATTTCTTCAGTGTCAGTAAATAAACTCAACACAACAAACTCCTCCCGCTCCCCACTGTCCACACAGTTCGGTCCTTTAGAAAGAAAAAGCGAGTAAATTAGTCTGCCCACTGAACCATAACACAACACTATCATTAGTCTAAAGTTGCTTTTTCCTGCAGTGGTCTGCACTCTTTATGACAATGTTTTGCTCCTTATAAGCCACAGGGGAAGTCTTCTCTCAGTGGGACATGGCTTCTCATTAGGCAGAGGAACACACACCTTTTTCTACTGAACATGTAGTTTGTATGTGTAAGTCTATTGCAGCTACTGCTCAATAAGAAACACAGCAGTCGGTCTCTGAACCTTCAACACACACAAAGGATTGTCAGAAAACATTTACGCCTATATATACAACTTGTGCTGATGGTCAAATTATGTAAACTGTACAGCATTTATTCAGTTGACATTGTGTTAGCCTATTTTTTTCAGTGTTTTAGCAAAATATAAAAAAGTGACGTAGGTGGTTTGTGTTATTTTATGTCAGGACAAAGCCAATGACACATATATGCAGCAGGGAAAGTCCATTGAGGTTCATCTGATCATCTGTAAATTTATTTTAATACATTCTTTTTTTCAACCTTGGTCTGAAAAAAGAATCTGTTAAAATAGGGAATAGAAAATATTTCAATTTCAAAAATGTATTAGCTAGTGATAATTTAATTTGTACCATGGAACCAACCTGTATGATTGAGGGATTACACAGAGAATAATATCCAATAAAAGTGTGTAAATGGAATTTATATAATGGGATTTCTTTTGAAATGCTATTCAATTAAATTATTTATCAATATCATCCCCATGAAGACAAGCAGGTGGCAAATCACACCAGAAAAGTTACATAGTGCATATTTAAGCAGAATTAATCATATATAACATAGTCAATCTCTCTTTCTCTAAAACAGATTGAAATTCAATTTAACCAAACCCACTGAAAGTAATTAGTTTGAGCAGTTCACATCTCAATATAGATGAGATGACAATATTATAACACTTGACATTTGCAATAAATAGAACCCATAAAGGCAATAAATATACAATTTTACAATCAATTACTATAGCAAAAGAGACTTTTTGCCCATGTCTAATTCAGGTTTTCAAATGTTTGTTTGTTTTTGGGTTTTTTTAACTTGGCTTGTCTATTGAAACACTGTCTCTTCTCTCTATTCCCATGTGATACAGAGTAGACTGTAAGTGCTTTGCTCAAAGGCACCCCAGTAGCTTCTTGCTGTGAATACCACTGAGGCCTTTCTATGGTTTTGATGTCAACAGCTTTTGGAAAAACAACACTCAAATCTCAGTAGTACGAGTGAAAGCGGCGGGTCCCGTGTGGTTCTGTGCTGAAGCGATGAGCGCTGAGATGTCCCACTTATTCTGTCTTGTTATGTCAGTGAATGTGTTTGTGTGTGTTTTCTGTTTTCACATGTTACAAAAGGCACTGACCGCACAGCTGGATCCCATGTTGAAGTATACTTTTAGCAAGACTGTTCAATATTTTCTTGTACCCTTTTAGCAGTTTTTCATCAGGCTATTGCTCAAAAATAATTGCAAATATATATTTTTAAGATGTTATCACTGTTTGTCATAAGCTTTCCTTGACTCAAAGACAAAATACCACTATAATCCACAGATTTTCAGTTTCAGCTCTGGACAGCTTCTCAGATTTAAACATGGCTACTGTTATACTGTTTTATATGGTACTCCCAAAATCAGCATTGCCTTAAATCTTTGTTGTCAATCATTTGTATTTCTAGTGGAAAACATTGTCTTTGTACTTCCAGTTAAGTGAGAATCCCATTCATTTCAATAGACAATTTGAGAAACGTTTCGCCACTAAAATATACAAAGTAGGTTCAAATGTATAAAATGTTCTGTATTCATGTGCACCAACAAGTCAACAATGCACTGATGGTAGCGCCCACAATTTTCAGAACAGGATGAATATAAAGTCTATTTAGAAACTTAAAGGGTTTACCTCAAGGATATGTCCTGGGTCCAATTTTGTTTTCTTTATTATGGTACTGTACTATTACATTTACTAAACCTATGGTGAATTTACCCCTTGTACCCCTTTTTCTTTCAAAGCATACTGCATTCTGTCGTAATACTTTTTTAATGCTATACAAGGAGTAGCTATTATAAAGCAGGAGCAAAGACTTAATTCAGCCATCAGACACAACTGCTGTTGTGATTTTGGGCTTTACAAAAATAAATTGAATTGAGCTTGATTCATAATGAACAAATAATTAATTAAAATGATTCAGGCTTAGGAACTACTATGAATACCCTAACTCCTAACCCATTACTAAAATAGTTACTAAGCCTAAAGGATGACAGTAGCTCAGTTTGTAGAGCCTTTCTCCACTGATCTAAAGATTGGTGGTTCTAATCCTGCTCTCAACATAAACATCATTGGTTGAGCGGTCAGATGGTGTGATTCCTGCTCCCCCAGATGAATGCTGTTGTTGTGTCCTCAGGCAAGACACTTAACCCACCTTGTCCCTAGTGTCTGTGTATACAGGTGTATGAATGCGTGTAAATGGGTGAGTGGTTCTTTGACGCAAAGTGCTTTGAGAGCCTTGAAGGTGGAAAAATGCCATATAAAAAATGTGACAGTTTATCAAGGACAAATAACATGCAATGTTGACTTTCTGGAGCTTTAAGACATGTTATAAAACAGTTCCCTCAAAACCATAGCTGGAGATGTATTTCGCTTCATTTACACTCGGTAAAAAGTCCTTTGCCTCTGTGCGTCACATATAATTAGTGGTTTGAATTTTCCCGGGATTGTTGCATCACATGTAGAAGCCCTGCACAGTTTTAACTCCATAAGTAACTGCTAGACTTGTTCAAAGCATTTCTGTTGTCAGTTTGCGTTTATTAATAAAAGCATGCTTACATTAACATGTCTGGGTATGACAGTTAATTATCAGCTTGTTTTTGTTTTTTTTCTCATGGTCATTCATTCATTGCCAGTAGATGGCGAGCTGCTAAGGATTTTTTTTTTTTTTCATTCCTTGATTTGCTTGGTCATAGTGACTTCCTCTGGGCCTCTTTGATTTCCTCTGAGAATGTAAAGTTTCTTTTTTGTGTAGGTGTTAAGCAACACTTTGTAAGTCCATTTGGGAGCTTGGAGACAAAATTCTCCTTACCTCACGCAGCAGCCAGACCTAGCACCTGCCCCATTAATGCAAATAGAAAATATATTAGATTTGGATTCTTAAAAAGCTTTTCTTTGGGCTTGTGTTGAATGTAAATGTGGCTTTAATGGTTTGCTGTCTGCTTTAGCCCTACCCATGAGACAGCTCTGAGGTCTCTATAATGGCACTTATGGGTCACAATATTTTTCACATGAGAAATTCTCTTTACACAATTTGACTTCACTTTTGACAGTTGTGCTTTCAAATACAAACAGACCAAATGTAGGTATAGCGAATGCTCTTTAGACAATTGCCACTGATAGTCAAATACATGTTGGGAGCAAAAATGATATAATGCTTCCAGATGGGGACAAGAGCCGTTTTTTTCCTATTGATTACACTGTATTTTGCCACGAAATAGTCAAAAGATTATTTTTATTGGACCCAAGAACCTAACATATTACAACAAAAAATCAGCAATTTAACAGTAAAAAATATCCCCAGTCTGTATTAACTGATATTTGTGTATAGATGGGTTGAAATGAGTTTCCTCTGCAGGGTGGCTGAGCTCTCCCTCAGAGAGAGATTGAGAAGCTCAGTCACATGGAGGACCTTGGAGTAGAGCCGCTGTTCCTCCATGTTGAGAGGAGCCAGCTGAGGTGACTCAGGCATCTGTTCTGAATGCCTCTTGTATTCTTCCATGGGTAGGTGTTCCAGGCATGTGCCACTGGGAGAGGGTCCTGGGGAAGGACACACAATGTCTCTCAGCTGGTCTGAAATCCCCCGAAAGAGCTGGAGGAAGTGTGCGTGGAAAGGAAAGTCTGGGCATCTCTGCTCAGACTGCTGCCCCTGTGTCCCAGCCCAAGATAAAGCAGAGGAAAATGGATGGCCTATAGAATGTTATAATGTTGTTTCAGGCAAATGATTCCTTCCTGATTTGAAAGATTTTGTGAGGACCTTTCCCAGTGTCATTGCTCATTTTGGAACTGTACACAATTTGGCGGTTTTTCCAAGTGCACATGCCCAGATACTTTGGCGTAAGCGCTGGGGTTGCTATAATCACCAAACTTGGAACAAACCTCCTTTCTGAGATGAGATTCATTAGATCAAATTTACCCTTAGAAATGGTTAACAAACTTAAAACAAATGAATCAGAACTGAGTAGAAGTAAAACTCTGATGATCATGGCCAAAAACGGAAAGGAATCCTTATGCCTGAAACCCATGAATGCATAATTTGAAGATTTGCTTTGAACAAAATAGAGCAATCTACATTTTGTCATGAATGAAATTACAATTGCTACAAATTAACCAACTATAAATGTAGTTCCTATTTTCAGATAAAGTTACTCTGTTCAACTAATTACACAAATTTTAGCAGAATTCTCTTGCCTTTGTCGGATGTGTATGGACTCGACCATGTATCTTTCAGTAAGTCGTGATGGATGTTTGAATTAGCAGTAAAACATGGAGGAAACAGAGGCTTATTTCTTCTCTAATGAGCTGCTAAAGACAGAAGCATTGGCCTTATCGACCAGCCTTAAGGGAACAGCTCTCTGACAGCTCTAACTCGCACCAATCACACATCTGAGCCCCGGCTTGTGAGGAAATCCCATGAGCCTTTGCTGCCTGGGTAATGACCTCCAGGAAATGGAACCTGATCATGTGACCTCTGCCTCTGATAGTGATGGACCAGCATGTGGCCCATGTATCAATGCAGTTTGAGAGAAACAGAAGAACAGTCAGGTTTAGGAGACAAAAAAGGGACCCTGGTTATATCCCTGACTTAACCCCGCTCTCCACACTCCCAATACATTCATAATTCCAGCATGGGGGTGACTGAAGGCAAAAGTAAAGTGGAACATTAGCCACAGAAAATCATAAAATGTGAAAAATCATGGTGGCTTTGACGAAATGATAACCACTCAAATGCATGTAAGTTATATCAGAACTTTTAGGAGTTTTCTACCATGTTACAATGTTCCCTCATCAAAAACATCCCTGAAGAAGTTTTAGATTTAATCCATGCATGTGATCTCTCCTGGGCACTATTTGAACCCTCTTTATGGTTAGCATTATCATCCCATTCAAAAGTCAACCCACAAGCAGAAGTCATCCATAATCCCACACGGCACTTCTTCATAAATATACAAAAGTGTGATACAAAACTGTACATAGCAACTTCACAAACCTGATGTGATGTGACGTAGTTTCACTAGCACAGTGTACGGTGATTGTAATATGATAGCACTGTGAAGGGGAGGGGAGACTTAAAGTGAAACAATAAATGAAAGTGAAACACTAAAAAGCATTAAGACGTGGTTTTCGGCGATTATAGTATTTTCAAAACAATAAAAGGCTACACGGTGATCGAAATTTGTAATGTGTTAGCAATTAAAACCCCATAGAAGTGTAATACGCCCTTTTTAACAAATGCTTTTTAGGTTATTTACTTACTGAGTGATGATTATTGTGATATTATTTTATGTTTTACTGGCCAAATACTCTTTCATGAGTTTCAGACTTCTGTTACATGCAACATTTTGATGACCTTTTCCCATTCAAAAGATATGCAATATTGTTTTAAATTGTTAATTGCTATGACAATGGTCCTAATTGTTCAACCTTTTGAATCCCATAGACAGAAATGTTGACGGTAGTAGTGATCTTAGTTAGTGTTATGGCATTTCAAATTAAGTCCATATAACAGATGGAGGTGGATATTTTCCTAATTTTTACTTGGTTTGGTGGGATAGTGCCTGTGATGAGTATTTATAACAGGTTTATATCAGCTAAATTGCAGTTTGTGGAAAAAATTGTTGAGAAGAAAAGTACAAAAGTAGAGGTGAGTTCATAGACTGTATATATAAATGGATGTAGCTAACCTGCTAGCCGCCGTGTTCCAAATAAGAAGTGATCATAGGCGCGCTTCCGGCTCCATCAACTCTGGCTCCAATTTACTTTACATTGAGAGATTGTCACAACTCTCTGTGTAACTACTGCTGTCAGGCTTGTCATTTTGATCTTAAAATGTTCATATTAATCCGCTCTACATGATCCAGCTGTTTTTATTTCGCCATTTTGTCCGTAATTCAAGATATGGACACTCAATTAGTTCACTTCTTTATATAGTCTATGGGTGAGTTCTAAAAGATAATACCTCTACCTTTGTCATCAACACCAAAAAATCCATCCAAAATGTCACATTCACTTTAAGCCTCCATTTACCTCCATTTATAGAATAACATTTTAAAGGGTCTACTGTCTTTTGAATGACGTGGGCATGTTCCACGTATTGTATCTTGTAGAAGGTAAGTCTATACCTACAAATTACTATAACTACTAGATCTATAACCTCTGATTCTCTCATGACTACCACATAGCTCTTTAACCTCCTTTACACAGCCCAGGGGCATTCTGGGTAATTACAGCCTTCCACTCTGCCACAGGCTAATAAAACACTCCATGTGGATTATTGATTGAATTGATAATCACCCCTGTTAGTTCAGACATAATGGCTCGGTGTGAGTGAGTGAGGAGAAGGTGGTTACATATATCTTATACACACATTGGACACAAGCCTGATTTAAACAATATTACAATTTTAACTTTGGCAAGAGAAATAAATTTGCAGATTTTTCATATTTTAGAACAGCTCAAGTGTTGTACAAAGCGAGAAAAAAATACTCTTTTCATCTCTAAAAACTGTTATCAGAAAATACAGCCTTGTAGAAAATTACATTTCAAAATGAGGTTTGTAAGAAGGACAAAGAAGAGCTTTGGTGTCTCAATTAGTGATGTCAAGTTACGGAATAGTTTGCCCGATAACATCAAGCAAAGTAGTAACATTCAGCAGTTCAAAAACGAATACAAAAAAAAGACAAAAGAATATGTGATGTTCTGCCTATTTCACAAAGCTTCAGAAAGACACCATTTCAGAAATCTGTATTGAAATCTGAAATCTGTGTGAATTATGAACTTTTAATGCTGGCCCTATGTTTGCCTTATATATGATCTGTAAATGACGGTTTGTGCTGTGGGGATATATTTAAAGTGGGACTAAACACCTAAACTCCACCCACAACCACTTTTCAAATAAAGGGACGAAAAGTGCTACTCCTGGCTGCCAGATTCTGTTTGTGAATCGGCATGCCATTTCACTGACTTTGTACTCTACTCTTAGAGCCTCCTTTTGTTGACTTTGTTTTTTTTGTATTGTAATGCTAAGTTCTTAAATGCCCTTCATTTGCCTACATAAAAGCTACTTATTTTATTATTAAAAAAATATATATGTTACAAACCGTTTCCTAGGGAAAAAAAGGAAGGCAACACAAGATAGTATAATAAAGATGGGTCCCTTTAAACTGGAGCAGCCACAGGTGGAGGGCGACGATTGGCCAAGCCTTGATTGTCCCTCCAATCGCATGTAGAGCAGGGCTGTCAATCAACACCAGCTGTGGGACACACTGGAGGGGCCGAGAGAGAAGAAGAGAGAGAGAGAAAAGGGGAGAGGCACACGGTAGGAGGAGCTAGAGGCCAGGGGCCATAACACTTTCGAAAGCAAGTAATCAGAGTGGCAATTAGATTACGTTGAGAAGGAGTAATAAGTAGAGTACATAGAGTCTTTGTCCACTGGTCCGAAGGTTGGCGGTTCAAATCCCACTCTCGACATAAACATCATTGGTTGAGCGTTGATCGTGTTTAAAGGCTAATAACAATATGTGTAGATAACGTGTCCTTTCGTGTATTTTTCTACTATAATAATGTTGTTTTGCTCTAAAAATGAAAGCCACAACATCTTAATATTGAAGGAAAAAATAAATATATCTGTTGAATTTGTTGAGACGCTGTAGACTTTACCCCACCAGAGAGCACGTTGTTTTGCTTAAGCTGTATTACTTTTACATGCACTGAGTATTGATTATTTATACCCTGTCATCCCTCGCTCTTTCTCCCAGTAGACTTTTATGACAAACTTTTCCATAGACATTTTTTCTGCTCTTGAAAACCATTTTTTGAACCCCTCCTTAGTCTGATGAAAGCTGCCAGTTTCAAATCTACAGACCGAAACCACTGTTGAAGTTGAAGACGTGACCTATTTGCAAAATCCCCAAGTGGTTGTAGAGAATTCTTTACATTTTCTTTTATTTAGAGTTAGTGTTATATTAAAAAGGCCTTATCCCAATAGGTTATATCATATCTTCTCCAATGTCTCATCTCCCTCTTAGAAAAAAACCCAAACAGTTACTGCACTTTATATAGGCCTGGAGATGTACATAAAACATTACCATTGTTTTTGCTAAACTGAAAGAAACTTAAAGAAAGAGGGTAGTTAGGTCACCACCTTTTATTGTTTAGAAAATGTTATATTTCCAAACAGCAAAATCTAGTCGATATGAGCTGATAGTCCACATGGGCCTGTTAAACCTCATTATAAAGCTTAGATTCTCTAGAAGACAGTAATTTAATCCTTATTTGTGGAGTAGTTGCACCTGAATGCAGCCTCAGAGTTATATGCTGCTGTGGTGCTGTGCTGGTCTAAACATTTGAGACTGAGAGGCAGTACTGCATTTAAAATGCTCTGAACTAAGACACAAACTCTAAAATAAAAGTAACATTAGCGGAGATCACAGCAACAAAATAAGGCTAGTGTGAAGAAGAAAGATGACTGTCGCCAGTGGTGGAAGAAATATTCTGTTTTGTTTTGTAAAAGTACAGATACCAAAGCAAAATACACTCAAGTAAAAGTATCACCTATTTAAAAATGTACTTAAAACCTTTGTGAAATACTTTTACTTTTTACTCTTTGAAGTCTTAAAATTGAGGCTTCAAAAGCAGTGATTTTGATAAAGATTTGTGCTGAACATTTCAAAATCTTATAACGGCTTAATACCTTCAATAAAAAATGTGAAATTTGGCACAGTTATTCTTAAGGTTGTCCCCGTCAAAAAAGTCCAGGAGGCCAATTTTGTATTTTGCATGGCAATGCCTGGAAAAACCCATGTTTTTACATTTTCTGCATCAGCGCTTCCAATGTCTTGACTTGTACGGTGCCAAATGCAGCACAAAGCCGCAATAAAACAGAGGCAAGTGGCACGTCAGCGCCACCCACAGGGAGTGCTGGGTTGGCTGAGTGCGAAACACGGCCTGCAAGGGCCGTTCGATGCCATTTGCAGCTTTAATTGTTAATTACTTTTCAAATTATATTTGTTAATTATTTTTTCATGTAGGACATTGTCACATTGTCTCAAATTATTATTGTTTGTTCTGTAAAATATAAATAAAGTTGACTTTTGTTTTTTTACCCCTCAAACAAGCTCATTGTTAGATTATGTATCTGGGTTAATCATAAATAACACTGTTTAGTGCAACTTTCAAAAGCACTGAAAGTATTTAGACATTTAGTCTGCAGAGAACATCATATTAGCTAAATAAGATACAGAACTGGAGCCTTTACTCTTACAAATGACCAGTCAAATACCACATATTTAATACAACAATTCATCCTGAAGCCAGGACTCTTCAGTTATTCTTGCCTTGAATTCAGGATACACACTTCTTCAATACTTTACAAAGATGTGAAACACCCTGACTTCAGATGGGTGGATTAGCCAATCAGAGACACACATGGTCCAACAATAACAACAAATATGGCTGTTTACAAGGAAAGTGCATCAAAGAATGAAGCACTAAACTCTGATTTGAAATTGTGATTTATTGTGAAATATATTTTTTGTATGACTATGTCATTCTTATTGTTTTTAACACTTTAACACTACTATGACGCTACTTATTTTTTATTTTTCTATTTTGGGTCGGTGGCATCTGTAACGAAGAGAGTTTCACCTCGGGGATCAATAAAAGTGATTCTGATTCTGAACAGAACAGAAACCAACACTAACCTGTTTTTATTCGCTAACGTCATATCGTGAAAACACAAATCTGAAAACTTAAATTGATGCTCGGGACATTTTGGGCCCCTAAAGAGGCTTTTTATTATATTCGACGTGTTTTCATAGAGTATGAATGATACACTTACCGTTAGCATAGCTGCGCTTCTGTGTTTACATCTGCGGCCCGCTAGCATATGTGGCTAGAGTTAGCCCGTTAGCATGTGGCTAGCGCTAGCATTGCTTGTTCTCATGGCAAAACGGGCTGCTTTTTACTTTGACACATCTGATGTCTTATTATTTCTAGACGTACAGAGGCTTCAACACCAGAGGGAGACGCAGGTTTTAAATGTCAGGCTGCTGTGAATCTATAAACAGTTTGTTAAAGAGTGAATCCATGTCACTGTAGAGATTCTAGTGCACTTAAACACTGAGCCTTTGTCATTTAACTAATTATTCAGAGGCATGCGGCAAAAATGGAAAACCATCATGAAATATTTTATAGCTGATTACTTTAAAATTATTATATTATAGGTTATAGTTAAAAATGTTGGTGCAAAAAAAAAGTTTAAAAAGTAAACTGCAGCAGAACATCAATTTGTGACAGTGCTGGTTAGTTCACATATTTACAAAGTTATTCATAATTTATAATTGCAAAAACCAGTCTGTACTGAGTGTACCAGGTTTCAGCACAGCCACTAAACACTAATGTCTCTATCATTATTATTAAATGCAAGAAAACTGTCATGTTGTACTATATGTTTTATAATTAACATTTAGTCGTAGATTTACTCATTTTAGGTTAACTGGGGGAGGGGGGCTGGATACTTGACCAAACAAGCTAATCTTGCAGCTCTTGTTTTTACAGGCTTTAACTGGACGTGCTGGTGGTTTACTGTTTGTCTGTGAAAGATGTGGCATCTCTCAGGTAAAACCTCTACCGGTCTGTCTGTTTTATTGTGAAACTTTGAAATTTGTGCTGATTTACAAATGTCTTTTTGTATCTTAATACAGGCGAACCTGAACCTTTGAAAGACATGAGCCATTGTACAACATTGAGCATCTCTGGACTGAGGCACTTGAAGCATTTGAGGACTTCCTAGATCCGTTTGTCGCCTTGTCCACAGCCGACATGCAAGAACAAACTATCAGAGAACTTTTTGATTCAATTGTTTTCCAGAAGAGGTAGTCATATCACAAAGAATGTGTCGAGTTACTCTGGATTGGCTCATTGGTTGCTATGATACTGGCAGTTGGAATTCCAAATGTGGAACTCGGCTCCAAAATTGCCGCTATAACTGCTAGCCTCAATGAGCTTCATTTGACTGGAGCTGAACGCTATGGGTCACACTCACTTAGTCCACTTCTTTATACAGTCTAAGGTCGGACCCATATTTTTCAATTTCATTTTTGATGCGCCCCCTCCCCCCTTTGCCCTCTTCACTTAGGCACTCTCCCTTCAGAGTGCTATCACACCTTCACATATTCATATTCTGCTGCTCTGGTATTTGCTGCACAGTCCTCCGTCTCCCCGTGTGCCTCTCCTCTCTGCTCTTGTCTGTCTAAAGCTGACAGCTCTATCTGCTCCAGTCATTTGACCAATCAGATCATCTCTCTGTCTGCAAATACCTCCCCCTCTGCAGAGCATTCACACTGATTCACTGTCACTCAGAAAAGTTAATATGCTGCATCTAATCCATTTTTGAAAGTAGCTAAAATGGATGAAAATCTTGTACCTGTTGTGAATATGCAGAAAAGCTTCCAATTATGTGGTTGTTTTGAAGAAATTATAATAACAATATTCATGAATTCCCAATTAAAATAATCTGCACTTGCAGATAAGAGCCGTTGCATGCATGTTTCATTATTTGCATAATTACAGTATCATTAGTCACTTTTGCTCAAGGCAGTTGCTTCCTTATTGGGGACTTCATTTATTCTGCCACTGAGCTGATAATTGTTAAAACTCCTTTTATTTGATTAAATCTGCTTAAAATTTAAAATAATCATGCCCCCACTGGTCCTCAGGTTGCATAGAGACACTGGTTGAAAAACAGGTCGGTCATATGCAAATGTAGCTTTGTCCCTTGTTAAAGAAGACATATTGCACTTGTGTCTGCTGTACAGAATCAATGACACCCATGGATCATTATGTTTTGGACATTTTAAATTGCAATATTGATCAAAAATGACTTAATAAAAGAATCAAGTCCACTGACAATTGGAGCTGACATCACTGTAAACAGAATCACAACAAAAAGTTGTCAGGACCTCTGATAGATAGCTGCAGATCACACTAGCGAGGAATGTTTTCTTTTTTTTCCATTTGTGCAAAAATGGCTATGTGGCCATGCCGAATCCTACACATATCAGCGATTAAGAAAATAAAACTGTAGAACAAAGTAAATACAGAGCAGTGGGTGTGTATCGGTGGTAGTGAAAACAGGGGTTGACCAGAGCAATGACATCTTGAATACACTATAAAAAGTACTAAAACATGCATGAATCATGCTAAATATAACTTCCGGAGGGTAAATGAGAAGGGGAAAATTATGGTTAAAAGCTCTGAAAAGTATATTTTGCATAATGTTTTATCATCATGTTACTATAAAACAGTTATGGAATTACCTCTTCATCCAACCAGGAAGTAAAATCATACAATTCACAAAACAAAACAAAAATATTAATAATAAAAGATAAATAAGTATGTAATAGGCAGGATTTCTTTTTTTTTTATTAAATCTTAATTATTTTAAGTTGTTTTAGTAAAATTAATAGTCTAAACTGTCATATGCACTTCAAAGTCTGAATAGCTTTATAACCAAAATATATCTATTTGACCTTTTAGTTAAATAGACTAAATTAAAGCATGTTTTGTTATTTGGGATATTTTTTAATGAACAAAAAAAAAAAAAAACCTTCATCGACAAAACCACAGACTCCACAGGAAAGAGTCAGGCACTGCTAAGCTAACCTCTGCTACTTCCTGTTCCGAAATCACAAATGCAATCAGACCCAACGAGGACCCTCCAATCACTGCAGCGCGGCACATAGTATTTATCTGACGACCTTTAACCCCCTCAGCTCTACTCCACACTGTTTCCACCACTACGTTCATTTTGTGTGTCTGCTCTGCGTGGGGAAGCAATCACTCAGTAATGATTTGTTTACAGCCTCGCCAAGAAAAGATAAGATGTTGAGAGGTTAGTTTGTATGTTTCAATGCTGTCAAAGAGAAAACAACTCTGGCTATGTTTACGTACACAGTGAGAATCTGACTATGATCTGATAGAGTTATCAGATTATGGAAGTGATATGTTAAAAGTTGAATCTTGGGGCAAAGGGGCAAACTAATGTGGCAGACAAGAAATAAAAGAAAAAATGTTATAGATTTAAAGTTGTTTTAAAATTTGTTGCACTTTGTCTTCAAAATAAAACAGTACTTATACTTTTTTTTTCTCGAACAGATTAATGAATAACAGAAGTCAGTATCCATGTATCCAGTACAATTAATGCACATTTCACATATTTTTCTTATTTAACCTCGAAAAAGAATGGTAAGAAGAAAACGTATTAAATCCCACCCTGTCTTCCATTAAAACACAAATAAAATGCTTTGTTTAAGCTTCCTATTCAGTTGAACAAAATATAAAAATGCACTCTGTTAATAGCTATAACTGCATTTTTAAGTTGCAACAGAAAGAAAAACAGATCAACAATGGTGAGAACAAGAATAGAGCAATGGTAAGAAAACAATTAGTATAGAGTAGAACTAATAATGATACGGAGAAAGTGGACTATGACAATACATTTAAACTAGTCTTAAATTTATGAATACTTTGGCAATACTTTCCAGAGCATTCCACAATTTCACCCAACGAACAGTCCCACAAAAAACTTTTATGAGTGGCTCGAACATTACTTAGTATAAAATGTCCATAACCTCTCAGATTATAAATTCTCCCTTTAAAATCAAAACACTGCACAATATGGGTACATGGTAATCATTTATCAAAGGCTTTGAATAATGTAATCACAGTCTAATATGGTTAAGAAATGTTAAAAGATCTTGGGTTTGTTCTAAAAAAAAACAACCTTGTGAATGATCGGCACTGCTCGTTTTTGCAATAAGGATAAAGTGAATCTGACTGCTCTACCAATGATGTTTATGTCAAGAGTGGGATTCGAACCATCAATCTTCGCATCAATGGAATAACACTACCAACTGAGCTACTGTCTCCCCATATTTAAACAGATTACATGAAATAAGTGAAAACCAATAAGGAATAGAAAGTACTTGTTTCGTGTACGCATTGGGATCAAGATACTGTTTTACTTTATTTACAATTGAGAGGCTCTTGTCTATTTTAGTTTTTATATGCCGTCGTGAGCTTTCCGTGATAATTTGCGGTCCATAATTACTCCTAGGAATTTATTCTCAATTTGTACAAGCTCAGTAATTATTTGCAATTCTGTGTTGGCTTTATAATTACCACAGGTCATTACTTTTGTTTTGTTTACATTTATTGCCAAATTATACATCCATTGTTTTATTTTATTTAGTTCTACATTCACAGTGTCTACAAGCTCATTATAATCTAAACTACTAGAAAAATGTTTAATTATTGGCCTATTTATCTGATTTGATCTAACTGTACCCACTGCAGAATCAATTCAGTGTGTATTAAGAACACAATGTATGAGTTTCATAGATTCTAGCAAAAAAAAAAAAGAAAAAAAGATGACATCTGAAGAACAGTAAGAGGGCAACAAGACCTCCAATTATATTTGACGCACTACTGCCAGAACAAACTGTACTGTAAATAGACGTATACGACATTGAGTTATTGCCATATAGATAAACTATATTAAAAGGTGTACTGTGTCACTTTTTCTCCTGTCTCCACAAAGATGTCATTGATTTGCCCAGATTAGAAAGTTCTGCTATTTTGGGCATGATTCACCCATTTTTTCTTAAATTTAGCCTTATGTTCAAACCATAGACTGTACATATAAATGGACATAGTTAACCCGCTACCTGCCACGTTCCAAATAGGAATTGATCTGGCTCTAATTCACTTTACATTGAAAAACTGTCACTCCTCTCTCTTAACTGCTGCGGTGAGCCTCGTCATTTTGGTCTTAAAGTGTTTGTGATAACCCACGCTACATGATCCTGGGGTTTTTATTTCGCTATTGTGTCCCTAAATCAAGATATGAACATTAATAACAGGCGCCTTCTTTCCCGCTAGCGTCAGCAACAGGTTTGATTGACAGCTTGCTAAGCGCCAGCACCGATGGTTTAGCACGGAGCTGGGGCAGAGTAAGCTGTCAATCAAACCTGGGAAGTGACGTTACCTTCTACAGCATCATTCTGAACTGGTCCTTTGGTTGATATGATCAGAATTCCAAATCTAGAACTCAGCTCCGAATTCCCCCGTATAACCGCTAACCTCGACGAGCTTCATTTGACTGGAGCTGAATGCTGTGGGTGACGTCACACTCACTTAGTCCACTTCTTTATACAGTCTATGGTTCAAACAAAGACATCTTTTCCCACCGACACCTCCAATTGGTCAGCCTTTGTAAGGCTCTGGATAAACTCTGTGCTTTCAGAAGAAGCCAGCAAGGCAAGTTTATTTGTATAGCACAATTCGTACACAAGACAATTCAAAGTGCTTGAAAGAATAAGAAAGACATTAAAATCACAATACAACATATCAAACATAAATAATCACAAATATTCATCATAAAATTAACATTAAAGAAAGTGTGATCTAGTTTCAAGAATTGATTTTTTTTTTCTGCATATCACCCATCCCTAGGGTCAAACATATCTAGTATGGGGCCTAGAACCTGATGACACCATCAGGCCAAGTTGCAAGTCAGATCTGTGGAGAAGTGACCCCACCCAGTATAAGTACACAATTTTAACAATGCATTTTTGAGCAATAAAAACACCTGAAATTGAATAAATCCCAGACAGATGAATGAAATGTTATATTCCAGATAATGCAATTATTTATGCAATTAATTAAAATCTGCCACCAAGTAGGTTGCAGATTTTACACCTGAAAAGTTGCATGATGCATCTTTAAAGTCAGTTAATTATAATTCAGAACTGCACTTATTCAACTCAGTTACTATGTCTTAATGCAAATAAATTGCAACCTTTTCTTCCAAGAGTCTTATTGGTTAAAAAAAAAAAAAAAAAAAAAAAAAAAAAAAAACATCTTGGAGGTGGTGTGAGACTAAAATTTGATCATCAATGCTGGCCTACGCACATCCACGGCCACTTTGATGCTAACCCTCCCATTAAACGTTTAATCCCGATGCTTGACACTTTTCAATACCATGATAATCTCTATTTTGAGTCAGTGATATGATCAATAAGCCATGGAGGAACTAAAAATGTGCAAATTAAACTGTTTTCTCATCTATGTTACAATGTTGTTTCCTCTTCATAAAACATAGCTAGAGTTGTGTTTTGTTCCATTCACATACATTAAACACACACACCCTGCATATTTAGTGTGAGTTCTTCTCGCAAAACACTCCACCTTGTGATGTCATGTGGCCATACAGGAAGTGCTCCACTGTGTTTTTAAACTCTATACACCTTCACTAGAAGCATGTGGATGGTTTTAGCCCTGGAATTGTCAGTCTCTACTGAATAAAATGTTAAAAGGTAGCTGTTAACTCAGGGCCGGCCCTAGCCTTTAGGGGCCCTAAACTGAGTTTGCCCTCAGGAGCCCTCGTCACTTCAGTGCCACATATTCATATTTGACAACATTAAGACATCAACACAACCACTTATAAAAAGACTGCAAATTCTAGAGGCTCACAACAGCAATAACCACAAGTGTAACAGTATAAAACATGTAAGGAAGGGGAGTCTGACAAAAACATGTAAAAAAAATAAAAATAAAAAAAAAATTCTTGGTTTCTGGTGCATTTTAATGTGTTCCAGTTGACTAAAGTGAGTTTACATTTATCAGTTCTTTATATCATAAAATGCAGAATTGGATAGAGCAGCCAAATGATGTAATTAAGTAAGAGTACACTTACTTCAAAATCATATCACTCAAGAAGTACAAAGTAGTGCTCCAAGTTAAGAGTTGCATCAGAGAAACAGTCTGGACATAACATCAGATTTATAATGGAAGGACTGAACATTAAATAAGAGATTTTAGGATCACATTATTTGTATATTTATTGTCAGTCTTTGGATGCTGTGATTTCACATAAATGCACATATTGATGAGTAAGATGGACGGATACCGATACCAGTATCAGCCTCCAGTACTCGCACTCGTCAATGAGCTGTCGATACCAAGAGCCGATACCACTGTATCTGTGCTGGCTCTTGTTTGATGTTCACAGCTCATCTCTGACCTGAGCAGTGAGCTCTGAGCAGACACTGAGCAGAGGCCAAAAAGATGCACATTAACTGTTCTGCACATTAAGCACAGCTGTGATCAAATGTGACTGTCACATCAAATATACAAATGTTTAGGACTCTAAAGGTTTTTATAGTTCACAGAGGACACCAGCGCTGAGCTTGTGTTTACAATAGTAGCATGCTAATGTTGCTAAGTGGCCCTGGTGATTATTTGCTTGTGCTGCATTGAAACTCATTATAATTAACAAACAATTTAGTGACTGAATAGAGCGAGTTCAGAGATTTTAAAAGATGTACAGCATGAACATATTGGACAAAGTGTGGCCCTGGTAAAAGTAACACAACAGTCACGCGTTAGCATGTTAGCAGTTAGCATGTTAGCGCGTTATCATGTTAGCAGTCAGCGCAGAGCGCATCTGCACAAAGAAATAAATAAATTACCACAAAAGGACAAACCACAACCGCAAACAGCCAGTGTAATAAACGGACTCACCTGCTGTCTTCTGTCCCTCTGAGGCGTGTCCTGTCTGCACTGTTTTATCTGCAGGTCCAATGGTGTAAAGTGGAGACATATTTCTAGTCTTCTCTGAAAAGTCCGTCTTTCTCCAAAATGATCTTCCTCTGGGCTTTTTATACATTGTTCCGAATTTTACATAAACTGAACTTCACTAACTTTTGGTCTTTTAGTTTGTAAAACAAATGTCCCTCTGCTGTCCCTGCGCTCCCAGAGTGCACCTGGAGGGGAGGGGTCGGTGTAAACATGTAGCTGTCCACACCACTGCCCAATTCAAAACATGGATCAGCACATATCTAGTTACTGGAAATAAAACATATGTAATTGTTTAAGAGGGACATGTAGACTAGTATAAACACCTGAGTGACATTTAGTTTTCAAAAATTTACAAGAAATATGTGCAAATTGTGCTAAAGTGCTAAAATTGTGTCGATCGTATGGTACCTCACTCTATCCCAGGTTGTGAGATCACTTTGTATTTCATTTATTTTCATTGTCAGTAAAATTATTTTCCATAAAAAACATAACATAAGCATTATTACTAATTACTTTTTTTTTTTTTAATATGGGGTATTCCATTACAACATCATTGAATCAAGATTGTGAAGTTGTAGTGTATTGTTTTGAATCCTGCTTTTGTATATCTATGGAAAATTGCTGTGCGGGAACATTGGTGACATAGAATTGTAGTCTGAGCACTAGACAGAATTGTACTGCTAACCGTAAGGAGGGTTAGAATACTGCCCGGAAGAGATTGCTAGATGACTCAAACATGCATGGATGACATATAAAACACTTCAGACATATTTTTGATGAGGGAACTCCAAAAAAGTTGATTTTGCATAATAATTTCCCTTTAAAAACATCAAGCAAACAAAAAAACTCAAAAATAAATGCAGTTTATTAATGTTTTTTCTCAACAAAACACAGGCATATGGATTAACTATTCTTACGCATAATTAATTCATGTCTAAGTAAGTGTGTGAGGTAATTATTTTAGAAATGTTAGCTAACCTCTGCTGTATAGCCTTTGGTATGTGTTCTGAGCACGTCTACAGTGTCCTCTGCACCTGTCCTCCAGCCTGCTGTTAATGTGATTCTGCTGTTTTGTTGTTCTACTCCCCTGAGGTTAGTGTTGAACCAGGTCACACTCTCACCCAGGGCCCAGCACGAGTACTCTGACACCAGGGGCCCGAACAAAGACTCCAGGGGTCTCTACGGGTTTATAGAGTTGGACAGAACTGGTTTGATTTTGCAATATATGTAACCCTAGTGACCACAGACCTGGATGGAATTAGCCAAAGGCGTTTACCTATTTACATATGATCCAAAGAGGCCAGAGATAACACACACACACAGGGACAGAGAGAACGCTACAAAGAAAAGTCCCATATATCGGGAATTGAACTGGGGATCTTGTTGCTGTAGGGTTGAGTCTAGTAGGTCTACTCTTTTACTTTTTATATTTAAAGATATAACCCTCTCTCATTAAAAACATATCTAGAGTTGTATTTTCCTTCATTCACGCTTGTTCAGTGATTCTTATTTAGTAAGCTCCGCTCCCTCTAAGCACTCAAAATACACGTAACTTAGAATTTTCCTGAATTGTTGCATCAGAGGTAAAAGTCTAAAGGTTTCTTCCCCTGTTTGTCATACAGCTGAATTCATTACGACTGCATCAAGTACTCAAGAGCATGTTTAAAGGCCAGTAACAATAGAAATAATGTGTTACAGTCTGTTATGGTCCTGTCCTGTTTTTCCAGTTTTGCCCCTCATCCTGTGTCATTCGTCTCCTCCTTTCTGGGCGTGGCTACTTTGGCTAATTTGCTCACCTGGCTTCCATCTACACTCTTCCTTGTTATAAGACGAGCAGCTCCACAGTCATTCCTTGCCAGTTAGTTTAATCTACACTATTAATTAGACATTTTTCACTGTACTTTTTTTTTTTGTGTTTTGTTTTTTTGTTTGTTTGTTTGTTTGTTTTCCTGTATTCAGATCCTGCTCTTCACTTCTGTGTTCTGCATTTAGGTCCTGCATCAAACTGTGACATGATGTCCTTTAAAAGTCCTTTAAAAATCAATTTTCCTATTTGATTAAACATAAAAAATGGCATTTAATTACATGAACATAAACAATATAGACTTTCAGTAATTGCCAATGAACATAAAAAAAAAAAAAAATCAAAGTTCCTCCTTGATAAGTGTCAATACTGCTTCAAACCACATGCTTTTACTGATAGAGAAATGGCTGGTGATGTCTCAGTTAAATTACCCAAGTTGATTGTTTTGGAAAAATAATACATCTTGATGACAATAATAATCCATTTACAAGTTTTGGCAAGTCTCTCCATAGGTCCTCCCTGAGTCTCTACCCCCCAGATCATCTAAGCTAAAGTATTTTTACCAGAATGACAAAGCTACATAAATATCAGAAAAAAGCAGAGTGACTTTTGTTTCACACCCATGAGTTAATCAGCTTTTACACTTAGACAGGTAAAACAACATAACGTTTCCTGTTGTGGTCTGACCGACTGACACAGATCGAATGTATTTACACAAAAACATATGATAAAAATATTTTCTTCTCAACATAAGTACACATACATTTCCATCACAATGATCAATGCCAATTTCAAATTAAACTACTATTTTTAAGATCCGCTATTAAGGTGAAAATGCCCTTTGCAACGTGGTGATGATCCCAGAGCTCTGCATGTAGGTGTCTTCAACAATTAGCAGCTTTTAATTAACTGGCAGTGGTCCAGAACATTCTCACTGAACCAAACAGCACTGATAAGGTTAAGTCTATTACAGGTGACTATAGGACTATACTGCGGGGGGGAGGGACCAGGATGATTGACAGCTGGTCTGACCAGTGCACTGGGCCATATCAGCGTTGACACAGCCCAGTACACAGGCATCTGCTGTCAGCTCTGAGATATGAATACACCTCCACACTGTTTATTGAGAGCTCCAGGGTTGAGCAGGAGACTGTTATGTGACTGGACTGTAATGATTATAGAAGCATCCTCTTAAATATAGATATATGGGTTGTCTGATATATTAGGTTGATATTTGCACTTCTTTCATTTTAAACAATGTAAGTAGTTGGCGCCTCACCTTTTAACACATTCCTTCCATCTAAATTATCACTGCAATGAGTTTATAAGTGCGTTAACTTTCAAAGGGCGGTGTGTTGGCCATTGGCACTGCTAACAAAAACTAGCAATCTAACCATGCACCAGTGTTACGTCCTGATTTGCGGAGAGTAAAAATCGCTTTATAATTAGAGGTAGCACACAACAGTCTCATTTTGAAGAGCTGCTTTCTGGGGCAAAGTAAATGTTACTAGTGATGGGACTTTCGGCTCTTTTATGGGATCTGAATCTTTTGGATCTGTTCCTTTCAAAGAGCTGTTCAAAAGACTAGCTCTTTTACTATTTATTTATATGACACAAGCCAATGTGAGAACTCATTTTTATCTACAAACTAATCACAGAGAGAAACGACCAAGGCTCAGATGTGTTTAAAATGGTTGAAACTGAGAGTAGGAGTGTGTTTACGCTTTGAAATGATGAATAATCGAAATAAAACATTGCATTAAACCAATAATTTTTTTTTTTAAGTAACTGTTATTATGATGCGAAATTAGATTTTTGTGCACAAATCTCTCAGTTGTGTCGCCTGCTCTGCTTCTGTGCTGATTCTTGTAGGTTCAACGTTAATCAGGATAGAAATACATAGAAATTAGAAAGAAAAAGATTCAGCTCTTTTGAAAACTGAGATCTGATTCCACATTAAGAAACCGTTCAAAAGAGCCAACTCGTCAAATCACTAAACGTTACTTGGTCAGGTATAGTACATCTCAGTATTAGTGATGTACAGTAGGCAAGTGTGTAGATACTTAAGCAGTAAACTAAAAGAGCTGACCCTTCCATAAGACAAATAAATAAATATATACTAGGACAATATAAAAGGTATGCTTTGCAGATATTTTCTATGTAGGATTACTCCCAAAATGGCATCATATCAGCAGCTGTTTTAACATATATTGCCCATTTCAAGATCCATTCTGACCCGAGTTCAATTCAAAGTCCATCTACTGCAGAGTCACAGGAAACAACTTTAAAATAACAGTTTAAGGTGGAACACTCAAGCAAAAAAACAAAACAAAAAAAAGTTTATACAGCAGCTATAATCAGGTATAAACGCAAACAAGGCTCTGTAGCGCACAGCTTTGATTGGGAAGGAGGAGTCCAGCAGAGAAGGAGGAGTTGGGTCTTTTTGTACCTGCAGTTAAACTCAGAAATGCATTGAGTAAAATCCACAACCCAGCTGTCTCAAAATGGTGAGGAAAGATACGGATAAATCACTACCTTTGACCATATGTTTCAGCAAGATAACCTTTGACCTTCAACCTTTGTACCTGCTTGCCTGGCTAGTCAAAATGAGTTCCTTCCATACTAAACAAAAAACATGGAGTCTGCGGGGCTCTGGTCTTATCTCCCCGAGTTCAGACAGACGGAGAAACACATCTGTATCAAAACAATCGTGGCGGTTTGCATGTAGGAGAGGCATTCAACTGCACTAGGCAATAAACCGTACTCACTTAACCATAGTGAGTCATATTGGTTATGAATATAATATTATAATGTGTCTACTATTGAAACTGAAGCTTTTTAAGGCAATTATGGATTACAAAAGAATTAATGGATGAAGGTAAGCAACATCTTACACATTCCCAAATCATATTTCAGCTGCAGAGGGGTTGAGATGTTGATACACCATTACAACAGCTATAAATAATAATAATAATCATTTGACCTTTAACCCTTGTGAAATATGTGTATCTGAAGATGCATTTATCGTGATAACTTTGGCTGTTGTTGTTTAAAGGTTTTTAGATGTGTATAAGTTGCATGCTGATTAAACTCAGTGAAGTTTTGTGTAACCTGAGCGTGTTTTGGAATCTACTGACTTCCATTATAAACTCATTTATTGGCTCCTACTCTAAGAATCAAAATGAAAATCATTTTGGTGCAAGTTTTTATTTTTTTGGAGCAAACCCAATGAATTTTAGTTAAAAAAAAATTTAAAAAAATCTAAACCCTAATTCTAAACCCATCCATCCATCCATCCATCCATTTTCTTCCGCTTATCCGGTGCCGGGTCACGGGGGCAGCAGTCTAAGCAGGGACTCCCAGACTTCCCTCACCCCGGACACGTCCTCCAGCTCCTCCGGTGGGACCCCAAGGCGTTCCCAGGCCAGCCGAGAGACATAGTCCCTCCAGCGTGTCCTGGGTCTTCCCCGGGGCCTCCTCCCGGTGGGACATGCCCAGAACACCTCCCTAGGGAGGCGTCCAGGAGGCATCCTGAGCAGATGCCCGAGCCACCTCAGCTGGTTCCTCTCAATGTGTAGGAGCAGCGGCTCTACTCCGAGCTCCTCCCGTGTGACCGAGCTCCTCACCCTATCCCTAAGGGTGCGCCCGGCCACTCTGCGGAGGAAGCCCATTTCAGCCGCTTGTATCCGCGATCTTGTCCTTTCGGTCATTACCCAAAGCTCATGACCATAGGTGAGGGTAGGAACGTAGATTGACCGGTAAATCGAGAGCTTCGCCTTCCGGCTCAGCTCCTTCTTTACCACAACGGACCGATACAGCGACCGCATCACTGCAGACGCTGCACCGATCCGCCTGTCAATCTCACGCTCCATCCTTCCCTCACTTGTGAACAAGACCCCGAGATACTTGAACTCCTCCACTTGGGGCAGAGACTCACCACCCACCCGGAGAGAGCAAACCACCTTTTTCCGGTCGAGAACCATGGCCTCGGATTTGGAGGAGCTGATTCTCATCCCAGCCGCTTCACACTCGGCTGCAAACCGCCCCAGTGCCTGCTGCAGGTCCTGGCTTGAAGAAGCCATCAGGACAACATCATCTGCAAACAGCAGAGATGAAATCCTGTGGTTCCCAAACCAGGTCCCCTCCGGCCCCTGGCTGCGCCTAGAAATTCTGTCCATAAATATAATGAACAGAACCGGTGACAAAGGGCAGCCCTGGCGGAGTCCAACATGCACTGGGAACAGGTCTGACTTACTGCCGGCAATGCGAACACAGCTCCTGCTCCGGTCATACAGGGACCGGACAGCCCTTAGCAAAGAGCCCCGGACCCCATACTCCCAGAGCACCCCCCAAAGGACACCACGAGGGACACGGTCGAATGCCTTCTCCAGATCCACAAAACACATGTGGACTGGTTGGGCATACTCCCATGAGCCCTCGAGGACCCGATGGAGAGTATAGAGCTGGTCCAGTGTTCCACGACCAGGACGAAAACCACACTGCTCCTCCTGAATCCGAGGTTCGACTATCGGTCGGATTCTCCTCTCCAGTACCCTGGAATAGACCTTACCGGGAAGGCTGAGGAGTGTGATTCCCCTGTAATTGGAACACACCCTCCGGTCCCCCTTCTTATACAGAGGGACCACCACCCCGGTCTGCCATTCCACAGGTACTGTCCCCGACCGCCACGCGATGTTGCAGAGACGTGTCAGCCAAGACAGTCCCACAACATCCAGAGACTTGAGGTACTCAGGACGGATCTCATCCACCCCCGGAGCCTTGCCACCGAGGAGCTTGCCAACCACCTCAGTGACTTCAGCCAGGGTGATGGACGAGTCCGCCTCTGGGTCCCCAGTTTCTGCTTCCTCCTCGGAAGACGTGACAGTGGGATTGAGGAGATCCTCAAAGTATTCCTTCCACCGCCCGACAACATCCCCAGTCGAGGTCAGCAGCTCTCCAGCCGCACTGTAAACAGTGTTGGTGAAGCACTGCTTTCCCCTCCTGAGGCGTCGGACGGTTTGCCAGAATCTCTTTGAGGCCGTCCGATAGTCCTCCTCCATGGCCTCCCCGAACTCCTCCCAACCCCGAGTTTTTGCCTCTGTGACCGCCCGAGCCGCGGCACGCTTGGCCTGCCGGTACTCATCAGCTGCCTCAGGAGTCCCACGAGCCAACAAGGCTCGATAGGACTCCTTCTTCAGCTTGACGGCATCCCTTACTTCCGGTGTCCACCACCGGGTTCGGGGATTGCCGCCGCGACAAGCACCACAGACCTTACGACCACAGCTACGAGCAGCCGCATCAACAATAGAGGTGGAGAACATGGCCCACTCGGAGTCCATGTCTCCAACCTCCCCCGGGATCAGGGAGAAGCTCTCCCGGAGGTGGGAGTTGAAGACCCCCCTGACGGAGGGCTCCGCCAGACGTTCCCAGCAGACCCTCACAATACGCTTGGGCCTGCCAGGTCTGTCCGGCTTCCTCCTCCGCCAGCGAATCCAACTCACCACCAGGTGGTGATCAGTTGACAGCTCAGCCCCTCTCTTCACCCGAGTGTCCAAGACACGCGGTCGGAGGTCAGATGACACGACAACAAAGTCGATCATCGACCTCCGACCTAGAGTGTCCTGGTGCCACGTGCACCGATGGACACCCTTGTGCTCGAACATGGTGTTTGTTATGGACAAGCTGTGGCTAGCACAGAAGTCCAATAACAAAACACCGCTCGGGTTCAGATCGGGGAGGCCGTTCCTCCCAATCACGCCCCTCCAAGTGTCACTGTCGTTACCCACATGGGCGTTGAAGTCCCCCAGGAGAACAACGGAGTCCCCGGTTGGTGCACTGTCTAGTACCCCTCCCAGGGACTCCAAGAAGGCCGGGTACTCTGCACTGCTGTTTGGCCCGTAGGCCGACACAACAGTGAGAGACCTGTCCCCGACCCGAAGGCGCAGGGACGCGACCCTCTCGTTCACCGGAGTGAACCCCAACACGCAGCGGCTGAGCTGTGGGGCAATGAGCAAGCCCACACCAGCTCGCCGCCGCTCCCCACGGGCAACGCCAGAGAAATGGAGAGTCCAACCCCTCTCAAGAAGATGGGTTCCAGAGCCCAAGCTGTGCGTGGCGGTGAGGCCGACTATATCTAGCCGGTAACGCTCAACCTCCCGCACAAGCTCAGGCTCCTTCCCCCCCAGCGAGGTGACATTCCATGTCCCCAGAGCTAGTCTCCATGTCCGGAGATCCGGTCGTCGAGGTCCCCGCCTTCGACTGCTACCCGGATCTCTCCGCACCCGCCCCTCATGGCTCCTCCCGCAGGTGGTGGGTCCACGGGAGGACGGCCCCACGTCGTTTCTTCGGGCTGGGCCCGACCGGGCCCCGTGGGGAAAGGCCCGGCCACCAGGCGCTCGCTGCCGAGCACCCACCCCAGGCCTGGCTCCAGGGTGGGGCCCCGGTAACGCCAGTCCGGGCGACGTAAACGGCCTCGTTGGATTTCTCTTCATGATGGGCTTCTGAACCGCTCTTAGTCAGACCCGTCTCCCAGGACCTGTTTGCCATGGGTGACCCTACCAGGGGCATGAAGCCCCTGACAACATAGCTCCCAGGATCATTCGGGTGCTCAAACCCCTCCACCACGTTAAGGTGGCGGTTCGGGGAGGGGTAATTCTAAACCACATGTGTCAAATTCAAGGCCTGCGGGCCAAATGTGGCCCTCCACATCATTTTATGTGGCCCTCATGTCATTTTACCTGGAGATATGCAGTTACATAGCCATCTTTTTACATCTAGGCAAATGCATATGCAATATTTGTAACTTGAATAAGTAATAAATACAGAAACAGTTAATTAACAAGTTAAAAAAGTAGTTTGATTTATTTTACATTTGGTTCTTTGAGAGCAGCCATTTTGTTGATGTGGCCGTCAATGAAAATGTGTTTGACACCCCTGCTCTAAACAAAGGGTTATGGTTAGAGGGTTAGGATTAAGATAGGGTTAGGTTAGGTTTAGGGTTTAGGGTCAGGTTAGGGTTGTTTTACAAAAATATACCAACTTTTATCTTCTCTCTCCTCACTTCTATTGTGACCCTACATGAAAAATAGACAAATTTGAACAGTTGGCACCTAGAAACCAGGAAAGAATTTATTTCTTTTTTCACCAAAAATAGTTTGGATGTGTTGGTAGTGTGTAACTCTTCAAATCTGAATAGACAGATTGAAAAAGGTATTTCAAATAGTGTTATTGAGGGGATTCAAATCAGAGGCTCAAGGGAGTGCCAATAACATGGATATCAGGATAAGGCACATTTTTTCCAACATGAACAAACCAAAGTGAACCTGATAAATATTGAGCACTAAATAGTAATGTTTTATCTATCATTTACCGTCATGGTCAAGTTGTGAAAAGAGCTTATAAACTCATCATGGTTAATAATTAGGATGCTCGAAATGCATAAAGAAAGTGTGGAATATCTTTGGACCAGTGCAAACCATTTAAAATGAACTACTTTTTAGGACTTATATGTCGATACTGTTATTTTCATGTAAGTTCCACAATGGCTTCTTCAATCAGCACAAATCACAAAACTGTAATTCACCACTAGTGCAGATTAAAATGACAAACACATTATAAGCAACAGAGAACAGCAGCAGTTGTGATCTTCCAGCGCAACTCAGAGCTTTTACCTGCCTTCCCTCATTTTCCACTCATCTAAATGCTAATGCAAATCCTAACCTTTAGACAGACGCGCTGAGCTAACAATTATCTTCCTCTGTTTGCTCTTTAGTGCTGAACTCTGGACCAATTAAACAAAGATGGAGAGATCAATAGATGGATAACTGTTATGGAAAACTGACTTTCACAAACAGACAAAGTGAGATAACAGCTGAAAGAGAACACATGTGATAGGAAAAGTCAGAATATTAAATTGTGACTTTCTTTTGATGGTCCACCCCCACAGCAAACTTGTCTATCTTCATAGTGTTACTATGAGTTACAGGTCACATCTTTGAATGCATATTATAAAGATTTTGGAGCTTTCTACCATGTCATAATGTTGTTCCCTCATCAAAAACATGCCTGAAGAGGTTTTAGATGTCATCCATACAAGTTTGAGTATTCTAGTGATCTCTTTCTGTGCACATTTAACTTGAGCTGGCCAAAGTGCTTAAATGTCAACAAAAATCAAATATATAGATAACATGATACATACAGTAGGAAAAGAACAATAAAACACCAAGATATCCTGTCTAGCTAGTGTTAAATGCCAGGGAGAAGAGGTAGGTTTTTATCTAGTCTTAAACTGTGTTAAAGACTGAGAGGATCTGACAGGCAGAGGGCGCTATTCCACAGTCTAGGTGCTCCCACAGAAAAGGCTCTGTCACCTCTAGTCTTGAGCCTGGCTTTGGGCAGCTGAGTGGAGCACAGGGCTGCAGTAAATCCCTCAGATAAAGAGGACCCATAGAGCGCAGACATTTAAACACAATCAGTAACATTTTGTATTTCATCTGATATGAAATAGGGAGCCAGTGCAGGGAGCCGTGACCCAGCCCCACAAGAATTACAATAATTCAAATGTAACATTACAAATGCGTGGATTGTTTTTTTTTTAAAATGTCCCCGTGGAAGTTAGAGCTTTACTTTAGCAAGAAGTCTCAACTGAAAGAAGCTGGACTATGTGTGAATGTGCTTGTCCAGTTTGAAAATAGAGTATTTACAAAGCTCAGCCCATAAGCCTATGTCACCCAAGAGCAGGATACAAAACACTACACTACAACTTCACAAACCTGATGTGATGTGTAGTAGTTTCGTAAGTGTAACGCAGGCTGACTGTATTGTGATAGCGCTCTGAAGGGGGAATGACTTAGCATGTGGAGCAAGGGGAGATTGGGATCTTTAAGGTGTTTTGTAGAATTAATAACAGCAGTATAAATAACTGCAATATAGGTGAGGTTAATGCCATACTGTTGAACATTCCAGGTAAAGCAATAACACCTCTATGGAGAAAAGTGGGTATTGTACCCCCCACAAGAAAGTTACATAGTGCATCACGTCCACTTCTTTATACAGTTTATGTGTAGAATTGAAAATTTGTTAGTACATTTGCATAGTATTTACATTCATAACATATTAGTTTTAAACCAGTGCACAGAACTTGCCTTGTTACCATTTCGTAATCCATCTCCCCTGTCATCATCTGTATTCAGTTTGAGCTTCATTTTGTTGTTTTTGTTTTATTTTATAGTTATAACTTCCCCCCCAAAATTAACAAGGCTCCAATTACAGCTGCCACTCATCTCCACAGATACGGTAATGAGAGAACAACACTCAGTGGCCCAGAGCAGTCCCAGTCATTTCAATTCAGTGCGTTAAACCATCGTGAGCCTGTGTCTAACCAGAGCATTCTCTAGAGTAAAAAAAAAAACACAGTGTTGTTTTAGGTCTGTTTAAATCCTGCAGGTGAAGAGAGTGGATGTGAAGTTTCAGGGGGAGGAGGGGCGACCTTGTCCAGAGCCTGCGGTGAGGGGGAGTGCTCGGACACTTAAGCCTCACAGTCACATATATCCACCCAGCACATGTTTTATTTGTTTAACCAGGGGAAACGTATAATACACTGGACATCTGTGTCTACCACTGGCCAAGGTCAAGGTCAGAAAAATACATTCTCGTGGCATGGCCTGAAAATTCAAAACTGTATTGCGTGGTACATGTAATCACCCTTTACGCCATGGGGTACACCGCCATGAAGATGTCAGTGCTTTACCTGGAATGTTCTATTGTTTTAACATGGATTTATTCAATTATCGTTTTTGTAGCTTAAAATGACCTTTGATCGGGAGAGGTTAACACTCAAACCTGACCTGTAACATGACCCCGTGGCGACTCCTGTTTATCTCCATGGAAATAGATTAGTAATATGACATTGTGTTGGCTCTTTTAAATGGTTCCTTAATGTGAACGGTTGGAATGAGACTATAACATGCACAAGTTTTCAAAAGTTTGCACATGTGACAAAGAAATGGCTAATATTAAAGCGAGTTTGCAGCCATTAGTGTATGAAAGAAAGAGTATTTGCATATCTGAAACTGAGTGATTGTGTGTATCTGTGTGTTTGAAATGGTGTATTTGAGGGTCGAGATGTGTTGAACTAGATGTATATACCATATTTTTACAGGTCTTTCATCCACCTACACCAAACTGTTACTTTTACTTAAACATCAGCCTGTCCAGGGTCGACAGGTGGAAATTAGTACTTTTGTTATAACCTGGCACCATACATCTTTCCTATTTTTTTAAGGTCAGTGTATTGTTGTGCACTGCCCCTGTTCAAATAAAAGCATACCATACCGTAGCCATTTTTTTTTTTAAAGAACCAAATCTTTTTCTTTCCAATTTGTATGCATTTTTACACAGATTACACTGAAATGACACAAGAATCAGCTCAGAAGTACAGCAAGCAACAATGAGAAATTTGTGACTAAAAACATAATAACAGTTTTTTTTATTATTCACATATTATTATTGTAGTACAACATTTCATTTCAATTTTCATTATTTCGATGGATAAACACACTCCCACTCTCAGTTTGAACCATTTTAAACAGATCTTGGTCATTTCTTTCCGTGATTAGTTTGCAGCTAAAATGGGTTCTGCCCTATAAATAAACAGTAAAAGAGCCAGTCTTTTGAACGGCTCTTTGAAGAGAATGGATCCAAAATATTCAGATCCCACAAACGAGCCGAAAGTCGCATCACTAAAATAGATACATTTAAGGAGCCTGTGCCTGATTTTAATTTATTCTAGTTAAGATAAATGCTTTTTTGCATCGTGTATTGCATGATAAAAGCAGCTAAATAAGAAATACATTAAGACAGATTGCATTTTACTCAGAATTTTCTCAGGTAATAACTAATATGAAGGTTACTGACAGGGTAACCTATCCCAGACGCTTGATTCTCTACCCCGGTGTGTTACCAGTAGCGACAAAAATACTTAAAGTAGGTAAAGATTGGACACTATATGCAAACAAATACATGAGACTCCCAGAGAGTTGTTTCTGTGGGGGCTAAAAGTTCAAACTAAAACATGTAATGCTTTACTATGCAACATTCCAGGAAAATTAATAACACTTCCATGGAGACAAGCAAGTGACAGACCCTCCACTGCAAAAGTTACACAGTGCATCTTCAAAACTAGTAGACTACAGCCTTCAACATAGAAATGCTGTTGAATTATTGGTTGCCAGACTGCCCTGTCTCTGCAGTGTACACTAGTCTAATACTGATGAGACCTGAACCAAATCTAAATAGGCCTGAAAGCAAAGTTTAAGTGAGTTCTGCACCTTAATCATTCTGGACTAATAGGTAAACATTAGGATCATTCAAAATATGACTCAGTTGACTGTTCACACCTTAGCATAGCTCAATGGACCTGATAACAGATGCTGTAAACAAGTAAGGGGTGTTAGTTTCAGTGTAGTTTGCTCCTACCCTTAGACAGATGTTTAAAGCAGTGATTTCCCAGAACCCGAACAGAAATTAACGTTTCTTAGATGAGTGGCGAAACATGTTCATTCTTGAAAAACGCTTTCCATTTGACACAATTCAATTTTCTTTTGCTTTGAGGGTCACAACATCAATATACACAAAATGCACAATATTTTTTAACTGCTTCATTGACAGCGACACTTACGGGCTGAAAAAGTATTACAAGAGTTTGCATTGATGGAAACTTTATTCTAAGATGCAGGTACTAAACAAGGGTGTCTCTTATCACTTACTTTTTGCACAATAAAATTACAAATATGATCTAACCACAAAAATGTAGAGGATCTGCAATGATTTAATTTCTTCATGCAGTGACTTGTGATTATATACATTTGATAGTTTATTGCAAATATTGGATAGATACATATTTACAGAAGTGTTGAATTTTTTTAAGTAATTTTGATGTGAGGTACAAAATTAGTGCAAATAAACCTAAAACACTGACATACAAAAGAACCTGTAGGAGGGGTGCATCACTTGGTCAAATAAAATGTGCCTCAGGTGTTCTTCAAGGATCCAGGAGGTGAGTAATGGTAGAAAAAAATAAAAAGGGAGATCCGAGGCACTCTAGTTTAGTTAGGCAAAGCGGACATGCCAATGTTATGACCGTGTAAATCGTCTTCTTTGGGGCAGAGGTAAAAAACACTGACATATTTAGACAGTTGTAGACACGTACTAATGATCTGTCCCACTGCTCAAGACACTGATTTGTTTACATTTACCCTCTCCAACATTTCAAACATGCCTCTTTTTATTGTATTCGTTTCGTTCCACATTTTACACATGATATGAATCCAGTACAGAGCGCAGCAAACAGTCTGGGTGTCTTGTGTAGGTCACATAGTAATCAGCCCTGTATTTACTCCAACACAGTGGTGGATGAAGTACTCAATTTTATCACTTAAATAAAATACAGAGGTAAAAAGTTACTCAAGTATAAGTAAAAGTATCACAGGCAAAAATCTACTTAAGTAAAAATATTTTTAAAAAGCATCTGTTTAAAAACGTACTTCAAGAGTAAAAAGTAAAAGTATTTCACACAAGTGTAAAATGTAGTGATATGATGATTAAATACTGACATATATTTTGGTCAACAGTAACAATACAAATCAATTTCTTAATTTTTCTGATTAATTTTGTGTTTGTTTGGTTTTTTTTTTGTTTGCTCAAAGCCGAAACTTGAACTCAAAAACTTAGTCAGGATGGTAAAAATAACCCCTCAAATCGTATGAAAAGTACTTATTACTTTTCAGTCCAGTTCAAATACATAGTGGAGTAGAAAGTACAGATACCTGCTCTCAAATGTAGTTAAGTAAAAGTATAAAAGTATCCACTGTAAAATGTACTTAAGTAAACTACAGATACCTACAAATTCTACTTAAATACGGTGCTTTACTACTTTTAATTTGTTACATTCCACAACTGGTCCAGCATTTAAAGCATGTATCAAAATATCTGTGTCATTTTAACATTTTACCATATGTTCAGTACTTGAGCAGGATCTAACATGAACAGAAGCGAGATTAGAAGTCTTTGTTTCCAGTTCTTGTTTCTCTGTCACATACATAGATCTGTGTCTGATATAAGGCCCATTACCTCTGAACAGACGCCAATAAAGAACATTCATAATTATTCATGATTCATAACTCACGCATAAGCATCGACAACCACATCTGCCCCACCGATATCCGAAACCTGATTACCATTAGAACAGACATCCAGTTTTACATATTTAATTCACCTTGGGTCAAGCAGAAGATGGGAGGATGGAGTGTCTTGCGGCTTTGATACATTAAATACTTTTAAAAGAATCTGATATGAGGGAGAAGATGGGGTAAAGTGATGCGTTTGCAGAAAATGTGTAAAAGTCTTGGGTAATTCTGCTGATGAAGCGCTAATTACCTGAGTACTGAGCGTGAAGGACGTAGCGAGTCTCATTAGCGCGTTCCCTGGTCTTTTACTGTAGATACAGACAGACCCCGGGTTGTTTTTTTAAATAATGCAGTCTTTAAAAATTAAGGTATTGTTAAATTTTTCTTTCTTTCTTTGTTTAACAGAAGAAACAGAAGGATTTGCAAAGATTTTCACAAACATAAAATCTTTTACATTTAATCACTGTTGTAGATATGATGCCAATTGGACTTGTGTATACTTAATTACTTTTTAAAGAGGCTGTACCTGATTTTAAGAGTCTTTCTCTATTCCACTGGTACTTTTGCGGGTAGTAGAGACTGAATGCATGTTGTCATACTGGGTAAGTTCTGTGTTTTTTTTTGTTGTGTTATGTCATATCCTGTCTGAGAAAGTCAAGACTTGGTGTGTCAAAATAGCCGAGCACAGCGAGATGGATTCACAAACTCACGAGACTCCTGCTGTAAGGTTCAAATCCGACCAGGAGCGAATTGACCAATCACAGAACAGCATTGTGATGAAGCGCCGAAGTGAAGCAAAACAAACATGGTGATGCTGACAGATGTACTTCAGCCTATTTTAGTGAAAAGACAGACGGTTGTGCAGAAGATAAACACTTTGTGCATTTGTGGATACGCCTTGGGGTTCCACTGGAGGAGCTGGAGGACGTGTCTGGGGTGAGGGACATCTGAACGTCCTTGCTTAGACTGCTGCCCGCACGACCCGGTTACAGATAAGCAGAAAAAAATGAATGGATGGATGGATAGGGAAGATGTATGTGCTTTTCTCTCAACTGCGTGTAATAAAAGTGAGATTTTTCAACTTGTTCCACTGTTGTGACGCTTCAACCAATCGGATTCAAACATTCCCCGTGATGTGAGTGAAAACCATTCCAGATTGATAATGCGCAGAACTCGTTTCAGTGTAATCCATATATCAGTCTGGCATGAACCATATTAAATAATTTAGAGAGTAAAAGAGAAAACCAACAACAGTTCTGCAAAACTACAAAAGAAACAGTGAAAATGCAAGCACAGAAGCAGATATCAGGTTAAAGGCTGTGAGAGTGCATCGGCTGATCGAAAGTTCAGGGGTGTTTTGACCACAGCTGTAGGTTACAAGAGTGCTCAGCAGGTTTTAACTGTGGAGCAAGAGCTGCAGCTAGAAAACTATATCAACACCTCTACTGGCATTGGTTATAGTTTGTCCCCAAGCCAAGTGAAAACAATAGCAAGTACAGAGGCTAGGTTCTGTCAGTTCCTAAAGGTTGAACTGAAGGCCAAAAACCAACTGCTGCTCTCTCTGAGGAAACCTGAAGCAACTACCCTAGCTAGCCCAAGTGCATTCAACCAGAAAAATGTTGATAGGTTCTTTGAGAAGTTGGGGGGAAGTACTTGAACGGCATGTTCTATGGCCAGAGGATATTTGGAAAATGGAGGGGCTACAGTGCCAAGAGCCAAGAGAATAGTCGCAAGGAAGGAATACCAACTAGGCTTTTTACATCCGGAGAAAGAGGGATATGATTGACACTTTAGGAAACAGCACTAAAAAGAGCATTCCCTTTTCTTTGTCTATCCCTGAATTCACTTTAGAGGCTATTTGCTGAATAATGGTTTGAAAAGCGGGTGCGAGCACATCACGGTCAATGAAGAAACCAAATTTTTGGGGTTTTCTGATGCATTTTGTCCAGCATACAAAACGTTGGACTGAAGCCAAGCATTATTCTCTTTGACAATCACTGCAGCCATCTGTTTGTTGAATCCTAACATATGCCAAAATAAATAGAGGAATAACGCTGTCCTTCCTACTACACTGCACCCATATGCTTCAACCACTGGACACAAGTGTTTTTGGCACCGTGAGAAAACACTTCGATCTGGCATCAGATTTTTGGATGTACTGCAACCCTGGGAAGACGACTGCCATAAGATGTAAGCAGATGTGACAGAGGTTGGCTTTTGGGTTGCAGGAATATATTTTTGGCCAAGAAAGTTTTTTGTTTTTTGTTTTTTTTTTTCAGGCAAAGTCTTTGTTCAGTCCTTTGACTCTCAGCTCTGCAGGGTCCACCTCTGCTCTCTGTGGTGGCCTCAACGTTTATCGTGAGTTCTTTTTCTTTGTAAAAGTTTGGGAAATTGAGTATTTTTGTTGTAATATGATACAATTTGAGCTGTGGAGGGGTGAATAATTCTCTTTTATGGCTAATTATTGGTACATTTGGTTGTTTATTTGTCTTTAATGGCTTTGTCTTTTAATGAAACAGTCTATTTAAAATGCTTTATTGTTATCATGGCAGGTCTGGTTCTTTTCACTATTTGGGTTCACAGTGTATGGTTCAATCCGGAAAGATATTGAGTGAAATCAAAAACTTTGGGAACAGTTTGTAATCTATAAACATGTTGTACATCCCCAAGCTGTGTTTTCCATCTTTGACAGTCTGCTTCTTATTAAATATTGCATTAGTATAGATGTGATAACTATCTGGCCCATACATCATTGTGTCAGAAAGTTAAATGGCAAAAATAGGTTGTTGTTGGTTGTGTCATGTGCTCAGTATTTGATAAAGAAGTGTTATTTTTAATAGACCGGTGCATTGTTTACACATACCTACATACTGTACCTACAGGCCTGTCTTGATAATAAACACTGAAGTTCGATATCGCTTAAGTAAATATAGACGATAAATGATAATATTGAAACTAATTTATGCCACTGGGACAACAATCCAAGTGCAGATTTAAACCACAAAAAATATTCTTTATGGCAAATTTGAGTAGTCGTACCTATATAACCTAAATCACATCACACTGCATCGTCATACAGACCTAAAATTAATATTTGAAGCCTTATTTAAATTATGAACTCAAAACTATGTTAAATACACCCATCTGAATGATCCACTGAATTGACCACTGACCCTCTGTGTCGAATATTTTTCAAGATATGGCCCTCGGTGAAAAGAGTTTAGGCACCGGTGTTCTAAAGGTACAATATTGTCATACAGTAGTTATGGTCGTGTTATAGTTTGCAGCTGTAATAAGTCATAGAAGTTATTAACTCAACCGTCTACAGCTTAAATCTCATCATACAGCCAAAAAATACCTCAAACTTTCCTAGCAATGCAAAGAAAAGGAACACACAATAAAAGCTCTCATCTATTGAATGATTAGTCAATATAGTTGTCATGCTGGAGAAAAACTGGACTCACGTGCAACACATAGAAAACCGGCAAACTCCTTGTCCCAGTGAATACATAAAGTTTATTTGAAAATTAAAGAGCCTGCATGTCTTCTAAATGAACAAACGAAATGAACAAACAATCCAGCAACTCGAAATGAACACAGGGAGAACATAAAGGCTACACCCCTGATTAACAACGAACCTCAGGTGCAGGGAAAACAGGGGGGCAGCAAACAAAGGACTGGAACACAAAACTGGACTGGGGATAACCAAAACAGGCAGAACTGTGACAATAGTAATTATCATGACAGGCCTGTGTACCTGCCTACATGCATACACATCACCGTAACATCATGTGACCCTTTTGAAGAAGGACGCAGAAGGCATCCGAGACATGTAAACAATGTGTAAACAATGCACCGGTCTCTGTGTAATCCCTCTGTCATTCAGGTATGATCCATAGTAAAAGTCATAGTAAAAAATCAAATCTGTCAACTGGTCAAAAAGTTATAGGAGTGAAGAAGTTTCACCGCTCGTCCGAGGTCTGGTCAGACTGTTGGTGGACACTGCCCTACATCTATCTTAAGAAAGGAGCTAGCCACACTGAAACTGTAAACAGCTATGGTCTCTAGTTTCAGCCTTAATGACCCTATTCAACCGTTAATGGCCCTCCTTTTGTTCTTTTTGTTTACTTTGGGTCTGAGGATGGTATCATAGATCTGTGCGAAATCCTTAGACCCGATACAACAATAGGACTAGCCAGTATGCTGATAGGTGTGAGGGCACCCATTAGGGGCCTGAATGATTATACTAATAGGTGTGTTAGTTTCAATGGTTAGCTCCTCAGATAGATATAAGGCAGTGTCCACCAGTAATCTGACCAAAACTGAAGAAACGCCTTGAATGAGCAGCAAAACGTCTTCACTCCTACAACATTTTGTCCAGCTGACAGATTTTAATTGTTCTTTTACAGTGCACCAGCCTGTTTTATATATATATATATATATATATATATATATATATATATATATATATATATATATATATATATATATATATATATATATATATATATATATATATATATATATATATATATATCAAAGTTGTTTTTTTTGACTGAGCTGAATTTTTCTCTCTTAGTTAAACATTTTGCTTTCTACACAGATGCAGAGTAACACAGACAAACAGTGAGAAGGAGAGACAGTGTTTGAGTCTTCCCCTAAAGGCAGCCCTTTCTGCAGCCTTCACACAGGACTTGAATACCAAACAGAAGGTGGTGAGAGACCAGAGACCAGAGAACAGCTCAGTCTAAAGTCTCAAACTAAAAGAAAAGTGCTACTGAAGTTTTGTAGATTCATACCGGAACTTGCAATTTCCAGTTTTACTAGTTCTTCGAGTTAGAGGCGTTGTACCAGATGTCTTAAAAAACATGAACAACAGAATGGTTTTGCAGTGGTCCAAAGATATTCCTCACTTACCTTATGCATTATGAACATCCTTCTGGACAGTTATCCTTATACCGTTGAACTGTTTTTGCTGGGATTTAGATGCTATTTGTGCTTTTACAGCTGCAGGTCAGATCGTATGTTTCTTATGAATGATTCAGAGACGTGTGTTGTTTTCTCTTGAGCTCCTCTGCAGTTTCGTGTGTAACTTTACCCTGTACTTTTGCTGGAACGTCTACACCTGCTGCACCCTGAGAACCTTCTGCTCCTGTCTGCACCTGTCTCCTCCTGTCTGCGTCTGTCTCCTCCTGTCTGCGTCTGTCTCCTCCTGTCTGCGTCTGTTTCCTCCTGTCTGCGTCTGTCTCCTCCTGTCTGCGTCTGTTTCCTCCTGTCTGCGTCTGTCTCCTCCTGTCTGCACTTTCAACTCCTCCTACAGTTTTCTTGTTTTTTCATACAGGCAGCTGCTGGAGATTTGTGCATCAGTGAATCGACTTCATTAACATGGGCCGTGTACACCATCTATAATATCTTTTTCTTTTTTTCACCTGACAGTAACTCAGTTGGAAAAGCGTTTGTCCACTGATCTGAAGGTTGGTAGTTTAAATCCCGCTCTCAATGTAAACATCATTGGTTGAGCGGTCAGATCCACTGCCAACGTAGATAGAATATATAAGGTGAAATGGTTGCAACTGCTCTACTATGTTGTCTGTGTTGGTCAAGAAGATGCAATAAAATGCTTTATTTTTTACAACTTTTTGAGTGTGGCTGCATCGATTTTTGAGTGCCTCCACTGGCCGTGCTGACAGTCACTATTAGGGAGTGTTACTATTAACTATTGTGCAGTTTTGAACAGAAAGTCAATGGAATTGTATTATTATTATTATTATTATTATTGTTATTGTTATTGTTATTGTTATTATTATTATTATTATTATTATTATTATTATTATTATTAGTAGTAGTAGTAGTAGTAGTAGTAGTAGTAGTATTATTATTAGTATTATTATTAGTATTAGTATTATTATTGGTATTATTATTTTCTTTTTTTATATTTATTTATGTATTTATTTTTTGCCATTTTAGATCAATATTGACGTTTACAATTAACTGCAATATATGCATGATACAGCTAATTATAAGGTGCCAGAGAGCAAGACCAATTCAAATTCACACAAAACTATACTCCAAGTCTTAATCACGTTGCCACGAAATGTAATCATGTTTCATAATTCAGTAATTCCATAATTCTCCACGTGTTTACTCTCTTTCATTAGCCCGCAGCAGGGAGTCCAAACAATCTAAATAAACCTGTAAACATGGTTCCACATATGAACGACCGCACAAACACAGTTACACCCAGCAGGAGACCTCATACCTGTGTGTTCTATCCATATGTAATGCATTATAATGAGTGGTGTATTCATATGTATTTTAATGTGTCTAATAATGATGCATAGTTGCCACACGCAGAACCACAGGACACTGAGCCATCACTGTTTTACACTGATGAAAACACACACAGCAGGAGACAGTAATGAACCCTTTATACAGGAACAGGCCACGTGTGTTCAGGGATGAGAGAGAGCGTGATATAATGTGCGTATAATACAATGCAGAGTTATATATGTACAGATCTGTGACATAAAACTAATGTGTCTTATAACTCATCCAGACTGTGTGCCGTTCCGTGCTGCCTCCTGTGGCTCCAGTCAGCGCTGCACTTATTCAATTATTAATAATGCTTTTTATTGGGTCCCCATAACCTCTCAGCAAAGTCACATAAATCTAACTGTCCAAATATAAATTACGTTTTATTGCTAGTGCTGAGGATAACAGTGGTGGAGTTATACAGCAATATAAGGAACAGAATAGTAAAGGCAGAAGAGACGGTAGGAGATTAAAATGAAGAGACACGAGACACTTGTTGCAACAAAATGCACAGTAACTCAATTTTGTTACTTAAGTAAAAGTACCTCTTTAAAAATGTACCTAAAGAGTAAAAAGTACAAGTTTTTTCTCGCAGATTTTAGGTCTTATAAGGCTTCAAATGTATTGATTTTGATAAAGATTTGTGCTGAATATTGGTCAACCAAAGCAATTAAAGCGACTTTTTTAATTTTTATTTTTTCCTGGCTGTAATTATTTGCATATTTGTGCTAAATGTGTTAAAAATAAACCCTCAGACTTTTCAGCAGGTCTCAGACAGTAATAAAAACCATGTAGTGGAGTAGAACGTACAGATACTTGCTCTCAAATGTAGTGAAGTAAAAGTAAAAAAAGTGCTTTCCTTAAGTACAGTCCTTTACTACTTTTACTTTGTTATGTTTCACTACTGCTTGAATATCACATAAACAAGTGGTTGATACATTCCTGGATAAATTGTTTGAGTAAGTTCTTTAGTAATTACACACTGGCGACACTTCTTCTTCTTTTGCATTTAGTTGGCAGTTGGCAAACATCAAACGCAGCATTAAGGCCACTGTCTTCACTGGTCTCCATAATGATCACAGTACATGAGAACATGCTCTACTGTTTCAGGCTCAGTGCAATAGTCATAAGCTCCATTACCATGTTTGCCAGTCTTTCAGAGTGAATTTGACTGGATGATTTCAACGCTCAAACGTAACTACAAAGCTAACCAAATTCAAAGCTAATGTTCAGTGCATGTGCAAGTAGAGTCCATGTGCACTCTTGCAGCTTTTGGGCACTCAGACGTCCTTAGCGCTGTGCAATTACTTGATTTCTGTTTACATCATTTTTAAATTCTATGAAAAATATGTAATTGTTCTCCCTCTTCAATAACTTCACTGTACTCTGATATTTTGATTGGATACGTGTTTGAGTTGTTTTGTGTGGTATTGCTTTTGTACTTATTTCAATTATAAAAACGCAAATTAAAATCTAAGAAATGCCACTATTAGTAGGTGGGGACTATCACTTCTGCAGTTTTGAGCAGGATGTCAATAGACCTATTTATAGTATTGAGGCTTTTTAAATCAATATTGGGGTTTACAATGAACACAATTTAGAGAAGATGTAGAAGATGTAACAGGCCTCTACTGTGACAATCTTTAAATCTAGGCTCAAAATGGTTCTCTCTTTTTTTTTTATCACTATCATTTTCATGTGTTCATATCATTTTAATGTTTAGTTTTTAGTCAGTACAGCCTGGTGAAATTACTGTAACTAAGACACGTGTATAACCAATGCAAAACTAATGCATAACAGGATAGTAAGAGTAGAGTGTTTCTAGTGCAGAGTAAAAGCTTCACTTACCATCCCACATCTTCAAAGAAAAGCATTTTGAATTCATACGCTGGCGGTGTTCTTCAGTCAGACTTTGTGTTTTCATCAGGGCTCCCCACGGGCAGCACATCGTCTGCACAAGCCGCTCTGTTTGACATGTGGAGTCGCGTGAGCTGATGTCTCCATCTCCACTCTGCCTTTTGCAACCATTAGTGTTGACATTTGCATTGAAAACACCACCACATGTGGAGGAATGAGCTACAGACAGAGAACAGATGAATGATGAGGGAAAAACAGAGGATCCAAGAACATTTTATATGGCTGATGATACAAAGATGTGACAAGAGCCTTTGCAAAAGAATATCCAAGTGCATACAGACGGACAGAGGACTTAAAGACACTGTACCTGATTTTTATCATCTTCAAAACATGAAAAGCAGAACTAGTTTATTTTAAACTCTTAACTGTAATTCAAAGTTCACTTTCCTAATGCCTCCAAGCATGCTTATTACTCACCTTAATGAGTTTCTGTGTACTTTGAGTTATGCGGTCATGGTAATGCTAACAAATATTTACATGAGATTTACAAAATGAAAAATTCAATTCTGTCAACTGGACAAAAGTTTGAAGACGTTTCACCTCTGAAGACCCACTTGGATGAGCTTCGAAACGTTTTCAGTCTAAAACTTTTGCCCAAATGACAGAATTGAATTTTCTTTTTGCTAAACATGAACATGCTAACAGCACACTTCCTGATTCTCGGAGAACAAAACAGTCTGTAATTAGATGCAGAGAGAATACAGTCGTCTCATTTATATTTATATATATTTACAATGTATTTGTGCTGGGACAAAACAAGTTCTGTTTAATTACATAGGAACAAATCTGATACATACACTACAAAGGGCACACAGTGTTTATCCAATATCAACTTTCAACTCAATGTGTTTTTTTTTGTTTTGTTTTATAAGCTCAACAGTGAACTCACATGTGTCTAATGTGTGCACCACTAGCTTTTATGTTTTTTTGGATATAGAAATGATATCTTATGTTTCACTACTACTACTACTACTACTACTACTACTACTGCCACCGCCACTACCACCACTACTACTACTACTACCGCCACCACTACTACTACTGCTGCTTCTACTACTACAATTACTACTACCACCACCACTGCTACTGCCACCGCTACTACTATTACTACTACTACTACTACTACTACTACTACTACTACTACTACTACTACTACCAGCGCCACTGCTACTACTACCAGCGCCACTGCTACTACTGCTATCACCACCACTACTACTGCACAAAGAGAATATCACATCAGAGGAGTACGTACTACTACTGCCACCATAACTACCACCGGTACTGCTAGTATTATTGCTACTACTACTACTACTACTACTACTACTACTACTACTACTACTACTACTACTACTACTACTACTATTACTTGTGCTATATTTTATAACCACAGGTGTAACTTGTAGTTTGTTGAATGGCTATAGTACATTTTTGTTGTGTATGAAATAAAATCCTATAACAGGTCCGTTCTCAACATATTCCCACTTTCCTGACCCACGTATTTGATCAAATGAAATGCTTTGAAAAACTGTAGATTTTATGAAAAAGGAGAAACAGGAGAAGTTCATGATGGGGGGAAATTAGATTGAAAAGCCTGCACAAAGAGATGATCACATCAGAGGAGCACGTTCCACCTCACAAGTGTTACAAATACTGTGCACTGCTACTGCCCTACCAGAACGTGATAAGGTTAAAGACTTTCAACGTCTGTGCAGATTGAAGAGTAATTCATTTGTGCTGTGGTGCATTCTTCCCTGTGACTGTAGGTGCAGAGATCAGCTTTCAGAAGAACACTCTTTACAATCGTACGGAGCAGTAAAGTGCTCTAATGGAGAACAGACTCAGAGAAGATCCAGTTTCAAGATGGCCGACACCTGTTTGTTTATCCAGTGACTATGAAACTACATTCACTACATTTACATGCACCGTAGACTGTATAAAGAAGAGGACTAGGTGAGTATGACGTCACTCAGAGCATTCGACTCCAGTCAAAGTCATAGGGGTGAATTTTCTGTTTAAGGAAGGATTGTCTTTCCTAACTAAAATAGATTCTTTAACTTCCCTTTCAAACCATTTCTTTTCTCTGGCTAAGATCTGTACCTCTCTATCATCAAAGGAGTAGTTAGTGGCTCCTTGAACAGGACTGGGGCCCTTAGACACCACCTGTCCCCGATTTATAACTCCATCCTCAGACCCAAAGCAAACAAAGGAAACAAAAAGAACAATGGAGTGAGACAGTAGGGCCATTAAAGGTTGAATGTATGTATTAAAGCTGAGACTGTAAACAATAGGTGCTCCTCCCTTCATCCCTTTATATAGATATAAGGCAGCGTCCACCAGTAATCTGACCAGAACCGAAGAAGCGGCTTGGAGGAGCAGCGAAACATCTTTCGTTTTGTCCAGTTGACAGATTTAACTTCAGCTTTTACTATGGATCAGACCTGGACGACTGAGGGATTACACAGACACTATTCAGTTCAGTTTACTGCCATTTGAAATATAAAATCCAAATGAGAAAAAGGTGGAAAAAAAGGAATCTACAAGTACACAGCATTCTGACAGTTTTTTTTTAACATATTGTCTACGTGTACAACTGCCCTAACGCAGAAAAGGCATTGAAAAGCAAAAATGGTAAGATGTTTGTGTGGGATACAGAGCACACACTTCTTCAATACTTTAAGAAGATGTGAGTCTGGTCACCGTCTGAATCTTTGTTTTCAAATGGGTGTGACTGACAAGTGGATGGTTCATGGAAGTAATAAAGGAACAAAAATATATATCACAGTGGGCTGAAAAACATTGTGTATTTCTACAGAATCAATCAAATCTGTTAATCTGAGGTGAGAGAAATTAGACTTTATTTGTAAATCATAGGGGACCAATGAGCTCCTTTATTTCACGTGTCAAAAAAAAACCATATCTGATTGCACGATCACATTTGACCGACCAGACCAGACTGATATCAATCTGTTTAAAAAATATAAAGAGATATCATTTTACATTTACCAGGCAAGTAAGATGTTTACCATGGACTTGAAATAACGTGTCTGATCCGCAAATGTGTTAAATGTGTCTCCCACTCTTAACCCCTATTTTACAGTTACGGCCTGTTCTGAAACTGTTGGTGGAGTCCCTTGTAGCTGTGTCGAGTTAGTGTGTGGAAACCAATGCCAAGTGAAGTGAATGTATTTACATGAGTAGAGCAGACGGTCAGAGCCAAATCAATTAACTACTGGCAGCAGGAGAGACAGGCCTAAGGCTCCAGAGAGGGGCCTGAACCAACGACAGCCAAAACGCTAACAAAAACTTCTGAATGTGAAAACAGCATTCACACTAAGTAAATGTGCACAGGCAGCAAAAGTGGAAGATGAGCGGTTTTTATAAAGAACTTACTTGAGAGCAGAGTTTTTAGCAAGTGTTGTAAATGTAACGTGAAATATGTGAATATCAGGTTTGTGAGTATATAAAAGATTTGTGGAGTGTAGTTTTGCCATCAATTAAATCCTCCCTTGCATTACTACTATTAATAACATTTTTTTTGTGAGTTTAAAGTCTATGCAAGGCTCCATTTTGTCCATTTTCAAATACCACTTCCACTGTTCGCTATTATATCTTCATCTTGTGTACAGGATTCTGTTCAGTGGTGGATGAAGTAGTTAATTTTGTTACTTAAGTAAAAGTACAGATACACAGGTAAAAAGTTACTCCAGTGAAAGTAAAAGTATCACATGAAAAAATCTACTTAAGTAAAAGTATTTCCCACGTATTTCACAAGTGTTGTTACTTTGTTAAAGTGTAAAATGCAGTAATATTGATTTACGTGACAGATATTTTGGTCAACAGTAATAATACGATTTTGTGTGTTTATTTTTGTTTACTCAAAGCTGAAGCTTGAAATCGAAAACTTTAGTCAGGAACATGTTAAAAATAACCCCTAAACAGTATGAACAATACTTTTTACTTTTCAGTCCAGTTCAAATTGTTGTGGATTAGAAAGTACAGATAGCAAAAGATGAAGTTTAAATCTGTCAACTGGACAAATTGTTGTAGGAGTGAAGACGTTTCACTGCTCGTCCAAGTCGCTTCTTCGGTTCTGGGCAGATTGCTGGTGGACACTGCCTTATATCTATCTGAAGCTAGCTATCTGAGCTAACTAAACTGAAAATGTAAACAGCTATTGTCTCTAGTTTCAACCTATCAACCCTAACGACCCTATCCAACCGTTAATGGCCCTCATATTGTTCTTTTTGTTTGCTTTGGGTCTGAGGATCTCTCACAGATCTATGATTCCATCCACTAGAGCCGTTTACAGTTTCAGTGTAGTTAGCTCCTCCCTTCAGATAGATATAAGGCAATCTGACCAGAACTGAAGAAACGGCTTGGATGAGCAGTGAAACATCTTCACTCCTACAACGATTTGTCCAGCTGAAAGATTTAAACTTCGTCTTTTGTTATGGATCAGACCTGAACAACTGAGAAATTACACAGACAAAATACAGATACCTGCTCTCCTACGTAGTGAAGTAAAAGTAAAACGTATCAACTGTAAAATTGACTTAAGTACAGTATTTTACTACTTGTACTTCGTCACCTTCCATCACTGATTCTGTTACAGGAGACAACACATAAATCCTATCTACCTTCATAACAATGTACAGCAGTAGAAGTCTTGAAGCCACTTGTCACGTTGTTTAATTTGAAACCGGTGGAGCTGTGCATTTTATTGGCAGGACTCTTATGTTCCTCACTATATTAGAGATCTTTCACGATGGGCTTACTTTCTCCGCTACAGCTTTAGCATGTCAGCATAACATGTAAACACACTGAGCTTTATGAGGACCTCACTTGCCACGTCTCAGTTAAGTGATGAATGCGGGCCACAGAACACCCTGCAATCTCGTCTGATCTTGGCACCGATCTAAAAGCTGAGTATGTTTGAGTGCACCCTTAAAGTTTGTCGTATTTTATGAGGTATTTTTTTTAACAGATCTATGTTTGTTCATACCTCATATAGTTAGTCTGTAAGTGGTATACCTCATAGACTTCATAGAGAAAGAGGGTGTAAAATAAAACTCCTGGTCCTGGAGTGGTCATTAAATGCTCCACAAACTGCTCCTATCATATTATGGTTTTAATTAGACCCATTGTACCATCACTTAGTCTGGCTACACGCCTAGTCTAAAAGTACACAATATGCAACTATTCTTTAGTAAATTTCAAGATGCAGATGACGCCACCAGCCCAAGTTACAGATATGCTGTTTGTTTTTCCTAAAAATGTACTTAAAGGTATTACATAACGCAAAATAGACTCTTGTGAGCTTTAAGTCATGTTATAATGTTGTTTCCTAATCAAAAACATACCTGGAGTTGTGTTTTGTTTGTGAGTAACCATTTTCTATTCTATTATTAATCTGTCTACATCTCCAAAGCTCAAAAATGCTCTGTTCCGCCTTGTGATGTCATGTCATGAAGTGATTCCAGTGAAGGTGTGTGGAGTTTAAAAATACACTGGAGCACGACCTGTATTATGACATCACAAGGTGGAACTCTGCCTAATTTTGCAAGATCTGTGTGTTAAACGTGTGAATGAAACACAACAAAACTCTAGATATGTATTTTTGATGAGGAAACATCATTATAACAGATCAGAAAACAGCGTAGTATGGGACCTTTAATGTAGATGCACTAATGTGGTCTACTCCATTCAGTGTAGTGAAGAGTGCAGGGAGTGTTATACTGGAGAAACTAAATAGCCACTCCATAAAAGTATGTACCAACACTGTCGCAAGAGCTCCTCTGGACCCCAGTCTGCCGTACATCTCCATCTCAAAGCCACTAACCACTCCTTTGAAAATAGTAAGATTCCGATCTTAGCCAGAGAAAAGAAATGGTTTGAAACAGGAGTTAAAGAATCTATTTTTGTTGGGAAAGACAATCCTTCCTTCAACAGGAATGGGGTCAAGAGACATAATCGCTCCCCCATCTACAATTGCATCCTCAGACCCAAAGCAAACAAAAACAAAGAGAACAATAGCGCAAGTCATTACAAGTTGAATAGGGTTGTTAAGGCTGAAACTGGAGACAATAGCTGTTTACAGTTTTAGTTAGCCCCTCCCTTCATATAGATATAAGGCAGTGTCCACCAGTAATCTGACCAGAAGTGAAAAAGCGGCTTGGATGAGCAGCGAAACGTTTTCACTCCCACAACGATTTGTCCACTTGACAGATTGTAGATGCACTAACATTTTTAAGTACATTGAACTGTTAGACTAAGAAGTTTGGGATCATTCTGGGACACTGTGAGTTGGTGTACTTCTTAAAGCTTGGAAACATTTCAGGTCGCAATTAGATTTTGCTTTTAATTATTTAAAACTGATTCACCAGCCACATAAAGAGTAGTCAGCTGCCAATCAAAAAGTATTATGACATTGCTCTGAGTTTCTGTGTTGAATAAATAATACATTACAGTTCATGTACAATAATGGCATAAAAACTGGACAAAAAGATGATCAGTTTAAGTTCAAGTATTAACCTGGACATGTTGCTACAATTGTAAGTTATAAATCAGTGTTTGAGAGTGAATTTTTACTTTTGTTATCGTTAATTCTGCGTATCCATTCTCATAGCATTTTGTAACTGCTCAATAGCTGTGCAGGAGCAGGTTCAACGAAGCAGGTGTGCAGTATAGAGCAACTAAACACAAAATAACACAATTACTATGAATATTTTACTGCTGGATATCAAAGTTCATCCAAATACAAGGTGCAGCCATGTTGGATTTTTAACTATAATTTTTTCCTGATTTGAAATTCCAAGACAGATGGGTGTTCCAGTGTAAATTTACAAGTCAGAACTCGGAAAATCCAACCTGTGAGGACAACTGGAACGCAGGAACAGCAAACTAAAAAAAAAAAAGGCATAGAAAAGTTGTAATTACCCTTTGAATACTGGTGGGATTAAAGCAATACATAATGCTATTTTACAATGTACCCCTAAAATACTGTGTAATATGACTGACACAAAGCGCCACATTTCTGAGAAACAAAAGAATCAAATCTCACTAATGGATTTAAGGCATTTGAATAAAAACAAAAGGAATAGTGGCATTACGTTTCAAAGTGAAGTTTTGATGTTTACCATCTTTGGAGCTCAATCACATTTGTCCACCTCCGAAAGAAAGAGTCACTCAGATGTAGATTGAAAGACATTTGACAGATCACAAAAGAAAAAAAAAAAAGAAAAAAAACATACTGAGATCTTACTCATAAGCCTACATAAAACATTTGGGGAGAAATCTGCCTGTTTTTGGCTGGGTCACTACTGCAATACAGTTATCACAATAGTGTCAGGTGCTGTATGATAAGTCGTTTATGTCTGAAAATCTTCATTGATGTCCTAATGGTTGGTCAAGTTATAGTTCATGTCTGTGGAGAGGTGACACAACTCACAGTAAGAAAGCAATACAAGCAATGTTGACAATACCCCGAAAAAGATCTATTCATTTTAAACATGTTGGCATCCCACATTTTCTGGCTTCCTCAGATTCTTTTGGCTACCAGTAAGCTACATCTCTTTTAAAGGCAAGATGATCTTTTTAAGACTTTTTCCAGGTATTTCTGAGCAATCAAAACACCCATTTGCATGTTAAATAAGTGTAATACCATTGTTACAGCTGCAGTGGTGTCTGTTCTTGTGAGCCAGACCTGCTGACTCGGAGCTCCTGACCTCCTCGATAACAGGGGCTGGAGTTAATGATGTCTCGCCCACTACGCCTCTCCTTGGGGCCTGGGGTCTCATTTATAAAACGTAAAGTACAATTCTGACTTGTGACAGAACACAAACTCGCTCACTTCATACATCTTCTCTATGGGCAAAGATTTCTTCTGTCTCATCTCTAATACCAACGCCTAGACTGGACTGGATTGCTCGTTTTCATGTTAAATTGTCTTTTTATACATCACGCTTATAAATGACACCCCAAGACGTGGACTTTTTTCCCTTAAGTTTTCCTTATGTAGTGGCCCTGAGGGTGGTAATGCCAGCGAAACACAATTAAACATGAAACATACAATGAAACATTCCAGGCAAAGCAAGAACATCTCAATAGTAGCCTTACACAATAGCATTCTCAAAAGCTTTGTAATATTTCTTTTCATTTATCCGAATAAGTGGGAATTTGTTTGCAGTGTGACAAGGGAAACCATAGACATACATACCTATCGTGCCTTTTCCCCCCAGTGTTTGTCCAACAGAACAACAAACAACAGTGAATAAAACCAATGAGTCCACAGACACCATCCTTGGGGATCTCAGAGCAGGACTAATGTGTTGTAGAGACAGAAGCAGCTGTTGTTTAGTGATAAAGGATCTAGTTGTACAGTTTTCCTCACAGGTCTGCGCCACATTGATCTGTAGGCCACCCCCCCACACACACACTCGCACTCACTCACACACACACACTCCCACTCACAGACACACACACAGACAAAGGGGCAGGGTATGCCATCAGTCAGACAAATGCAGCTTTTCCTTCCCAGTGATTTCCTCTGATTTCTGGAAGCTTTTACAGCCAACTGTAAAACTGTATATAACTGTTTACCACGGCAATAAAATCTCCCCAGTAGTTAATCACAATCTGAGGTACTGTCAGCGTTGCCATGTTTGTTTTGGTTCACTTGGGTGCTTTGCCTCTGGCTTCCGCCCAAAACACAGTGCTGCCCTGGGACTGCTCAGATCTCCGACACACTGGTGATGGGGCCTTATCGCACCAGAGGGAGTCTGCCAGGATGGAGCTCATGAATTTGTGAATGCACAAATATTGTGAGAACGCATCTTGCTGCACAAGGTTAATTAGGGCTGGGTTATCTATCGAATTTTAATTGAAATCGAGATTCAGCCATGTCTAGTTATCAATGTGATACTTTTTTTTTAGAGGAGTACAGCCAATCCTCTGTAAAAGCATGCAGTTTGAACCAGAATTCAGACTTTGGAGCAATAAATTTTACTATTTTTACACACTTATTAAAAGTCTTGTTTATGTTCTTGAAATAAAATTTTAAAATAATAAAAAAAACTTTTGGAAAAATTAAATTGGACCAAAAGTTGAGATTAATCAATTTGAGGGATAAAATATTTCCTAACTTTTTTTCCTACTATGAATGTGTATCTAGCTCAAAATCTATACACATCCTCCATTAAATACATGTATCTGTTTCTGAAACCAGCCTCTTTGATAATGAAACAAATTGGATTGACTCTGCAAACACAACATCGTGTAATGTAAATTGAATACTGTGCCTAAATAAATGTTATGAATGATTTGTAACTGCAGCAGTTGGCTTCAGCTCTGTAGATAGTGACAGCGGGCGTCCCTGTCTGTCAGACTGATTTCCTCTGACGCTAACACATGCTAATGCTAATGCTCAGTGTGTGGCCTCAGGAGGAGAGCAAGACCACTGGAAAGGCTTATAGACTCAAAAAAAAAGTATTTTGATCAAAACAAGATGGTTGAAATTAGGCCTGTCAAGATAACAATAATAATATTGAAACTACTAGCATTAGCGGAATAACGGGAATACTACACATGGACATAAATTTCAGGGCCATACAGGGCATTTCTTCAGTAAAGACATGGTTTTGATTTGCATTTGTGAAAGGTGAGTGTGAGAGTGCTGTTCTAACGCAGGGCTGTGTTTAAGAGGACACATGAAGTATAAAAGTAGGACTGAAGAAACAAACAGGCTGTCAAATACAGTCCAATATATAGAAACATTAATAAACTACGTAGGTCTAGGCTTCTCTAATTTGACGCCAAATTGCTTCATATATATGCATTTAATATGTTGGCAAAATAAATATATTAATTTGCAATGTAGGTTGTATAGAGTGTGGCGTTGTTAAATTGTTATCACCTAAATATTGATGTCCACCCCAGGTCTGCTTGCCTACCCATAGAAGTCACCTATTGGGCAGTGTCCACAGCAACATCCGGAATAAGTAAAATTTGAACTGAATTTTTGATTATTTTTTCAGTTTCTAATTATTGAAAGCCATCTTCTTCCACTTTTTCTGGGGCCAGGTTGCAGAGGCGGCAGTCTAAGCAGGGATGCCCAGACTTTCCTTTCTCCACCCACGTCCTTCAGCATTTCCAGGGGGATTCCGGGGCGTTCTCCACGGCCTTCTCCCAGTGGGACATGCCTGGAAAACCTCCCCAGGAAGGCGTCCAGGAGGCATAAAATACAAATACGATTAAGTACATCTGAATACGATTAGGCCTACAAAGAAAACTCCTGCCCCTATCTGAGAGTGGGATATCACCACATTATTCTAGAGTCTGAAACTACCAAAAAAGTAGTGTTTTTAATAAGTCAGAACATTAAAATGAAGTATGCAGTATGAGGCACTGTATGCATTATAACTACAAATGACATGTGTTGACTTGAATCTCTGAGAGTATACTTCTAAACATATCCCAAAGTGTGAGGATTTCCCATTTAAATTCCTTCTGTTTATGTACCTCATGTTTTTTCTCTCCTTCCTGTTTTATTCTCCTCTATCTAACTCTATCACTTCCCCTCTCCCGTTTAAGGCAGTGAGCCGGGTCTCTGTGTGCTGCCGTCCAATATGAGCCATTTCACGCTGCACTGGTGATGTGTGTGAGAGGAGACACTAGAACACACACGCTCCAACACAAGCTCCGATAGAGGCTCCACCAGGCGGCTGTGAGAGAGAGGACTCATGCAGCTCTTTATAATGAGATAGAGAGAGATGAAGAAGGTAAGAGCGGAGGAGAGAGGAAAGGAGAGAGAAAACTGCTACCATTAACAAAAATATTGATTTTTAGCCTGGTTGTGAACCTAGTAATGCTGCATAATTAACGACAATAACTTTTTAATGTTGTTGTTTTTTTTTTTTATCTTTATAGTGATTTATCCTCAGGCTCAGACTACACACAGTGGAGCTCCAGTCTAATCCATTACAGACTTTTTTTTTTTTACTGCCACCATTGTCACCCCAGTGGCTAGAGCACTCATCCACCAACCTGAAAGCCAGAGGGTCAATATTTGCAAGATTCAACTATTACCAATGTCAGAAAACAACACAACACTTCAAAAAGCGCTATATTACACATTATTATTATTACAGAACCTGGAATAGTCTTCCTGAAGATGTGAGACAGGCCTCTACTAAAACGGTTCTGTTTAGCTGCCAAACCTACCTTTAATTGAGAGTAATTGGTTATGTATGTCATATGTTATTTTAAATGTAATGTGGAAAAAGGAACACCAGTAAAAGTAGCTGTCAATTTGGTGACAGTTAATGTGCGTCCAAATAAAGGATCATGCCACCGATGTGTTGGGAAATTGACTAACAAAGTACTGTATTTTCTGGACTATAACTCATACTTTTTTTCATAGTTTGGCCGGGGGTGCGACTTATACTCAGACGTGACTTATATGTGAACCGTCACACACATCACACGGGGGCACTCCAGGCTTGTGTACCAGTATCTACTACTCCTGTACCATTGAAAATTTTAAACTCATACATTACGGTAATTTAAAAGACATCTACAAAGACTGAACAAAAATGTCCCCTAAAAGAAAATTGTATTCTGGTGAGTCTGATGAGAGCCACGTGGCGCTTTAACTACCTCTGGAGTTGGCGAAGTTGTTCATAAGCGACACAGAGGATGTAGAATTCAATGGATTTAATGATTTGGAGTGAGACTGGCAGTAAACTTGTTAGCTTGTTTTTTATGCTTTAGTTATCTGATTAACTGTTAATATCTTACGTTAACACACCAGACACATGTTCAGTTCATTGTCTCTGCTTCATGTATCTGAATAAATATAAATGTGTTACGTTAGCGTGCTGCACTGCTACTCAGCCTGTCGTTCTCTATTTTATTGTCATTACCATCACTTGCCTTTAAAGATAAAATGTCTGCTCTTGGTCTCGGATTTTGTAAAATAAATTTCCCCAAAAAAATGCAACTTATAGTCCAGTGCGATTTATATATGTTTTTTCTTCATTATTATGCATTTTTTGGCTGGTGCGACTTATACTCCAGAGCGATGTATAGTCCGGAAAATATAGTATGTTGTCCATCCATTCATTGTTTTCCACTTTAGGGGAAGCAAACCACAAACTTCCATTGTCAACGTATTTCTTAAGTCTTTATACTGAAGTCTCCCGCTGTACATCAGAAGTTCTCTCAATCCACCTTAAAATAGAAAAGTCCAAAGACAAAAAAGCCCCTCTGTGTTCTCGTGGTGTGTATTCCTCCACTGCAGCTACTCACAGGCCAAAGGGCACGTTATTAATACGTCCCAAAGAGTATGGAGCTGGAAACAGAGACGTCCCAACAGCACAAATTAGACTTTGTACATACGGCACTCGTGGGATTCAATCCAATTCAGGTCTTACAGTATTTGACAAAAACCGCTGAATGAAAAGTAGTTCTGGTGTTGAGCACAGGGTTGATGTTTGACAGAGGTCTCTGCTGAAGAAATGTAACGTATGTCATGGGAGATCCTGGTAAAATAAAGGTCACATAAACACTAATCTGAGGCTTGGTTGGAGGTTGGTTCACAATGTCCAGTAGATACAGCAAAACAAATTAAACACCAAAATAACAAAAGA